>NW_021703785.1:28026978-28106979 GCF_005190385.1 Monodon monoceros | reverse complement strand
TATATATATATATATAAATTCTTTTATATATATAAATATTCGTTTCCATTACAGTTTATCACAGGATATTGAATATAGTTCCCTGTGCTATACAGTAGGACCTTGTTGTTTATCCATTCTGTATATACTAGTTTGCATCTGCTAAATCCAAACTCTCACTCCATCCCTCCGCCTTGGCAGCCACAAGTCTGTTTTCTATGTCTGTGAGCCTCTTTCTGTTTCATGGTTAAGTTCATTTGTATCAGATTGTAGATTCCACCTGTAAATGATATCATATATTTGTCTTTCTCTTTCTGACTTACTTCACTTAATCTGATAATCTCTAGGTCCATTCATGTTGCTGCAAATGGCATTATTTCATTCTTTGTATATGGCTGAGTAGTATTCCATTGTATATATGTACCACATCTTCTTTATCCATTCATCTGTCATTGGATTTTTAGGTTGTTTACATGTCTTGGCTATTGTGAATAGTGCTGCTATGAACATAGGGGTGCATGTGTCTTTTTGAATTATAGTTTTGTCTGGATATATGCCCAGGAGTGGGATTGCTGGATCATATGGCAACTCTCTTTTTAGTTTTTTGAAGAACCTTCATACTGTTTTCCATAGTGGCTGCACCAGCTTATATTGCCACCAACAGTGTAGGAGGGTTCCCTTTTCTTCACACCCTCTCCAGCATTTGTTATTTGTAGACTTTTTAATGATGGTCATTCCGACCAGTGTGAGGTGGTATCTCATTGTAGTTATGATTTGCATTTTACAAGATACAAAAATATATACTAAATGTAAAGATACAAAAATATATACTATACAAATGTCGGATAAACATCCTTCAAGATGAGTTTTATTAGAGACACATGGGAATATTTCATAATGATAAAGGGATCAATTCATCAGGAAACTGTAACAGTCATAAATGTTTATATGCCTATGTGTTTTTTCTCTTGAAACCAACTTATTCTCTTATTCTCTGACACCAACTATGTGTCCTACAGTTCAAGTCAATCGTTTTAGTTCTGATGCTAACTACTCAGACTTGGTCCAAACCATACAAGTTAAGGGCTGAATCCTAGAAGACTGCCCCCACTTTAGACACCAGCCACAAATGGAGTTCCCAGGAGACTTATACTTCTGCCAGACTGATCACAAATTTAAAGGTTCTCATGACCCTCCCTCAGAATCAATAATTTGCTAAAATGAATCACAGAACTCAGGAAAGCACTTTACTTACAATTACTGGTTTATTATAAAGACTACAACTCAGAACAGGCCAATGGAAGACATGTATAGGGCAAGTTATAGGGGGAAGGGGTGCAGAGCATCCCTGTTCATTCTGAGTACATCACCCTCTGAGCGCATTAGTGCGTTCACCAGCCCAGGAGCTCCCCAAACCTGGTCTTTTAATTGTTTTTTTTTTAAATGAAAGTTTTATTATGTAGATGCCATTCATTAAATCGCTGGTTTATTGATGACTGAACTCAATCTCCAGTTGTCTCCTCTCCCTGAGGTCTAATTCCTCTAATCATTTGGTTTTTCTGGTGGTGCACCCCCATCCTAAAACTACATAGGGCCCTCCCATGAGTTATCTCATTAGCATACAAAAGACAGTAAATTCCAGGGGTTCTAGGAGCTCTAAGCTAGGAACCAGGGACAAAAACCAAATATTTCTTTTTTATTATACAACAATAGTTAATAACTGTGTCTGCAAATACATGAAGCAAAATTAACAGAATTAATGGGAGAAATTGACAATTCCCATCATATTTTGAGTTTTAAATATTCCTTTCTCATTAATTCATAGACAAGACAAAGGAATCAGTAGGGACATAGATAAAATGAGCAACACTATCAACCATCATAATCTAACTGATATTTATAGGACGCTACACCCAACACCTGCAAAATACATAGTCTTTAAAAATGTATATGATACACTATGCTAGGCAATGAAATGAGCCTCAATAAATTTGAAAGGATTAAAATCGTTGACCTAAAACAAATAGACTGCCAGTTATTTCTACAGCAAAAATGGGTTTCCTTGGGATCGATAAAGAATGTCACTTCAGGGTCTGCAATCATGGTGAGCCGTGGTGCAATTCCCCAAACAGCAAGGGAAGGAGACATCTTTTATAGAGGGGAAAAGGAAGTTATGAGAGGGCTACAGTAAACAAAGAGTCCGTTGGAGGAACTGAGAGTTCAAAGCATAGTGGCTTTTCACTGGCTAAATTGTGACAGTCTCTCATTGGCTGAGCTCCTGCCAGGTAAGAAGAGGAATCCTTCCTTCTTCCTGTTGGGGTTTGCTGTCATCATAGGGTGTGAGGGCTCCCCCTTCTGGCCTCATGACTGTATTTTAATTGAAGTTTCTGTTTATTAATTTTAACAAAAAGAGTATGATTTCGAACCACGACAATTAAATTAAGAATCAATAATGACATGTCAAGGAAAATCCCAGATTTTTGGTATTTTGGACTTCTAAATAACTTACGGACCAAAAAAGTAATAAGAGAAATTAGGAAATATTTCAAACTGAATGATAACAAAATGACAATGTATCAAAATGTGTGGAATGCAGCAAAGGCAGCACTTAACAGAGAAATTTAAATTTTCTTTGAGGATATTTATTGGCACATTATTTATAATAACAAAAAATAGCAGTAATCACTAATAGTCCACTAATAGTTGGTGGTTAATAAATTATAGTAGATCCATACAGAGAAATACTGTGAAGTGAAATGAGTAAAGCTCTGTAAATATGAATATGGCAAGATCTTCAAGAAACATCATAAAAGTAGAGTGCAGAAGAGTATTTAGAGTTTTTCTTTTAGTTATGGAGTAGGAATGGATTTTTTTGTTCGTTTGTTGGTTTTTTACATCTTTATTGGAGTATAATTGCTTTACAATGCTGTGTTAGTTTCTGCTGAATAACAAAGTGAATCAGCTCTATGTATACATATATCCCCATATCTCCTCCCTCTTGCGTCTCCCTCCCACCCTCCCTATCCCACCCCTCTAGGTGGTCACAAAGCACCGAGCTGATCTCCCTGTGCTATGAAGCTGCTTCCCACTCGTTATCTATTTTACGTTTGGTAGTGTATATATGTCAATGCTACTCTCTCACTTCGTCCCAGCTTCCCCCCGCTGTGTCCTCAAGTCCATTCTCTACGTCTGTGTCTTTATTCCCGTCCTGCCCCTAGGTTCATCAGAACCATTATTTTTTTTTTGATTCTATATATATGTATTAGCATACAGTATTTGTTTTTCTCTTCCTGACTTACTTCACTCTGTATGACAGACTCTAGGTCCATCCACCTCACTACAAATAACTCAATTTTGTTTCTTTTCATGGTTGAGTAATATTCCATTGTATATATGTGCCACATCTTCTTTATCCATTTATCCGATGATGGGCACTTAGGTTGTTTCCATCTCCGGGCTATTGTAAATAGAGCTGCAATGAATATTTTGGTACATGACTCTTTTTGAATTATGGTTTTCTAAGGGTATATGCTCAGTAGTGGGATTGCTGGGTCATATGGTAGTGCTATTTTTAGTTTTTTAAGGAACCTCCATACTGTTATCCATAGTGGCTGTATCAGCTTACATTCCCACCAACAGTGCAAGAGGCTTCCCTTTTCTCCACACCCTCTCCAGCATTTATTGTTTGTAGATTTTTTGATGATGGCCATTCTGACTGGTGTGAGGTGATACCTCACTGTAATTTTGATTTGCATTTCTCTAATGATTAGTGATGTTGAGCATCCTTTCATGTGTTTGTTGGCAATCTGTGTATCTTCTTTGGAGAAATGTCTATTTAGGTCTTCTGCCCATTTTTGGATTGGATTGTTTGCTTTTTTGATATTGAGCTACATGAGCTGCTTGCATATTTTGGAGATTAATCCTTTGTCAGTTGCTTCGTTTGCAAATATCTTCTCCCATTCTGAGGGTTGTCTTTTTGTCTTGTTTATGGTTTCCTTTGCTGTGCAAAAGCTTTTAAGTCTCATTAGGTCCCATTTGTTTATTTTTGTTTTTATTTCCATTACTCTAGGAGTTAGGTCAGAAAGGATCTTGCTGTGATTTATGTCATAGAGTGTTGAGAAATTTAAGTTTTTAAATGTTTATTTTAGGGAAGAAGAAAGGTAGGTCTAAAATCAATGATCTAAAGTTCCATCTTAAGAAGGTTGGAAATGGAAAGCAAAGCAATGTAAAGTGAAAATACATAGAAGGAAAGAAATAGCGAAGATAAGAGCAGAAATCAATGAAATTGAAAAAGAAAAATAGTATAGAAATTTAACAAAGGCAAAGTTCAGAGGGAAAGAAGCTAAGTGGTCTGGGGATGCCAACTGTGAGGATGAGGGGTCTGAGAGGGGAGATTGCCCCACAGTGTTATCAAGTGTTCGTGGAATCACCCGGTCATGTGAGGGGTCTTGCTGACACCGTCGTTTTGCCTGAGTACAAATTGTGTTGGGAAGCAGATATTATTTTTAACAGCATTTTGAAATTTAAAATATTAGCATCATCTTATGTTCAAAATGAAGGCAGTACCTGCCACTTTCCTGTGCTTCCAGTTTCTGCCATTCAGCACGGTTGACAAGAACCTCTTTATTTCTCACACCATTGCCTTTGCTTTTTGGAAGCAATATACAAACCTATGGAGATTTCATTCAAGACACAGTGCCTGTAGGGCTGGGTCTCCAGGAGAACAACCTCTGGAAGAGAGAGCTACCTGTTCTTGCTTCAGTTTAACAGGTTGTTGAAATTTGCAAATGCTATGTGCATTTGTAAGAATGTAAGTTACAATTTAGTTTATAGGAAATGGTTATTCAATCGATAAATTTTTGCTGTTAATTTCCATTTGAATTTGGACTTTTTGTTTACTTTTGTTTCTTAAATGACATTCATAAAGCAATAAAAGTTTCAATAGGTTATGCATAAGCAATAGCATTTTATTCTTATGCTATTTGACCATAACATTCTTTTGCTCCATTGTGCCTTTCCTTTCTTTCTTTTTTTTTCTCCATGCAAGTAGAATAAGAAAAAAATACATAGTTTAAATGAGAGGTGTGGCCTCTAATGAAAACTAGAAAATAGAGGAGAACTTTATCATAGAGCAATTTGTGTTGTATACAGATTTGGCCACACCATAGGTCAAATATTATCCTCTGAAAATAACTATATTCAATTAAAAATTCTAATCTAAGATGGTATTTATTCAATCCATAAATACCAACATTATCTAAAGACTTCACTTTGTAGGAGGTGGGAAGGCAAAGCAGAAAGAACATGCGTTTGAGTTAGACAAACCTGATTTCAGGTACTAGCTGTGCCACCTAGTATTTCTGTAATCTTGATTATGTCCCTTAACGGGTTTGAATGTCAGTATTCTTACTTCACAACGTTGCAGTGTGCTTTCGAGGAGGTAATGTATGGAAAGTGCCTGGAACACAGGGGGTCCTCTGTTTTCTTACCTCTTTGACCCACATTATATACGTGTACTGCTAAGAAATCGTAGCTTTCTGCATTTTCAGAGAGCAAGTATGGCAGAGTGGAACGAGCAGGGCCTGTGAAGTTGCACAAAAGCATCCTTATTCTCCTTTGTCACTCCTTGACCACAAGCGACTTTAAGCAAATTATTTAACCTCGTTGAGTTTCTGTTTCCCCATGTATTAAAAGAAAAAGAAGACTGCATCTGCCGACACATGAAAATTAAATGAGTTAGGATCTGTAAACATCTAGCATTGTGCTTGGCATAATAAATGCTCAATTAAGAGTAGCTTCAGCTATATTATTTTTGTGCTATTAAGATTTTTTATTGCTTTTTTTTAAAGGCACTTTCTATTTTAAAGATCAAAGCCCTTAGGATTACAATCAGCAATGCTAGAGCTCAGATCAATTTCTGGGTCAGATACTGGTTATTTAAGGTGCTCTCTGCCTCTGTTTATGGGGACTAGAGAAGAAATCTCATTGTTCCACATGCTGCAGAGTAGAAAGATGCTCATGGGCTCAGTGGAGGTTATTTTTTATGACTCCAAGAACCGAATCTTTATGATTGATGCTTGCTGTTTTTAAGATTTTTTTTAAAGTTCCCTCCAAAAAATTCATCTCTCAGATTATTGATTTCTACTGAACTTGCCTACTTTTCAGGGCAACATAGTATATGATCAGGGAGGTAAAGAGCAGTATTTATTTGATTAAAATTTCTTCAGCTTGATTTTCTTGTTGCTAGTGGCAACCAACAAAAGAATAGATCTAAAATGACAGGCAACAACCACAATGATTAGAGTCTGTGTTTTTATCTTTCCCCAGCTGTAATTTTATAATAGCCTCTCTAGTGCTTGTGGTCATAAAAATGATTACTATATACACCACTTTAGACATATTGACAAACCACCCACCTAAACAACCCTATTGCAGTAATGAACATTTTCCCAGGGCTTGGAGAATCAACCTCAGGCCACGTGTGCTCTTGCTACCCTAACAGCTATAAGGAAGATGGTACTGTGTATTTTACAGAAATTATTTTCCAAAGTGAATTTTCTATTAACTGGTATAACTTAGATCAGCATAACATTATGTGTAGCAGCAGAATTTATACAGTTTATATCTTTTTGAAAACAGTATCACTTCCTAAACACATACACACACACACACATATGCACACGCACACATACACACACACACACACACACACGCAAACTGTATGTAATCTATTTACGAATTTGATGGTTCTGGTATAGATATATACTAAAGCCTCTAAAGGAAACTAAAAATACACCCTTGGCCGAGCTGTTCATTGTCGTCGTCCTTTGCCCTTGAAGCACCATTGTCCTTGGAGAACCACATTCATAATACAGTTAAATTCTATTAGATTACTTTCCAAGGACAAAAGAACATCGTTGTAAGAAGGAAAATAATTTTACAGAAGCATGACCCACCTTTGGGATGTTTGTTGGATATTCCAATATTGAACCTGGTATACAGGAACACACTAGAACTGCATGTGACGTAGTAATAAGGTTCACTCTCTTCCTCTCTCATCTTGTTCATTTGCCAGCCAATTGAACCTTTTAGTGCAGGGTTTGATCTCTGCATGCTGTGATGCTATTTGTCTGACTCCTGGAGTGTTACATTCACACGGACAGGACTTCCTGAGGGGTGGCCATTATCAACCTTACAATAAGACTTCAGCTGGATGAGAAGCCTTTTTGATGAATATCATGTGTGCTAAGCTGCATTTCTTGAGGCCAAGGAAATGTTTCCATACACCCCATGTTAAAGGGTAGGATTTCTTAGGAGGAATACCTTAGGCTGCTAACAGCACAGTTGAGGATGGAGCTGGGGAGAAAAATATTTTGTAGTCAGCTGGGAAGTAATGGAGCCAGTACTCCCAATGAGGGAAGGCCCTTAGCAGCCAGATTTGATACTGGAAGCCAGTGCAGGGAGAGCGTCTCTCAGCTGAGCAAGGTGAGAGGGCAGGGAAACCAAGGCGAGGCTTAAGAGGATCAAACATATTTTGTCCACTTCATAAAACTTCTTTGGGCTGGCACGCAAACCATCTTCTAATTAAAAAAAAAAAAAGTGCTGTTAAAAAAGTTTAGTCTAGCCAAAGTCACAAGATTCAAGAAGCAGTTCCCCATTTACTTTTCTTCAAATCTGTAAAACACTGCAACTTTCCGCTCATCTCCTTGCTTAAAATTGCCACAGGCCTGAAGGCCTGACCTTCCCGGCTCTGAGTTGGAGTTGGCTCTGAGTGAGCGTTGCCAGGGCCCAGGTTGGTAAACTAAAGAAGAAATGACTAAACTGTTAACCAAATGCTTAACTCTGCTAGTCTTCTCCATCAGCATTCAAACCGGAAATGGATTAGAGCGCTCCTATTCTCTAGGGCTCCCAGTGGATATATTATTTATTAAACCAGAAGACAGGTTTGTCTCTGGGAAGAAGAATTTGGCTCCAGCCCCGACCATCAGGCATTCATTCATTTATTAAGCATGTACACGCTGTAGCACTCTCCATTGCATTGGGGTATCCTGTGAATGTAGCAAACCAGCTACACTGAGGGCATGTGAGAATATGTTCTCTAAATTCAGTCATTCCCATCCATGATGTTCAATAAAATTCATTCACTTTTCTTACATTCATTTAAAATACTTTCCATTTTCTTTGTTCTTGGAGCATCCATTTTCACTGTATTGCCTGGGTTTTCTCAACTTGTTTCAACCCCTTGGGGGTGATGGAAACTCTAGAGCTAAAGGCAGAGGATTCCCTTGAGGACTTGGTAGACTGGAACTTGATCCATTTTTTTTTCTTTTAAATAGAGTATGAAAAATGCTCTTTAAAATAACTTGGCTCCATTGGCACAAGCTGGGAAGTAAGTAAATCCTGGCTTCAAATAATTCAGATTCTTGAGAATATAAAAACCTGACAAAATGAAATAGTAATTTATGAAATTAAAGCTGTATCTCCCTGGGAAACTGATGTCACAGATACTTAAAGGTTGGAGGGTATTTGTAGGCAGAGGAATTTTTGAAGCTCTATGTCAGCAGGGACTGTATTTTTCTTATTACTCTTTCACATGGCACAAAATCGGCGCTGAACAAATATGCTGAATGAATGAATGGATGGATTTTTATTTTGTATTGCTCTCTCTCTTTCTCTCTAGATCCTGCTTCTCTAGAGCCTATATTTATTTGCGAAGCAAATACTTATTAAGAGCCAGCTTCACTTTATAAGTGCCACTGGCACTTATTAAGTGCCGGTGTTAGGTACTATGGTAGGGTAAGAGTATAGAAAAATGAATAAAACTTGAGGCATGTCCCCAAAGAGATCTCAGTCCACTATTGCAATACTTAGGTCTATTGAGCAATGCCGTTTATCTGTACCCCTTTTTCATCTCATTCCTGTTAAATTTAAAAAATTTGATTTGTTTTATTTTATATTGGAGTATACTTGATTTACAATGCTGTGTTAGTTTCAGGTGTGTAGCAAAGTGATTCAATTATACATATACATATATCTATTCTTTTTCAGATTCTTTTCCCCTATAGGTTATTACAGACTATTGAGTAGAGTACCCTGTGCTATACAATAGGTCCTTGTTGATTATCTATTTTATTTATAGCAGTGTGTATGTGTTAATCCCAAACTCCTAATTTATCCCTCCCCTCAACCTTTCCCCTTTGGTAACCATAACTTTGTTTTCAAAGTCTGCGAGTCTGTTTTGTAAATAAGTTCAATTTTTAGATCCCACAAATTTTTTTTTAATGTTTTTTTCAGTTTTAAAAATTTTAATTACTTACTGGGCTTCCTAACATTTCTCCTCTCAGTAGCCCATTTCTTCAAAATGCCATAGGCTTTGAATTTTGAGCAACCCTAGTGTTTTTGTGAACTTGCTAACTTAGATTTACTTCTTTCCTTCCTTCCCTCCCTCCCTCCCTTCCTTCCTTCCTCCCTTCCTTCCTTCCACATTGATTTCCTCTAGGTATAACTTGTGCACTAATCCTTTCAACATTTTTATTATGGTGTGATTATCAAGTGTTTGGGCGAGAGTTTTGAGGGCTTAATGACCTTGTATTAGGTTCTTACTGTTGCTGTAACAAATGACCACAAATTTAGTGACTTAAAACTATATAATTTTATTATTTACATTTCTGGAGGTGAGAAGTATGGAATGGGCCTCTTGGGGCTAAAATCAAGGTCTCATCAGGGCTGTGTTCCTTTTAGAAACTCTGGGAGAGAACTCTTCCTTTTGCCTTTTCCTACTTCTAGAGGCTGCCTGCATTCCTTCAATGGTGGCTCTTCCATCTTCAAAGCCAACGATGGCCAATCAAGTCTTTCTCATGCTCATCACTCTGACTTTGTTTCCCTCACCATATCTCCTTCTCTTGACTCTTAAACTCTTGCTTCCCTCTTTCACTTATAAGCACACTTGTGATTACATTGGACTCGCCTGGATAATCCAGGATTATCTCCCCAGCTCAAGATCCTTAATATAATCACATTTTCTAAATCTCTTTTGCCATGTAAGACAATATATTCACCGACCCCAGTATGAAGACATGGATATAATTGAAGGGGTCATTCTTCTGCTTACCACACATCTAATGGGCTCTTAAAAAATAAGGTTCTTTATCCTTTTTGGTTGAAAGCATAGCTGCATCTAACCCAGATTCTGACTCTAAGTCTTGGCCCAAGTGCTTGGCATATCTTCTCTGCCTTAAGTCCAGTAGAAGAACACCTGATGTAATACTTTTGTGGATGAGTATATTACATTATAGACCAGAATGAATTCTTTATGTGTGTATGTAGGTAGGTAATGTACACTTTAGGGTGCTAAAAATGAGCTTGACTCTGGAAAAAGTCACTTTATATTTTGGCACTTTTGTACTTTTTTCACACAACTGTATGATTTTAGTAATGATGTATGAGTGCTATTTTGTGTACTGTAATACTTTCCAACTTTTGTCCCTATGTCTTTGTACCTCTTTTTCTTTTTCCCAGGGAAAGTAGAGGAACATTTTCTAATATTCTCTTTGGAATAGAAGATACAGATTTTAATCACTGAGATGATGTAATCACCATTATTCTGTTGAATTTTAGACCAGAATGGTTTATAAGCTGTAGTAAATCATCAGTAAACATCATTTAGTCTGCCAGTCCCTGTGTGTTCATAGGAATAAAATGTTACTTCTGTCCTTGAGGAAACCATAGTTTACAAGAAAGAGAGCACACACAGAAGAGAGACTTAGCAATCTATGAGGTCAAGACTCCCATCAGAAAATTAAATAAGGGTGACCCAAGTTTTGTTAGCAGATGACATTCAGACTTTAAACATGCAAGCAACGATATTTCCTCAGGAGCTGGAGGTAAATGTCACTTGCTTAAATTCATATTTGGAACAGAGGAGGTTGACAATTATAATACATGTCAAAATAAAATTTCTAATTTGAAAGAAGTTTTAATTGCTTACATATTTCTTCTTAATGTCATATTAAATTGGTGCTATTAATGAATGGAACATTAAAACTGTATTTAATGAGGTATTTCAGAGATTAGAAAAGAAGTAAAAATAATTGAAATATGTTTTTTTGACTTGGGGGATTTTTGTTTATAAAATACCTTTGAGTGTATATATCCCAAAAGAGTGTGGAAGACATAGGTCAGTGGGGAAAGAAAAAGATCAAAGTTCTCACTCTTGATGAAGAGAGATGACAGGCAGGTCCATAACAATTAATCATGGTATGAAAATAATGTAAGTGATTAAATCTCAGAGATACATAGACAGTTACCTATAGTTGTAAGGTGCTAATTACATTAAGACTTAGTTATTGGGGAAGAGGGAAGAGTAAGAGACTTAAGAGTGCTTCTTGAGTGACTGCTAAGAAATTCCCATTTTAAGAAAAATTCTCCTTTAAACATATATTGTAATCATGAACAATTTTGTTGGAGTTGACTCAGGTAGCTTTAGTCTGGTCCTTCAGTAGAAGATATGATTAGATTTGTGACAAGGCTTTGTGATCATCTCTTGCTTTTGTCTACCCCACACAAGTTGACTTAGATTGTAGCTATGGGAAAATTCTTATCATTCGATCAATATAGAATTGCTATTTCTTCACCTCAGAGGATTAAAAATTACTCTGTGTGTATATGATTGAGGTTGGGTTGGCATTCTAATGGCTGGAGCCAGGGCAGAATTGAGGATATTTGAGAACCACTACCTTGGGTCATGAGACCTACATCCACTTGCTGCTCTTAACCAAGCCATGCTTTATTCCACTTGAAAGTGTGCATGGTGGTTTTGGGTGGACAATAAAATGTAATTACGGTAATTCCAATCTTGTTGGGAGATGGTCAGCCTTTAAAATTGTATCCATATGACACCAAAATAACTGCCTATTTGCTTTTTACTCGCCTGGATTTGTTATTTTGGCTACATAAAGTCTCGGTAGTCAAATCCATGTTGAAAATTAGCCAACATTAAAGGCTGAAAAGAACTTTAAGGAAAATTTAAGCCAAACTTTTCATCTTGGAAATGACTATTGTGATGAACTGAAGAGACCATGGAATACTGTTCTGTGTCTGCGAGTCCTGCTGGAGCCCTGTAGTGACAAACAGAAGCAGGAAGACTGATTGGCTGGCATAACTAAATCTTTGATTTGCTTAAGACATGAATGTCTGAACTACATGAACCCAGTAATACCAAATACCATTCTTTAGGAAAAGCAGTAGGCTAAGTCATTTGAAATATGGCTAATAGACTATTGCTTGGACAAGCTAAGTCAAAAGTTTTATCCTTAAAAGAAAATTGGGGGGTTAATGTGATTTCCAAGCAAGAAACAATTTTTTGCTTTTAAAAATAACCTCAAAAAATAGCCTCATTTGTTAAGTTGATTTTTTTCATTCCAGAAACTTATTTCTAAGGCAATGTCTTATGTTTACTATTATATGTGTGTCAAAGAATTAAAGGCCATGAAGGACAGTAAGACTGAGAACATATGGCTGACATGAAGAGGGCAGCTGAGGCAGTACAGAAGTCCTACTTGCAAGAAAGTTGTTTTGGCCTAAATTTTCCAAATAAGTTGTTTTATTTACTAGATTATTGTTCATGTTCCTCTTTGTTTTGACTGGGTCCACTCACAGGATGGTAGAACTGGAGAGGCTAAAACTCTGACCAGTGATTTATTGAGGCCAGTCTATAAACTCAATGAATGGCAGGAGCCTGGGACTATTAGTACCTATGCCAGGCAAGGTGAACTTTATCTTTGCTGTAGCTAAATCCTATGAACTCTGGTCGTATCTCATTATACTTGTTAATATACAGCCACACTTAGACATCAGATTTTCATTGGAAGTGATTGTATAGTCATAGATTCTTAATTAAATTGGAGCTTTTATGTGTATGGTGTGAAAATTTAGTGCATAATACTATCCATTGTTCAGAGAAAATTGACATGTTAGAAAGCAAAAGTGAATGCTAAATTAGCAGTGTTGTTGTAAATTTAAAACATGCTGTTTTAAGTGTCATAAGGAGTTAGTGCAAGAGTTTTGTATAAGTGTTTTGTTTTTGCTTTTTAAAAGGGACCTGGGGTAATTGATTTGCTTCAGTAACCTGTGTTTAACCTGTGTTTTTCCGTATACTTATCTCCCCCTCTGCTTAGTTCTGCATCCTTTCAGTACTTCTGCACTTCAGGTGGGCTTGTTGATATACTGCTTCTTATGTGTTTCTATGTTAGCAGTAATTAGATTGGAGCTGGGCTTTTGCAAGATATTTAGTTTCTCCTTTTCATTTAAGTTTTTTTTGAAAATTAGGATAATAATATTTGCCTTGCAGATTTATTTAATGATGTAAATAAATGTATGTAAAGTTTCTACTGCTCAATAAGTCCTCAGGAAACTAAGTAGAATGTATGTTCATCCAGGGAAATGTCTGTGGTTTCTCTTTGTTTCGCTTTAGGGTGGATATTCAAGAAATGTTGCCAAATAAGAACTACTCAGATGCAAACACAAGAGCAAATGCTGAAACTGGCTTATAAATGCAAGCCAGCTGGCTGCTCTAGACAAAGTCTTAGGAAGAAAGCTTTCTTCATCTAATTCATAAATGGAATTGCCAGGCTTAACTGGCTTTTAAAAAAAAAATTTTTTTTGAACTCTGCATTGCTGTATAACTGTGACAACATTAAGAAGAGCATATAAGAGTAAAATAAGGGGGTGACACTTCACAAAGCAGTGTTATAACCATCTCTGTGGAAGAGCCTAGAGATGGTTCCATGTAGGAAGCCATCTGTCTGGATGGTGTGATCTCAGACTAGCACAGTTGATAAGCGAGAAAGGGAAACCCTTTACCTGAGGTAGGAGATAGCTGGTGTCTGCTAGTGGAGTAAAATTGAAGCTTTGTTTTCTCCCAGACACTCCAAGGACAAAGCTAGTGGCAGAAGCTGAGCTCTGCTGGAATAAAGAGATAAGATGACCACTCCTGAGGTCAAGGAAACTTCCCCGACTTCACAGAATGACTCTTTGGAGGTCAAAGCGGGAGGGTGCCACCCCATAATAGGTGATGCCAAGACCCCCACAGGCCTCTGCGGTGGAATCCATCTTAGCAAAAAGTTGCGCACGCATGTTGGAGAGGTTCCTAGGGCAGGTCAGTTGTGAAAAAAGAAGATTATTTGGCGAAAGGTAACCAAAGACCTGGAAGAATTGTCCTATATAAGTGATTTAAATCACCTCTTTACTGCACTCCTCATTAGGGGGGACGTCCACATCCTTTCTCTCCGGGTGTGTATCTCTGCCTTGCTTCAGTCTCAAATAAACAAGCTGTTTCTCTGTGTGCTCTCCCACTTGTTGTGCTGTGTCTCTAATAATAATAAACTTTGTACCTGTTTTTACAGGTTTTGCCTCCTTGAAATATTTCTTGCTTTCAAATGGGGGCAAGAGCCAGGGCCATTTTGCTTCTAGCCTCTAGCCCCTGGTGGTCTAGCAGCTAGGATTCCTGGGTTTCATCCAGGCTACCCAGGTCCAATTCCTGGGCAGGGAACTAAGATCTCTCTTCAGGACTGCTCACTGCTGTGTCTCCGAGATCATACATACCCAACTTGGCAGATGTGTGTGTGTGTGTGACGAATATATTCTATATTATGACTCTCTCCCTCCAGTATATATATACACATAAATTCAGCATTTATTTCCACACTTTTATGCTCTCCCTCGTATCACAGGACTGGAAGCCTGAGAATATTATTTCCCAGACTCCTTTGCTTTTGCTGTTGTGGGTGTAATTTATATTGTCAATGAAATGAACTCATGCAAGATTTCAAAGGCTGAATCGAGGCTTAGTGAGTCCATATATGAAAAACATAAAAATTCCTTTGTGATATAAATAATAATTTCCCTAATTTATTGATTTTATAAATTTGGAAGTATGAAAAGTTGCTTTCCACCCCCATGCCCTGACTTAAAACAAAAAATACCTGTTTGTTCAGCATTTGCTGCAAAGATTGAATCCTTTGTTAGACAAAAAAGTACGACTTTTCTTTCCCTTTAGCTTGCTTTTTATGTGACATTGTTTGAGAGACAGAGCACAGTATTTTTAAACAGATGACAAAATGTCAGCTTTGAGTGGCACAAATTTAGAAGCAACAGTGGAGTGTTGTATTACGATTTCTTTGTAGTATGAAAAAACTCCAGAGTTATTTCTCTGTGCCTTCGTGATAAAATCACACTGAGAGGCAACATTAGGACACTGATTGGGAGGAAGGGCGAGCGTGAGGAGGGCAGGACTGTAATTTTCATCTAAGGAAACAGCACTAGACTTGTGAGGAGGGAATTGCATGTATTACTGAGCAGTGTGATGGTTCTCCCAGATGAATAGTTCATCTCCAAGAAGCATTCGATCAGGTGAGCTATCAACAAGATCTGGCCTTTGATAACCACATCCACTTTAATAGCAGTTCCTGAGATGAAAGGTTTGGATACCTTCAACTTCATGGCACTCAATCTCTGCAGCCTGAAAATATGAAATGATAACTTCCTAGTGTGCTGCCTTGAAAACCATCAAAGTATGCTAGAATCATCCTTTTAGACATAAAAGGAGACATAGGTTGTTACTAATTAACTCATCTCCCTTGTTATTCCTAAAATGATTTAAGGCAACGGGCTATATGATATAATGGGAAAATACTCCCTCTTGGCCTGATGTAAAATGACGAATTGTCCAAGATAATCTCTAGGTGTCTTCCATATTACACCTTTTATGAGAAAATTTGGGGAGTCATTCATTTAAAACTTCATTGCAAGGGACCATATTAAAGTGAAGTCTTAATAATAAACCTCCCAATGTGGGGTTTAGGATAGACATAAATTCATCCTATAATCTACTTGGATTTTGGACTGTTTTGATTCTGAAGCTTACATGTATCCACAGAGTTGATGTCAGCCCAATTCCCTGGAAAATTGGAAGACAAGGATTTTTTTCTCTGTTCTTGTTACTATCTTGGTGAATTTGGCAAATGATTGTCTTTTCAGTGGCACAAATTTAGTAACAATAGGAGGATGTTTTATTACAATCTCTATATCACATGAATTCTAAAACTGTTTGGTGATCTGGAGGGAAGTTGGTTAAGAGGATAGTATACTTTTCATCTAATGAAACAACCCTTAACTTGAGGGAAGGTGATTGTAGGATTACTGAATAACTGAATAGGTTTTCACTTGAAGCATAGGGTGTCAGTTTTCTCTTGTTGAGAAATTTTTCTAGCCAATATTTTACAAGAAATGTTTCCTTTTACAAGACATGTTTTTAAAAAAGTGTTTAAACAGCATAATTCACAATAGCCAAAAAATGGAAGCAACCCAAGTGCCCATAGACGGATAAATGGCTGAAGGAATTGTGGTATGTACATACAGTGGACTATTAGCCTTAGAAGGGAACGGAATTCTGACACATGCTATGACATAGATGAATGTTGAGGGTATTATGCTAGGTGGAATAAGCCAGTCACAAAAGGACAAATATTGTATGATTCCACTTGTATGAGGTACCTAGAATAGTTCAGTTCCAGAGATGTAAAGTAGAATAGTGATTGCTAGGGGCTGGGGGAGTGGGGGATGGGAGTTAGTGTTTAATGGGTATAGAGTTTCAGTTTGGGAAGATAAAAAAGTTCTGGGGATGGATAAAGGTGATGGTTGCATAACAACATGAATGTACTTTAAAGTCACAGAACTATGCACTTAAAAATAGTTAAAATGGCAACTTTTATGTTATGTATATTTTATCACAATTTAAGAAATAAATTTAAAAAGAAAAAAAGAGTTTAAAATGACTCTAGCTGCATCTCCATGTTTATCCCTTTTCCTAGTTTAAGAGGGGTATAAGTTACACTTCTCTAAAGTTCTCTGTCTCTACTGATTTAAGGCTGAATAAAATGTCACCAGCAGTTCTTTTGCCTCTTTTAATATGTACCTCTTGGTAGGCCACCAGCTCTGAGACATATCTGTGTGGCTCTGACTTCAGATAAAATAAAGTTGCATCTAGCATTTATTTTACAATTACAAATATGGAAGGAAAATTAAGAAAAGTAATGTTAGAAAATTGCTTTTTTGGAGATAGTGTACATGATGGTTAACATTAAAGATGTGATATTATCATGTCTTTTTACTATTGAACATATTTAAAATGTACATTTAGGCATCAAGTTAAAGATATTTATAAAATACTTTCTTATTTGCGAAAATGAACCCCACCTATTGGTGATATTCTTCTTGTTCCCTTATGAATATTTGACTGAATCTTACTGTTCTTTTATTTTTTTTTGAAGTAGGCTAATAGAAGGCTTTTTAAAAGTAGGCTAATAGGCTAAAGTAGCCTACTTACTTAAAGTAGGCTAGTGATGCCTTCAAAGGTTGTTTATTTTCTGACATAATAACTGTATGGTATAGCTATCGTAAATACCTTTATGTGTCAAAGATTCATGCCAGTAACACTATAGTGAGAATGATTTTTCCATTTTTTAAAGTAGAGACACAGTAATTTATCAGGTGTTTTAAAATCCAGATTTTCATCCAAAAACTTGCCTGAGATTTATTTTAGAAGAGTTGTTTTCCCTCACAGGATGGTGGTAAAAGGCAAGAAGGCGTGACTCCAAGAACCTAGACATATTTTGACAGACTATTAAGCATCTTGAATTTCCCCCCTTAATTAGTCCATTTTTATTATGAGTCTATTGTTAAGTGTTTTTTTTTTGGTTTCTTGTGGGGTTTTTTTGCGGTACGCGGGCCTCTCACTGCTGTGGCCTCTCCCGTTGTGGAGCACAGGCTCCAGACGCGCAGGCTCAGTGGCCATGGCTCACGGGCCCAGCCGCTCCGCGGCATGTGGGACCTCCCCGGACCGGGGCATGAACCCGTGTCCCCTGCATCGGCAGGCGGACTCTCAACCACTGCACCACCAGGGAAGCCCTATTGTTAAGTTTTGACAGAAAAATTTCGTAAATACTTAATTATTTTATGGATAAAGTAATTTAAAATAAAACAGTCATTACAAAGAATAATCAATAACGTGTAGCATTGTGTTGAATTTAAAGGTGAAAGCATTTATAATGCAAGCACAAACACACTTGAAAGTTTCAGGAAAGTTATTAGCAGAGAAGGCGAATAAGCCATGATCGGGGGCAAGGGCAGGGATGGATGAGGCAGGACTTTTATTGTTTTTTTAATTAAAAATTTTTTTTATTTGTTTTTTAAATTTTTATTGGAGTATAGTTGATTTACAATGTTGTGTTAATTTCAGGTGTACAGCCATTTCTCAGCCATAAAAAAAGAACGAAATAACACCATTTGCAGCAACATGGATGGACCTGGAGATTATCATACTGAGTGAAGTAGGTCAGACAGAGAAAGACAAATAGTGTATGATATCACTTATATGTGGAATCTAAAAAAGGGGAACAAATGAACTTATTTACAAAACAGAAATAGAGTTACAGATGTAGAAAATAAATTTATGGTTACCAGGGGGTAAAGGGAGGGAGGGATAAATTGGGAGATTGGGATTGACATATATACACTACTATATATAAAATAGATAACTAGTAAGGACCTACTGCATAGCACAGGGAACTCTACTCAGTACTCTGTAATGGCCTATATGAGAAAAGAATCTAAAAAAGAATGGTTATATGTATATGCAGAACTTTTATTGTTAAATGCTTCTCAGGCCGCATTGATCCTGGCTTTGGACAGATTCCTTAATTATTTTTTCCTCCCAAATCATCTGTTGCAAAATGGAGAGTTTCAAGTGCTCCCAGGAGGTGGTTAGTTCAGTGAGAGTGAATTTCATGGTGGAAAGTCCGTGTAACTGGAGTCCACTGAGAGTCAGTTATTTCCTTGTGAGTGGTTTGAATTTATTTTGGGTCGGTGTGAGTAAATGTCAAGTGTTTTATCACATGGGTAAAGTGAGCTTTTCTGTGGCACCTCTTATGAAAGCCAGAAATCATGGCAGGGATGGGGCAACTCCTCAATCCTTTATGGGCAATTCACAAATCCAAACTCTTCTGAAAACTCAAAGACTTTGTTTTCATAGCTTCACTGGTGATAAATTTGGACCTGACTTGATGTGGGGCTATTTGTAGTTTTAACTGGTTCTACTTATTATAAATATTTGTACATTTAGCTGTGGAAATATTAGTGTTTGATTACAGTTGCTACCCCAGATCCTGCCGGGAGTCTTCCATAATGTAGTATGTGTACCATGTTACTCCAAAAATCAGAACATTTCTGAATTCCCAGACACTTCTGGTTCAAAGGCTTTAAAAAAAGGGATTTAGGTCTATACTACTATAAACATTTTTATTACTACTACTAAGTAATGATAATCTTTTATGAAATAAATATTTATTGTATGCACATTATGTTCCAAGCACTGTGCTAAGTGCAGGATATATAATAGCAAGGAAAACATATATAGTCCCTGATGTCTAGTTGAGGAGACAATCACATGTACAGCCATATAATTACAGATACATATATATGTATGTGTATATTTATATATAATTATATCAGATATATAATTACATATATGTAAGTTTACATATATAAAAATATAAATAAATATATAATTACATATAATATTGTATATATTAATATTAAATATATTAATTTATATTATAGATAATCAAATGTACAGCTAAATAATTACCAGTTGTGCTAAATAGAGTTCAGGAAAAACTGGGAGAAGTTATAGTTTAGATTGGTGAATCAAGAAAATATTTGAATGGAAATCTGCATGGTTACTCAGAAGAGGCAGGTAAAGGGGATGGGAAAAACATTCTATCCAAAAGAAACAGGTTGTGCAAAGTTGCAGGGGTAGGAAACATCTTGGCCAATGTAAAGGGTGGAAGAATACCATGTACTTGGTGCATGGCAAGGGATGGGAAACTGAGATGAGATGAAGCTTTAGAAGTAGGCAGGGGCTGGATTATTTGAATGGGCCATGGAAAAGACGAATTTTATTCTATTTGCTGTTGAGTGATACGATCAAATTTAATTTTAAAATGATCATTCTAGGATATCATAGGAATTCTCAGAATGAATTGAAGATGCACAAAATTTTAAGGAAAAAAAATTCAGATGACAGATGTTGGAGGTAAGACCAGTATAAAGGAAGTAGAGGTGAAGAGAAAAAGAGTCAAAATTTCATTTGGAGAGAAGATTGGCAGGGCTTAGTAATGAATTGGCCATTACTTGGTTGAGGAAGAGACTTGCTCTTTTCTGCGTGAATGGAGGTCTCATCTGCCAAGATGGAGAAGACCGGAAGAGGAGTGTGTTGGCTATGACTGCGGTGAGGGGAGGGCAAGAGTTCTGTTTTGGACATGTTACGTTCGTGATGTCTGGAGGATATCCAAGTGGACATGTCAAGGGGACATTTGGCTACACAGATCTGGAGCTGAGATCTGTATTTGGAGGCTATTCGTTTGGAAGTTGGAATATAGATAGATTTAAAACATACGAATGGATACAAATATTTAAAGAATGAAGATAGAAAAGAAGGTCAAAGGCTGATCTTCTGCACTGTTGAGGAATTTCCACATTTAAAAATCAGGTAGAAGAGGAAAAGCAAGCAATGGGGAGTGAAAAGGAGTGGCCTAACCATTGGGAGAGGAGCTTGGTGAGTGTGACGTCAAAAAAGCTGGGAGAAAAGAGGTTTCAAGAAGCAAACGCTTAAGAATTGTGAATGCTGCAAAGCAGTAGTAGGGAAGGGTCTAAACAAGCTCCTTGTTTGTGACAGCAAGGGGTTATTGGTGGTCTCGGCAAGAGCGCTTATGTAACTGGATTGTGGTGGGCCAACCAGTGATGGGGTGGGGATTTCTTTTCAGAAACAGAAACAAAATGACAGAGATAGAGGCAGGGACAGAGATGATTTAGAAGATGGAGCTATGGGAGCTTGAGATGGTAGATCTTAATCGGGAATTTATGATGACCACTTAAGCAAATAGTCAAAAAAGGTTTGGCTTGAGCTGGAGAGTCTGGAGATGGTGATGGCTTCAGGCATGGAATGACCCGCATCAGGGGTCGGCAAACTCTGGCCCTCAGGACAAATCTGTTCTTGTAAATGCACGTTACTGGAACACAACCACAGACATTAAAAAAAAAAAAAGAAGAAGAAGAAGAAGAAGATGGAGCTATGAGTGCACGTTTGAAGAAGTAAAGCAGATGCAGAAGATGCCTGGGAGAGGAGAAATCCAAGGAATTAAGGCTACTACTTATTCTGTATAAGGGTACTAAGGGTTTTATACACTTCAATCCATTTTAATTCTCACAACACCACTAGGAATAAGTATCACAATTGTAACAACTTGTTACATTCCTAATGGCTAGAAAGTCTAATAAGAATGGTCCCAGGCTACATTCCAAATGGCTAGGAAGTCTAATAAGAATGGTCCCAGGCTTAGTCATATCTATTAGAAATATCCTCGAGTACAAAGTAAAGTGAGATGCTCCTCTGCTGCTCCCTTTGCTTGCCTTCCAGTCACTGCCAAGTTTGCTCTCAGCAGGGCTCACACAGTCTCATCCTCATTTCCACCTGGTCCTCTGCCCTGTCCCTCAGTCCTGACTTTATGTCACTGTGCTACTTTACTTACCTTAGTTAAGTTCTCTTTGTATTGTATTTTCCCATTCTTGGGAAGCACCCATAAGACCAACAAAAGCTAATATTGATCACTTTTCACAGCACATCTTGGATTTATTCACTTAATTATTAAGTGACTACTGTGTGCTAGGTACTATACTATTGATATATAGTGGTGAACAAGCAGACATGGAGATTATGTTCTAATATATATGTATGGATGGGGGGCGCAAATGGCTGGCGAGTGAACCAATACCTTAAAAAAAAAAGATAATTTTGGGTAATGATGAATTCTATGAAAAAATAAATCAGGGCATTGTAATAGAGAACTGAATGTTTCCTTTAGATTGGAAAGTCAGGAAAGTTCTCAATATTATGCTAAAAGACCCCTCTCTACTGAAGGTGGGGATGGAAGCAAAGAGAGCCCGCCTTGCCCCATGGGATGAAACGAGAAGAGCCTAAGTGAAACGGTGCACCTCAGACTGGAACTTGAACCTACGTGCGGGGACTCAACACAGCTAAACCCCAGATTGGGACTTGAACCCAGGGTCTTTTAATTAGAATCATTCACCTGGTGTCTGGATTACTGAGGTTCAGATTCTTTGTGTCTCAGCACAGAAGGAATTCAGCGAGAGGCAAAATGGTAGGCAAGAAGTAGATTTATTAATATAGAACGCTTGTGAGGAATACAAGTGGGCAGGCGAGGGGCCTCTGTCCCGAGAGCTAGCGGGCTCTGTTCTTATAATCAGAGGAAAGTGGGGAGGGGGGAAAAGACCACCTTCTTCCTCATTCTTTGAGTAGACATCAGGCTTATATCACTAGCTCCTCCTTCGCATCATGCAGGAGAGTGTTTGACCCTATGAGTCAAACTAAGACTGTCATGATGCTTATTCAAATCAGCAGAAGGGTGGTAACATATACTAAAATATGTTAAATCATCTCAGGTTTCAGTATAATGAGGATCTCCTACATTGGAATGTTACCTTTCCCTTATGTTCCTGTCCTTGGTTCTAAGGATCATTATCTTGCTGGACTTGACCAGCAGGATGCAGGCCTCATTTTTTTCACTTCATGACCTGGGGCATATCTCATGCTTTTATTGATGGCTTTATAGTTAAGTAAGCCTGCTTCCTTCCATGATGTTCCAATAGCTTTCTTGAGCGATCATTAACTTACAGTGGTCTCTGCAAGTTCCCTAAGTTCCCTTCTCTATCTATAATACCCTAGTGGAACTTCTGAAACCACCTGTGCAGCTATCCTACTCTATACCTAGCAAAAGGAGTGAAGGGGAAAGGAACCTGGTACAGGTCCTACCCCCATTTCAGAGATAAAGATCCAGAGGGCAGAGTTACCTAGGCTACTCAAGCACATTTGACTCAAAAGGGATGACATTAAGATTCCAGCCTCTTGCTAGTTATTCTTTGAACAAAAGCACTAGTTCTAGGCCTACAGTAGTCTCTTGGAAGCCTTGGACAAAGTAATCTACCTGGCTCTGCAAATGAGGCTATTACTAGCCCTATTATCTTAGAACTAAGTGATGTATGTACAAAGGCGCTGTGAATGGTTTGAAGACAGTGGGCGATATCAAATCAAAATTTTCATGACCCTACCATGTCATCATTGTGAAATGTCATTTTTTTAGATAGTTAGGTTTAAAAGCCTGCCAAAGTTCACGTAGTCCCTCCCTTCTTTTCAAGGAAGGAATGTGCCTAAATTTTCCCAGGAAGATGGGAACTCCCTTCAGAGAAATAGATTGCTCAACCTTGTTTGGTGGCAGCCAACTCCAGAGAATCACAAAAATTAGGGCAGGATTTTTTTTTCATGTCTTACCAAAAGTACTGCATAGAAATTCAAGGCCCTGCACAATGGTCTGTGCTTCACTGTGGCAGGAAAGGATCCAGAAATTGCTATTGCTTGATTGGTGTGACAGTCCCCTCAAGATTCTGACAAGATACCTGGGGTGTACCTTGACCTGTAACTATGGAGCATGGCTTGGGAAAGTATGGGGAGGTACTTCTCCTGATTAGTCTTTCAGCTTGTATCCAGTTTAGGGGACTATAATTGACAAAACCAGGAAATAGACTATCTATTTTAAAAGAAAGCTAAGGGAACGAAATGACAATTAAATGGTTAGAAAATAAGATTTATGAGGGAAATAGAAGAAGATGGGGAGTGATGATGAGAAGGCTGAAGGGATCAGATCCAAGACTGGTGCTTGTTCCTATTTTCTCCTCATTCCTGAGCAGGACCTCAAGGTCCCTTTGAAAATCCTCTGGAATGTCTCAAGGAATCTCTCCAAGCCCTGCTTCCTACTCCCATCCTGAACCTACTTCTTCTCGTCTTCCTCCTCCCTTTCTCCCCCATTTCTTCATACCTGGTTTGTTTCTCCCTACCCAAGCCTTTTGTTAATTTTTTTATTAAGCTGTGCATTTTCTGGGTCTCCACCCTTTTTGTTAAGAACTATTTACCACTCCCATCTAGTGATTAACCAAAGGAAGACTTCCTGTTGGTTTCTGGCACATAGCTTTGCTTACCAAATGTTTTTTTGAATTGAGTATTCACAGTAGCTTTGCCAGGGCTATCTTAAGTTAGTCTGGAACTTTGTGAATGAGTGACAGAAAAAGGGAGAAAACAGTAGGTCTCTGTATTCACACCAGTTGTTAGCAGCTTGGTATCCCATTTCAGCTCACGCTGATGAAGATCTATAGAAGAACATTAACTTTCTCAGACTGGTGTATTAGTTGGGACAGGCCAACTGCTCTAATACAGAACTTTAAAGTTTCAAAGTTTCAAATATGGATTAGAAATCCAAAATAAAGTTTACCTGTCACACATATTACAGCCTTCACCTGGTTGGCTGGCTCTACTGGGCAGCTTTACTCCAAGCAGCAGTGTAGGCTCTGGATCCTTTTCTTTATTCTTAGACTTCTCCATTCAATGGGTGCAAGGGGGGAAAAGAGAGAATATTGTGTGTGTGAGCCTTGGAATACATATATATTACTACCCATACACTGTTCATTCTATTCATATTACATTGACCAACACCCAGTCGCAGGGCTACATCCAGTGGCGAAGCCGGCTATGACATGTTGCCCAAAAGTGTGCTTGGGAAGAAAGAAAAATTCATTTGGTGAACAACTAACTAGTTGTTGGCACAGATGCTGTGAGTGATTCTGTTTCTATTAATTACAAACAGCTCTAACTAAAAGCTAAGAAAAAATACTGCGGCCTCAAAGGGTATATACAAAGTCCTCAAAGATTCTTTCAGTTGGGAAACCATTATACTTTGACATATTGAGTTATGGAAATGGAGTTAAATATATGAACGTATATTGAAGGTTATAATATACATGGTTGACATAACAGAATTGTAACTCTGCCAATATATTCCATTTTCCCATGGCAAAACAATGATCAGTATTTTAGTGTACACTGAAGACAGTTCAGTCACACTTTGCCATGTTTGCAGGGTGTTTGACCCCTTCCCATTTGCCTCATTTTTCATATTTTTAAAAGACGAAAAGCTCCTGTGTTTTATCTGCTTACATGTGTGATCATGAAAGAACGAATGAACAAATGAAAGAGTGAGGAAGAGGGAAGAGAGAATTTTCCTTGTATACTAAACGGGAAAATCAGGCTTAGTGTATAAACATCCCTGCACTTATTTCATATGACCATTTCCTGTGCCATTTTGTTAAACAATTGATCCCATTAAATTTTGAGGTTTTCCTGCCAACTGTGAAAAACAGGCAGAATTTTATTTCAGTGTTTGTTTTCGCACTGGTTTAATAATTTTTCTTTTCTTTTAGTTACACCAGATTATCCCTACGTCTATTAGCCTTCAGTCCCAATACAGGAGTGCTATGAGCTTCTGGGTAGAGTACATATTAAAAACAATGAAAGTGCAAGCAATTTCACAAACACAATAACCTGGAGGAGGTTTGGGAAGAAAAGCAGAGCCTGGAGAGAATAAGTAGAAATATAGCTACAAACCAGATAAAAGATCAAAGAGTCCAACTTTTTCCTAAAACATCCAACTTTATAAAATTATCCTCATGGGAGCTACATGGCCCATTCCAGTGGCATTACTGAGTGTGAAGATGGAAGAGACAGGAAGGGCTTCAGAGTAGAACAACAAGTGGTCTGCACTAGCTCTGGCAGATTAGGTTTTGAAAATTCTGTATATATTCAAGAAACTAGAGCTTACTGTCTTTCCATATAGTCATTCTTTCCTTCCTTCCTCTTGTAGAGAGTGTCTCCAATATGAGAGATGCTGTGCTAGACATGACCCGGGCCATACATCCTATGGAGGAGTATCACTTAATATTGTCCAGCAGCTCAAGAACCAGGAGGTCGACTATCATTGGTGCAGAGGTTGAATAAGTCATGCTTCAAGATGCCATAGCCTGAGGCAGCACCAACACCTGTGAACAAGGTGGAGACCACCTCTGGAAGCTCTGGGTCTTGCCTCTGGATGGAGGTTTACATTGCACTAGAAGCGAAGTGCCCAGGGAATTGTGTTGGGTGAGTCCCATCCCTTGCTTACCTTCTGTCTTTGCAGTCTCATTCATCGGGTCAACATTCATTGAATTTACAAATGTGCAAGACAGTCTGGACAATTGAGCAGTGCGTGAGACGCCACTTGGCGTTTTAAGACTTTACAGTAGCTATAAGATGCACAGGACCATCTGAAAGATACAGTTAGAAACTACAGGGTTGTATATCTCTCCTGATGAGATTAAAGAAGCTTCAGAGAGGAATCTCTAGAATCTATTCCACTGCATTTTAACTGGGTGCCCCAAGTCTCAAACTTGCAGGCACTTTAGGATCCGAACTTTCACCCTTACATATGACTAATTTATTTTACAGCCTGCCCTGAAATTTACATAGTGTAGGCTATATTCTTTGCCTGCAGTAGAACCTGATATACAAAACCCCTTTGGTGCTCAGAACCCTTGTAGCTTATGAAAGCCTCTTCAGTAATCTTAGGAATCACTACTCCAGATTCCCCTGTCTCTTACAGTAAGTAGAATGACTCCAGTGATTCCAAGTGGCCACATATTTAAGGCATGCCTGATTCTACTGCTCCCTTGCAAATCTGCTCTGCAGAAGGAAAAGAAAAGGCAAACCCAAGGTCACATAGATAGAGAGGAGTTTAGAATAAAATATGGTCAGAAGAACCATTGTAAGATGGTTTACATTAGACCAAATGATTTACTTTTCTTTGCATTCATATGAAAAATACATATTTCCTGACAAAAATATAAGTAAATATGTTCAATATATGAATTGCAGCTATGTTTTAGACAAATGGTTAGAGAAACTGTCTTAGACCTACTATCACACTTATTCCTTTTTACTGCCAACAAGTTAGGATTAGTCATCTCACCCTGAAGGAACAAGGATGAGGTTATTTCCCATTGTCTCAGCTTGAAGTGCCTTTTTCCCCCAAGGAGCCAGGGTGCTGTTCAGGGAAGTCCCAACACCGGCTGGCTGAGCTCTGCTTGAGGAAATCAAATGTGTTCTGTCCTTATTCATTACATTCATGCCTAGAATCCCTAAAGATAGTTTAGTTAGTTTTAACCTTTGCAAACTATATTTTATAACCACAGTTCCATGGTCAATTGAACAGAAGCTGATTTGGGAAAAGCCTCTTGCATGAGATATCACGGTATACAGATTTTTTTTCTACTTTAAAATGGCTAAGAGAAAAATTATAGACTGGAAGTAAAGGAAAATATTCTATGCTGAGGAACTTAAAATACTTTTTATCTGTAACGTCTAGGATTCTACATAATGCTTAGAATTAATTCCTGTTCATACCCTCCCCACTCCTAGGCCCAGTTCTCCTTTTGGAAAGATTTTTAAAGAATAAGAACTGAGTGCTTCAGTGTCTGTCACCATTTTATCTGCATTTTCACAAGCATTTTAGCAATTTTGTGAGTCATTTTTTCCTCACCTCCCACAAATAGTGTGGGCTAAATGGAGCTATAGGATTTTTTTTTTTAAGTAATAATTCTGACTTCGGAATCTAAAAAGACATCGCTTACATTAAAAACACACGTAGATAGCAAATGATCCACCAGTACAGCTGCCTCTGATTGTTCCATAAGGCTGATGCCAGTGACTTCTGTTTTGGTGTGTTATCCTTGATCTCTTGCTGTTTTGGAAGCAGTGTTAAATCAGAGCGTATTGGGGGACTGACCTCATTGCATCATATGTGCTGATTCACTGTCCTACAACTGTTGTCCCTAAGGCACAGGGCAGACTTCGAACTGTCGTCACACTGCCATGGAAATGTGTGCCAGTAGAAATCCTTGCAGGCTTGTGTGATATTTTTACTGCTGTTTCCCATTAATGTTACATTAATGCAATCAAGGAGACACTTTGTTCTCTCCCCCACCCCTGCTAAACAATCAAATGCTTTTAAAATCCTGCAAAACAGCTTTAATTTTAAGGTTCTGATCCCGGGACTTGCCTTGCTACATTACCCAGTGTTTTTACTGTCCCCTAGTGGCTGTTTTGAATATCTTTCAAAAAGAGAATTTGTCTTGCTTCTTTACAGCGTCTCAGATAAAAACCTGTGTGCTGGGAGCTGTCCTTGAAAAATGTGATGCTTTCCTCTTTGAAAAGAATAAAGGATGAATTTTAATCTCTATTTTGCCTTACCTTTGCTGCAGTTTGAAAACCCCAAACCTCTGAAGTGTTAAGTAAATTAACCCATGTCTGTGCAGCTTCCATCAGTGAATGCGATAGTTTAAGAATAGTCATTCTTTGGCGAACAAACTGCTTTTGTCTGTGCCACTCAGTTTAAGGGAAAACTACTTTTGGAATCCTATCCAAGCTCTTCATACTCTAAATGATTTCTGCTGTCCCTCTAATTATCAGCCAGGATGCTTATGTGTAATCACCAGCTTTCAGTAATTTAAATAGGTAGTTTTTCAGCCAACTATTTTTATTCAAAATGGGACAAAAGCTAAAATTGCATGTTGAATTTTATCCAGAAGCTGTCTTCTTTTAGTTCGTGCCAACTAATGCAGAGCAATTGTTCATTTTCTTATGACATGTCAGAAGCACATTTTTACTTTATGAATCTAACCAACAATCCAATGCGAAGTCTACAATTTATGTATCAGTTCAGTTGCTTACCAGAACCAGCAGGCAGGGCATTTTAAGATTTAATTCAGCGTACCGAATCGTCAAACGTAACCACACCCAAGCTCTGTTATTTTTCAGAGACTTTAAATATTAGCTTTTCACTGTCTATTTGAATTTCAATGAGGATCATCTTGGTAGTTACATTTTTCACCAATTATAATAAAGATCATTTTGAATAATTTGTCAACATGAATAACACTACTACTTACTATTTCTGTAAGGACCCTAAAAGTCTTTGGTCTAAACTTTCTTTTATACTTTTGTGTACAAAGTGGACTCATTTCTTAATCTCAAAAAGAACTGAATCAGACAGAATCCAGATGCCTTAAGAAAAAAAAAATTCTCTTGTTTCAAACTTTCTTTTTTGGTCCAATAATGTTTGCCCTCTGGGCCAGCAAAAGAGGTCATTCTGAAAAGTCCCGAAGCAATTGCAAAATTGAGAAGCGAGGTTAAAGGTCTTCTGTTCTGTGAAATTTGCTATATTTTGCCAAGTCCCTGGTTTTGTATTGAAAAAGTTTCAGAGAAAGCGGTGTTTTCCTTTGTCTGGGTCCTTGTTCAGAGCATGTCTATGAAGTGGGTAATTGCTATTAGCAAATGCAAATAGAAACAGTTGCCTCAGTGCAGTTCAGTGGTCCTTTTGCCAGTTCCCAGGAGGCCCCTCTACCCACTTCCCTACTGTGGTTTTTCCAAGTCTTCATCCCTCTCTTCAAATCCTCCCCCGAACTCCCTACTCACCATCAGCAGGTTACCTTGGCTGTT
Source organism: Monodon monoceros (assembly GCF_005190385.1). Classification (NCBI taxonomy): domain Eukaryota; kingdom Metazoa; phylum Chordata; class Mammalia; order Artiodactyla; family Monodontidae; genus Monodon; species Monodon monoceros. Next base: position 28,077,452 of record NW_021703785.1, on the reverse strand, counting down.
ACCTCACAGAGGAAATAGACTCTATTTACAGTAACTCCTTCAAGTCCCTTCCACTGAACAAAGACGCCTACCTCTGCAGTCTCAGGAGTGAGGCTGGGGAGAGGGGCAAGGAGACTCCCCTGGTTTTCCAAGACCCATCCCTCCACCTCGCTCCTGTCTCCTCGGGGCTCTTGCTCCGTCCTGGTCTCTTCTCTCTCATGTATCTTCACTCTCCGACTCGTCACTGACTCGATTCTCTCAGCATATAAACCTGACACGATCTCTCGCAGAGTATTTACTTAGGGTCCGTGAGAGTCCAAGCGACAGCTCCCAGCTGCCTCCTGAACAGAGAGGCCACAGGTGGCTCCTGTGACAGAAGCTGCCATGCCTTCAGTTCTGTGGCCCTGCCACCCTGGCCTCAGGGGACTGCATTATGATGGGGGCTATAGCCAAAGGCAGCTCTGATGCGAGAGCCAAAACTACATGGTGTCTGTGTCCTGTTTGAATTCCTGTTTGCAAGCAATAGAAAATGATTCTGCCTAATTTAACCTCAGCAGGATGTCCATGACTCACATATCTATAGGGGCCTAGAGGACCTGGGTTAGAAAAGAGGCAAAAGCCAAGGTGCTCTGAAGAGCTCTGCTGTGAGGAGGACAGCAAGTTACCCAGGAAGAGCAGTGTGTTCACTCAGCAGCTTCTGCTGCTGCTCCTTTGTGGGGGTGGTGTGCAGCTGTGCCTACATTTTTCTGACTGGTTTAGGCCGAGGACAGGCTTGCTCCTGGCCTAACCACGCTGGGTGGGGAGAGGGTGCATTGGCTCATTGGCTACCGTTTGGGAAGTGGGTTCCATCCCTACAGCTACACGCGGTAGGAGATTTCCCCCAAAAGGAGATTGGATTGCTCCCAGGAGTCTGGTGCTGGACAGCCAAAACCAACAACTGGGGACTATAGATGGTTCTCCAACACAGTTGTTACTGAGTCCAAGCTTGAGCTGCTCACTGCATAACAGGCCAATAAACTGAGAGACGACGTCGTTGGGGCAAAAGGACGGGGACTTTATTCGGAAAATAAAGACTGAGAAGATGGTGGACTAGTGTCCCAAAGAACCGTCTTACTCGAGTTGGGATTCAGGCTTCTTTTATACTAAAAGGGGTGGGAGTGTGGCTGTTTGCTACAAACTTCTTGGTGCCGGAATCCTTTGTTCTTGCAGCTGTCCACGTAGGTCTGGTCACAGTGTTTCTATAAACCTCCAACAAGACAAATGCTATTCTCTGTTCTGCGATTTTTTTCTCTCTCTATGAATGGAAAAGTGTTATACCTTTAAGGGTCAGAGCCCTGAAAATGGGCTATGCTGTATATTTCAGGCTAGAGGCAACATTCTTTTACAAAGGTGCAGAGCCAGCTAAGCACAGGCAACAGAGCACAGAGGTTACAGCTAAAGGAATAGATCCAATATGGAGTCATGTTTGTTCTTTTCTGTTACACAATGACATGCTCTCCTGAAGAGCATGAATAGGAGATGCACATAACAGAGAAGCAGAAAGCAGTAGAAAGAGAGAAGCAATAGCAGAGAGAAGCAAAGATGAGATAGACTCGAAGAGCTGGTGGGGCATAGAGAAGCCGTATCATGAAAATGGTAGACTCACGAGAGTAGATGGGATAGATTGGTGTCCACTCTCAGGAGGTGGTGAGACAACTGGTGACCATAGGTCCTGGGTTTCTTGGGACACTGGAACTGGCTTGATTCTGGAAAAGCATGTAGTGTTTCCTAGCTCTTAGGCTTTGGAGTCAGAGAATCATGGGTGTCCCTGAGATTCAAATCCTAGCTTCACCACTGGGTGACCTTGGACATGTTTTTTAACCACTGTATCCTCACTTTCCTCATTGGTAAAAATTGTACCTACGTCATTTAGTTGAAATAACAATAAAATAACAATTCATATAATGACAATGCATAGGCTTAGCATAGTTCATGGTACATTATATGTTAGCTGTTGTTATTACTATTTTATATCTCCCATGATTTTTCAAATGCAATTCTATTCCTATATCTTCATAGGAAATTCCAACTTACCTTTCAAGATCCAGCTCAGATGTTACCTTCTCTGCAAATCCATCCATGAATTTTCCCCTTGCCCCACGTGGAACTAATAATTCAGGTCAACACTTATTGTATGACTTCTATATGCAAGATATAGTATTTTTCTAGATGCTAGAAATATCAAAGATGTCAAAGACATAGTCTGGTTGCTCAACATCCTATAATCTAAAGGGAGAAACAAAGAAGTAAACACACAATTTTAATATTGATATATTCCAGTAAAAACCATGATAGCACTTTGCTTTGCATTTTCTTCCACCTAAATCATATGTCTATTGCAGCAATTTTGCCATTGTAATCTAGTTATTTGCATGTCTACCTCTCTTAGTAGGCTATGTACTTTTTAAGCTCAAGAATATATCTTTTTCATCTTTTTATCCCTAGAATATTAGGCACTCAATATGTTTGTTGAATAAAGTATGATTCCATTATGTTTTCACCAAAAAACTTAATTATTGATTTTCAGAGATGTCATTCCCAATGCATAATTACTATTTAAGAGTAAAAGTTTTATTCTGAAATTCCACAAGTTACTTCCTTACCAGAAATGAAGGTTCAGTCACTGTTCAATGTATCACTTCTAATCTGGTTGAAATTTGAATGAGGGGAGGGAAATGTGTCTGGGGATTACTAGGTTGAAGCTTGGGATAAAGCACACATTCCAAGATAAAGCTCCGGGTTTGGGGAGCCATGAGGGGGAGAAGTAGGGCCAGAGGAGCAGGTGAGACAGAGATGGAGCTGGAGAGACATATGATGGGTGGGAGTAGTCCAAGGAGGAGGAGGGGGGAAGGGGAGGACACTCGGAGGCGTCCACCATGTGTGAGGGGGAAAAGAGTCCGGTGTGACTGGAGCAGAACAAGGGACAGAGCAGAGGCTAGAAAGGCAATGAGGATGAGGGAGAAAGATTTTGATAATTTATTTATTTGGGGAGTCTTGTGAAACATTGGTACATCTAACAAATGCTTGGCGAAGTTTGGATGAATTATGTAATTGTAACAAGGAGGGATGAATGGGAGTGTCAGAATAGTGGTCGCTGGTGTCAGGTGGGAGAGTCATCATCCCAGCTCCAGGTGAGGCAGGATGAGTGGAATAGACAAGGGACAAGGACCCAAGAAGTAGGGCTCAATCCGAATTGTGTCATCCATTGCCTATGTGAGACCCATACCAAAAATACGTGTGGCTCCTCCAGTCACTCATGGGATCATTCATTCACCCATTTAAAATGTCACTTTCTCTGCTTTTGACTGGTTGGATCCATTTTGTCAATGACAATTTCTTTCATCTCTGGGTCTCTGGGTCTTTTTTTTTTTTTTTTGCGGTACGCGGGCCTCTCACTGTTGTGGCCTCTCCCGTTGCGGAGCACAGGCTCCGGACGCGCAGGCTCAGCGGCCATGGCTCACGGGCCCAGCCGCTCCGCAGCATGTGGGATTTTCCCGGACCGGGGCACGAACCCGTGTCCCCTGCTTCAGCAGGCGGACTCTCAACCACTGCGCCACCAGGGAAGCCCTCTGGGTCTTTTTAAGTACAATTTGTGTTCATGGCCAAACATTGTTTGAAAACATAATAAAGCATTATGAGAATGCCAAATAACCAGATTGTTTTTTGCTTATGTGACTGAGACTTGGCAATTTTACAATTTTGTTTTATCATCTTTGGCTGATTACCTGTTAATCAAGCCAAACGGAAACAGAGCCCATTTTAGGTGGGAGCAGAACATGGGCGAGTGGACTTTGCCAAGGAGAGCTGACAATCTTTTAGAGCTGGAAATAACATTGCTCAATTTCTTCATTTTGCAAATGTGGAAACTGAACTTAAAGAGGCCAAATGACTTGTCAAGGCCATGATGTGGGAATAGCAATAGGAGGCCATATTCCCTCCTTATAGAATCATTGATATCTGCTAGAGACAGTTGAAAAACTCTAGCACTGGGTAAGTGGAGGAGGAATTTTTTAAAACTTTAAATCAGATTTTATTTACCTGTTCTTCATGTATAATCTCCATTCCAAGCAATATAGGGCCTATTTTGAGGATCAGTGAGGAACTTGAGGAGGACAATGAAATGATCAGATTTATACTTTAGGAAGTTATTCTAGCAGGAGTATTCTTCAGTACTATAAGTGACTTAAAACACTGTATCTATAAAAACCTTTTCACTGTTTTTTTTTTTAAATTAATTCAAGCCAGTTCTTTTGGCATGATTCACATTTTGGATGTGTACCAGAAATATATTACCTTTTCTACTATCATATTATTTCCAGATATGGCCATATGTTTCTCCTTGAGTTGACTTGATTTAGATAGTTGAAACTTTTGAGTTGCTTATAATAGTAATGACCTGTTTGGTATAATTCATGCTCAGTGCTCTTTTAGAGCCCTATATAATATGTACTAATTAATGTACCTGTCACTTGTAGTCGTCAGAGGAGGAATCTCCTTCAAAGTTAGAGTGTGATATACCCTGTACTTACATAGTCTTTGACTTACTGCTATAGAATGAAACATTGCTATTTAGATTTATGAGGTCTGGGATATTAGTTTATTTATTAACTGTGTATGTGTGGGTAAAGCTATGGGAATAACAGTGGGACAGTGGAATAACAGTGTGGGACAGTTTGGTAGCAAAAAATCACAAGCTCAAAGTTCTTAATTCTCAGCTCAAGGCACCAGATGAATAATCTGTCAGCCACAGTTGAAATGTGCACTCAAAGATTTAGCCTCCAAGTTGTTTACATCAATTTTATAACCTTCCCTTGTCTCTTATGTAGAAATTCCACCTTCAACTAATATAGGAGACTAAGCAGAGGTCCCAGCATTGGGTGGAGACCTGTGAGAGGAGCTGGGTTGCTCAGCATTCAAACCGTTAAATGCCACTGCAAATCCATTCTGACCCCACCAGTGTGAGCACGCCCCAGGGGCTTTTGCAAAGACAACCTAAAAGAATTGCAAGATTTTATTCACTTATATTTGCAAAAAACTGGCTGATACACATAGGACTGAATTCAGAGGACTGTTAACCAAGGATGGAGGCACGCGATTTTGATGAAGCAGAATGTTTCACAGTTTGTGCATGCACCTACGTGCAATTCTATATTCAGCTGGCAGTGATTAAAGTTACTTTAGTTTAGTGATAAAATTTGGGCTCAAAGGTAGCCTAGACATTCCTGGTATAATATAAATAAGAAGAAATTAAGACTTAGAGATGGGAGTGAGTTTCCTGTGTGCAATCCATTCCCATAACTCCCAACTGTGGCCCCAAGTCCTTTCCACAGAGCCATGCGTTGAGAAATTCATCCAAGCCTTTAAGAAAATCGCTATAGAGGCTGTTCTTTGTGGACCTAGAATGCAGTGAGAGGAGACACAGCTGAAATGAGCTCTCTGATTTTACTTTGATACCAGAATCCCAGAGTGGCAGAAGCCATGTAGCAGCCATGGAGGCAGCTGGGGTTTGGATAGCTGGGGGAGGAAGGAGAGGCTGAGTCAATGTGGTAATCAGGGTGGTTCTATCCCTAGAGATCTCGTATTTGCTAAACACTCATGGGCATTCTAAAAATGAACTATACGTACAGCACACCGAGAGAGTATTTGATTTGTAAAATAATACCTACATCAACTAAATACCCAACACTCTAGGTACAGTAATCAGAGGTCCAACTTGAACTACCACATAAGAAAGTGTTGGCCTTTTTTACCCAATTTCCAAACTTAAATTCTCGGTACTGAAAGGAAGGCTATGTAGTCTTGAAAAAGAATTCACTTTTTCAAGGTATATCTCTTCCAGCGTCTTCTGCAAAGGGGCCTTCAGCTATTGGGATGACTGGACTTTGGGAAAGGGAAATGCCTAGACCTTTCAGGTTTAGTACAACAGTTGCTCTGAGCAACTAGTTCCTGAGGGTCCAGAACCCTGCTGTGACCTATTGGTCAGTGTGAGGGTTTATGGGGATCAGGTAATAAGCGGAGTTTTGAGCTGAATCTACATCAGTAGAACCTGGACTCATCTCTGTTACTCTGCTCTGTTCCTGATTTTATGATTGGAATGAGAACCCTCAGCAACTACAAAATCCCTTTGTTGACCCTGACACATGGAAAAAAGGCTATTATGATAAAAAGAGGCCAGTGGAAGCCCCTGGAATTCTTCCTAATGGTTTTCAAAAAATACTTAATTCACCCATTAAACAATTCGTACTGATTGCCTACTCTATGTCAGACACTATGCAGTGGTCATTTATTAGTGAACAAAACAAACAAAAATTTCTGCCTTGATGCAGTAAAAGTCCTGGAGGAAGAACACAAATTAATAAGTGAAATATATGGTATGTCAGGTAGTGCCATGGAAAAAATAAATTGGGTTTGGGGTCAGGGGGAGGGATTGCTTCATTTCTCACACAGCCAATTAGGGTTAGAATTGAGGGATTGGGGGCTATTGTGGAGGTCCTGGACCTCCTGAGGTGACCAGTGTAAACACAGATTGAGAGAATAATGAAATAATACATGATACAAAATGCAAAAAATAATAAATAAAAAAACCAATTTCACATGGTGGAAGGAATCACAAAATCACCAGCAGGGACTTGAAAGATGGAAGGGTGATGATTCCCTATCCCATGTCCATGTTAAATGTGTCATTGTGGCAGATGCAGGTGGCAGATTGGTGTTGGAGGAGAAAGTATGTTTCTCTAACAGGATTTAAGCTAAGAATGCAACATAGCGAATCGAGCTCATCGTGGGTGGTCAGTCAATACCATGTTATGTCTTTGAGTTATCATCCTACTTGATACTGTGAACGTTTGCATTGATACATTTGATATTAATCTTTTTTTAACATCTTTTATTGGAGTATAATTGCTTTACAGTGGTGTGTTAGTTTCTGCTTTATAAGAGTTAAAGTGTTTGGCAGCTCAGCTGGTCTCCATGGAGTGGTGCTAGAGAGTCAAGTATAATATTTGACAGTGTTTGAATACTATCAGCCATAGCTTGATTGATTGTTATATTGTTTCATGAATGGCTTCCTTTTCCACTGTTTTATCATCATTAATCAGTGGGGTAACCTGCTGGGTGTTGCTGTCTAAACTGAAATTAAAATCTGTTTGTTCAGGATGGTTTCATGGAAGCTTAGAGAAGAATGATTTATGCAGAGGCTTATCTTTCAGCACATTCGTTCTCAGAACCCACTCAGTTTGATTATATAGAGTGAAGCTTTTGTCCTTGAGCTGGGTAACTTTGGAGTTGATTCCAAACATTAAAGTACAAAGAGAAGATTTCCTCCTCTTTAATGTAGTTCTTTGCTTAACAACATTAAGAAAAGTAATGTCAGTTCACTTTTCTGCAGAGTATGACTTGGCTGACTTAAATTATCTATGCTAGTTTTATTTTTGTTATAAAAAGTTTTTTCTTCTGTTATAAAATAAATATATTTATTATAAAAAATCTGGAAAATTCAGAAAAATGGGAAGGAAATGTACTCATTTTCTATCGAAAATTTAATTGCATGACAATTTACCACAGGCTTAGTAGCTTGAAACAACATACATTTATTATCTCACAGTTTCTGTGGGTCAGGAGTCTGGGCACAGCTCAGCTGGGTCCTCTGCTCAGAGGCTGCCTTCATGGTGTCACTAGGGACTGTAGTCTCATCTGAGGTTTATGGTATGATTCCAACCCAAGTGGTTGTTGGCCAAAATTCATTTCCTGCAGCTGTAGAACTCATTATAGCTTACTCCTTTAAGCCCCAGGAATTCCTCCTTTCAGGGAAGATCTGGGCCAGCTTTCAAAGGGCTAACCTGATTAGGCCAGGCCCACCCAGGCTCATCTTCCTTTTGATGAACTCAACTCACTGGTAAGGGGCTTTGATTATCACTGCAAAATCTCTTCACCTTTGCCATATGATGTAACTTAATCATGAGTGAGGTATCCCATCATATTCACAGGTCCAGCTAACACTCAAGGGGAGACGACTAAAATCACGGGTCATCTTAGAATTCTGCCAACCACAGCAAAAATATTCAAACAATCTATAATTACAAACTCAAAATTTTAAGGTATTTCTTTCCTGTGTGTGTGTGTGTGTGTGTGTGTGTGTGTGTGTGTGTGTGTGTGTAGAGTGTTCTTTACATAAGTGGTATTAAATTTTGCATAACGTTTTTCTAAGCTTTACATTATTGAAAGTTTCAAATACACACAAAAGTATAATAAAAAGAAGACTAAATTCCTATGAACCCATCACCCAGCTTCAACATTATCATCATTCTGCAGTGCATAACATTTTGAAGCTTACTCTTTTATCATTAGTATTATCGTTATAGCAATTTTCTCGATTTAGTGAAAAATCTTCAAAACATCATCCATCTATTTATGGAGTTAGCATATTTATGGAGTTAGAATCATTCATCATTCATCTATTTATGGAGTTAGCATAGCATCTATTTATGGATTATATACTAGGGTAGACTACTAAACAAAAGAGATAAGGCCCTGCCTTCAAAGAGCTTATTGTCAAAAAGTATCTTGCCGGGAAAAAGGCAATTTCAATATAGTATGATGTGTATAACTTGTAGTATGAACTGAGATTGCTAAGGGAGGGATAGATACCAAACCCAGTATTGAAGAGTCATAGGAGGTTTCCTAAAGGAGAAATATATGGCATATCATATGCCGTATATATTACTCTAAAATTTTTTTGTTGGTTGTTTCCTTATCTGGAACTTAAGCTTCATGTATCCATGGATTTTTGTCTGTTTCTTTTTTTTTTTTGCTGCTGTACGTGCAGTGTCTAGACGGTTGTCTGGCACATGGTAGGCAATCAAAAAATATTTGAAGGATAAGTAAGAAACAGTAATTAGACAAAGGAGAGGAAGCCACAGGGACAGGGGACTGGAGTGCCAGAGATGGTGTTTTCTGAAAAGTACAGAGTATGAGCAAAATTCGAGAGACAGGAAAGCAGAGCTATTATTATTATTATTATTAACATTAGCATTATTCCTCCATACAGAATGAATGTCCTATAATTAATTAGTCCCCATTGTTGATTATTTAGTTTAAAATTTCTATTATACAACTATGCATACTTTTGCTTATAAACCTTATACTTCTTAAGTATTATTTAAATAGACTGGAGTCCAGAAGTGGAATGATTGGGACAATAATATGAACATTTTAGAGACTTTTGATGAGTGTATCTGAACCAGGGTTCAGTCAGAGAACAGAACCACAGAGAATAGTAAAAATGATTTATAATAAGAAATTTTAAGGCTTACAGAATTTGCGGGGAGAGTCTATGTTGAGCTTCCAGTAATAATTCTCAATTCCACACTCAGAACCAGGCTAGCGAGGGGACTGATGCCTCTTCTAGGAATGGCCAGGAAGCTACCACAGTTGCCATATGCAAAACCACACTGCGTCAGCTGAAACCCAAGCCAGCAAATGGATGCCCCATATTTGATACCTGTAAAAGAAGTGAAGGAACACTAGCAATTCTCTTCATGCTGTCACTGTAAACCCAAATGCCTCCACATCTATGCTTGCCAAAAGAAATGCAGAAGCAACCTAAATGTCCATTGAAAGATGAATGGATAAAGAAGGTGTGGTGCATATATACAATGGAATATTACTCAGCCATAAAAAAGCATGAAATAACGCCATCTACAGGAAAATGGATGGACCTCGTGATTATCATACCAAGCAAAAGAAAGACAAATACCATATGCTATCACTTGTACATGGAATCTAAAAAAAAAAAAGATACAAAAGAACTTATTTACAAAAGAGAAATAGACCCACAGACATAGAAAACAAACTTATGGTTACCAAAGAGAAAGCAGGGGGAGGGATAAACTAGGAGGTTGGGATTAACATATACACACTGCTATATACAAAATAGCTAACCAACAAGGACCTACTGTATAGCGTAAGGAATTATACTCAATATTTTGTAATAACCTATAAGGGAAAAGAATCTGAAAAAGAATATATATATATATATGTATAACTGAATCACTGTGCTGTACACCTGAAACTAACACAACATTGTAAGTCAATTATACTTAAATCAAAATAACAAAAATGCCAAAGCAGCCAAGGATGGCCACTGCCTCATGTCTGCTTTCCAAATCTTACCAAGGGTGTAGACTTGTACCAACTTAAATCATATTAGAATCACAGCTATAAGGGAATATGGAAAATGAATTTTCAGTTTTCCGGCTTTGGCAGTTTAGCAGGTTACGAAGCCATTTTAGTGAAGGAGGTAGGAGTGGCTGCTGAGCAACAATCTACCACACCCACCAAAGTACAGGTCGTCAAATTGCTTCTAAAAGAATTATACAGGTGGTGGTCCTGTCAGGAAGCGACCCGATATGGGAAAGTGCTGGTTTCACAGCACTGTACCCATAGTTGTGTATGGTCTCCTAAAAGCCTCTGTACAAGGTAGAGTTTTGGATGAACTATAGTAGTTCCATACTGCTTTTGGCATCGTTTGATTACTCATGAGGTTGATCACTTTCCCAAACATTTGATAACGAGTACTGTTTTGTTTTTTGAAGTGCCTAGTCATCTCTTTGCCATGAATCTATTAGGTTCTCAAAATACTTTTCCTAGTGAATTTGCATATGTACAGGCATACCTCAGAGATATTGTGGGTTTGGTTCTAGACCATTATTGCCTTATTTGTTCACAATAAAGTGAATATCACAATAAAGCACATCACATGTATTTTGGGGTTTCCCAGCACATATAAAAGTTATAAAAGTCTACACTCTACTGTAGTCTATTAAGTGTGCAATATCGTTCTCTAAAGAAACTCATGTATATACCTTAATTTAAAAATACTTTATTGCTAAAAAATACTAAACATCGTCTGAGCCTTCAGCAAGTTGTACTCTTTTTGCTGGTGGAGGATCTTGCCTCGATGCTGATGGCTGCGGATGATCAGGGTGGTGGTTACGGAAGGTTGGGGTGTCTGCGGCAATTTCTTGCAATAAGACAGCAATGAACTCTACACATCGATTGACTCTTTCATGAACAAGCCATGGCCGCTGAGCCTGCCCGTCCGGAGCCTGTGCTCCGCAACGGGAGAGGCCACAACAGTGAGAGGCCCGTGTACCGCAAAAAAAAGAACAAAACAAAAAACACTTTCTTTGCTCATCCATAGGAAGTTCTCCTCAGCCATTAAAGTTTTATCTGCGAATAAGATCATCTATACACATTTTTTCAGATTCCATATGTATGTGTTAATAGTGACCTAAATGGGAAGGAAGTCCAAAAAAGAGGGGATATATGTATACGTATGTATACGTATGGCTGATTCACTTTGCTGTACAGTAGAAACTAACACAACATTGTAAAACAAGTATACTCAAATTTTTAAAAAATTTTTTAAGTAAAAGGAAATTAAAAAAAAAGTTTTATCAGCGATGGCAGCAATTTAGTCCCATCTTGAGCCTCCACTTCTAATTGTAGTTCTCCTGCTATTTCCACCACATCTGCAGTTACTTCCTCCACTGAAGTCTTGAGCCCCTCAAAGTCATCCATGAGGGCTGGACTCAACTTCTTCCAAACTCCCGTAAATGTGGATATTTTGACCTCTTTCCATGAATCATGAAATGTTCTTCACGGCATCTAGAATGGTGAATCCTTTCCAGGAGCTTTTCAATTTATTTTGCCTATAGATCCATCAGAGAAATCACTATATATTGCAGCTGTAGCCTTATGAAATGTATTTCTTAAATAATAAGACTTGAAAGTAAAAATTACTCCTTGATCCTTGGGCTACAGAATGGATGTTGTGTTAGCAGACATGAAAACAACATTAATCTCATTGTACATCTCCATCAGAGCTCTTGGGTGACCAGGTGCCTTGTCAATGAGCAGTAGTATTTTGAAAGGAATCTTTTCTTCTGAGTAGTCATTCTCAACAGTGGGCTTAAAATATTCAATAAACCATGTTGAAAACAGATGTGCTGTCATCCAGACTTTATTGTTCCATTTATAGAGCACAAGCAGAGTAGATTTAGCATAAATCTAAGGGCCCTAGGATTTTCGGAATGGGAAATGAGCATTGGCTTCAACTTCAAGCCATCAGCTGCATTAGTCCCTAACAAGAGAGTCAGCCTGTCCTTGGAAGCTTTGAAGCCAGGCGCTGACTTCTCCCCTCTAGCTGTGAAAGTCCTAGATGGCATATTCTTCCGATAGAAGAGTATTTCATCTACATTGAAAATCTGTCATTAATTATCTTCATTAGTTATCTTAGCTAGCACTTCTGGATAACTCGCTGCAGCTTCTACACCAGCCCTTGCTGCTTCATCTTGCAATTTGATGTTATGAAGATGGCTTCTTTCCTTAAACCTCATGAACCAACCTTTGCTGGCTTCAAATTTCCTCCTGCAGCTTCCTCATCTCTCTCAGTCTACATAGATCTGAACATCCAGCCTTGCGCTGGATGAGGCTTTGGCTTAAGGGAATGTTGTGGCTTGTTTGACCTTCTACCCAGGCCATTAAAACTCTCTCTGTATGAGCAATAGGCTGTTTCTTATCATTTGTGTGTTCACTGGAGTAGCACATTTAATTTCCTTCAAGAACTTTTCCTTTGCTTTCACAACTTGGCTAACTGACATAAAAGGCCTAGCTTTTGTCCTATTTTGGCTTCTGACATGCCTTCCTCACTAAGCTTAATCATCTAGCTTTTTTTCTTTTTAATTTTTTAAAAATAAATTTATTTATTTACTCTTGATTGCCTTGGGTCTTTGTTGCTGCATGCAGCCCTTCTCTAGTTGCAGCAAGCGGGGGCTACTCTTTGTTGTGGTGCGTGGGCTTCTCATTGCAGTGGCTTCTCTTATTGCAGAGCACGGGCTGTAGGCTCACGGGCTTCGGTAGTTGCAGCATGAGGGCTTAGTAGTTGTGGCACAAGGGCTTAGTTGCTCCACAGCATGTGGGATCTTCCCGGACCAGGGCTCGAACCCATGTCCCCTGCATTGGCAGGCGGATTCTTAACCACTGCGCCACCAGGGAAGCCCAATCATCTAGCTTTTGATTTAAAGTGAGTGACATGCAACTCTTCCTTTCACTTGAACACTTAGAGGCCACGGTAGGGTTATCAATTGCCCTCATTTCAATGTTGTTTTGTCTCAGGGAATAGGGATGCCTGAGGAGAGGGAGAGAGATGGGGAATGGCTGGTCGATGGAGCAGTCAGAACACACATTTATCGATTAAGTTTGCCATCTTATATGGGTGCAGTTCGTGGCGCCCTCCAAACACTTAGAATGGTAACATCAAAGATCACTGATCACAGATCACCACACAACTATAATAATAATAAAAAAGTTTGAAATATTGCAAGAATTACCAAAGAGTGAGCAAATGCTGTTGGAAAAATGGCACCAATATACTTGCTTTACACAGGTTCTCTTTACCTCAAACAAGAAATACACAGTAGTATAAATTTTAGTACCTTTAGGTACTATATTTACAATGTACTGAAATGAGTCCTATTATTTTATTTAGGAACGTCTCATTTACAAGGAACAGATGCACTAAGCTGTCCTATGTAAGGACATAATCAGGGATTTCATGGGAATCTGAGAAGAGGAGTAAAATATAGCTGGGAGCTGGATGCCTCTTGTGCATCACAGGCTCTCTCTCCACCCCTGTTTCCGCGTCTTTGTCTCTTGTGACTTTCTGCTTCTCTTTGCATGTGTGTTGCCATTTATTATCTTCTCTATGTCTGTACACTAAGCTGCCTTTATGTGAAATCAAATTTGGCTGCAAGGCCACATGGCCTGGGTTTCAGTCTTGCTCTCCCAGCTAGTCTCACTAGTATGTGATCTTGGACAAGTTTCTTAATTCCTGTGAGCCCTGGTATTCTCATCAGTAAAACGGTGGTGGTGGGGAATTGTTAACCACAGTAATAACTTCATAGGGTAAATAAACTAAGAGTATGCAACACATAGTTAGTACCATATAAATGGTGGCTCTTATTATTTATTCATTTGATTTTCATTTCCTCAGAACTTCAGCTTGCCAGTGAACCGTCATGGCTGTCCTGATGCTTTCTACAAGATAGCTCTGACCCTGCTGCTAACTCAGTCCCACATTCTCAAGGGAGGAATCTCTTTGACTCGGTTCATCTTTTTAAGCGGGGCCACATTGGCATTGGTTCCTAGCAGGCCAGTGGATTGGCTGCCTTTCAGACAAATGTCTTGCTCTGGTCCAATCCCATGTACAGGGGATGGGGGTGGAATCCATGTACACAATATGGCTGCTGTCTCTCACCAGGTATGGTCAATCAGTTTTCCAGTTTCCAACAGAAGAGAGGGTGGGCAATGGACACCATAAAACTTACATTGGCCAAAGATGTAAGTGAACGTGTTTATGGAAATATTGCTTGAATTTTTAGTGAGTTTTTAGAAATTGAATCATGATTTTCATTGACTCTATAATCTTAAAGATATAACTCATGGACTTCACCTTACCATTATAACATAGACCCTTTAATTCTAGTAAAGGCATGACACCACAGTGTTACAGAAGGAGCACAAAATTTGGAGTCAGGAGATCTGAATGAGTTCTGGTTCCTGCCCTCACCCACTGGTTAGTCCTGGGAAATGCATGATATCTCCCTGAGCATCACTTTCTTCATCTGCAAACAGGGACCAAAAAATCTACATCACAGAATGTAAAATATCAATTATTGTTATAAATATACCACTTTACAAGGAATAGCTTCTGTTGATAATGCCTTTCTGAAAGACTCAGCATCAGAACTCAAAAATATAAAGTATGTCATGATCACAATTGATAAAAAATCTTTTTTAATGTCTGTATTTGTCAAATTCAAAAGACTAGAAGCACAGAGAAAAAAAATCAGTGGTAGAGTGAAGAAAATAATGAAATATAAATAATATAGAAGAATAGCAGCTCAATACTAAGCAGGAAATAATAAAATTCCAGAAGTTTCCTTAGATCAAAAACTTGGGCCTCATAAAAGAGAAAAGGAAACCACTTCAAAAGTTTTGAATATATTATTGGCTCGGGTGTAGCAGGGCTCTCTCTTACCAATCTCATTTTTTAAATTGCAAAATTAACTTACTTTCTCATGTTCATATTGTATGTTAGTAGCTCAAGCATAGTCACACATAGGATTCTGATAGAAGACCAGCTTGTACGAACTGGTTGAGTGTCCAAGGAGAGTGATTTGGGTGATACAAATAGCCCCCTTCCCAAAATACTCTTCCAATAGACTGATCAGTTCTGTATTATTGATTTTCCTTGAGAAGACACATTTTAGCTAGGCTAAGGAGTGGCGTTTTGTGGAAGATGTAATTATCTGAGAAATGCCAACAATTTTCATTTCACAAATATTCCTGAGGAAATGGGATATTTTTGTAGAACAAATTCACATTGAGCCAGACTGCCTGTGTTTGGATTCCAGCTCCAAAATTTACTAGGTCAGCAACCCACACTTTCATCTTTAAAGTGGGGATAATAAGGGTACCTTGTAACCACATACTTCATAGGTTTGAATGAGCAAATATATAGAAAAACTGTATAAGTATCAACTCCTATTATGTTAATGAGATGAGAGAAAAGGTATGGAAAATGGAATCATATCTTAGTAAGGATGTGTGTGTGTGTGTGTGTGTGTGTGTGTGTGTGTGTGTGTGTGTGTGTAGGGAGCACCCAAAAGACATCATTAGAACATTGCACTGAAAATAGTGCAAGTGTTAGAAAATAATATGAAGAGACCACCCAGAAGGGTGCTGGGTGTCAATTATTAATTTTCCTTCTCTCACAGCTTTTCAGAGGATCATCCAGTCACTGATTAAAGCACCTTTACCACTGTGGCTGCCAAAGAGAGATTAGTATAAACTTTCTCTCTCATATAAACTTTCTCTTTCATCTTATGGTCCAGTAACGCTTTTGTTTGTCAGTAGGGGAGTTTTCTGGTCCCCAGTTATTTATTTTCTTCTTTCAGTTCCACTAACGTAACAAAACTTTTTGCACTAAGCAACAGGAGTATGCAGGTTGTTCAATGTCTATCTTATGTCTATGTAAGAAAATCTGGTGACTGTGGAAGTTTCGCAGAGAAATAGTGACGGAAGTAATCTAGGAATGTTAATTTCACCACTCAACTTGTATATTCTGTGAGGCAGAATGTTAAATGGCTGAAACAGATCATCTGACAACTGATTTCCCACAGGTTTCCCCTCATTTCTACCATTTTATATGTTGATAGTCACTGTAACCACTTAGCATTAGTACTTTTTTCTTGATGTGACTTTTACAGAGATGACAGCAACAAAGCGAATTACTTAGAGTTGGGTTTGATTTCTACTGTCAATCAAACTCAAGTGCTTTAATAAAGAAAGTTCATTTCTCTCTCCCATTAATGCCTGGATGTAGGCATTCCATGGCTGTGATGGCAGGCTGTCTGCTTCTTGAAGTGGTCATGGACCCAGGCTTCTATCTTGGTGTTCCTCCATCCAGGGTCTCCATTTCTCAAGTCATGCCACCATGTCCCCACCCAGACACTGGGGGTGAGGAATTGGAGAAGGGCATGTTCCCATCATTTAAGGACACTTCCTGGTGCTTCATAAAGTATTCTACTCACATCCCATTGGCCAGACTTAGTCACAGGGCTACGCTTATCTGTAAGGGAAACTGAACTACACACTTTATTCTGTACAGTGATGTGCCCAGGAAGAAGGGAGACCAGTTATTTTGGGACAAATAGCAGCCTTTGCCATCCTTAGTCAAGGCTGACTATGAGTCAACCTGTAAAATAAGATACGATGTAACATGCACTTAAATGTTCATCTGAGTATTTCAGAGACATCTCCAATTGCTCAGTTTCTTAAAATATAGTATTTAATTAATTATTGTGAAAGAAGCTCTTCTATTTCAATCAGTGAATTAGAAATTCAAGCAAAGAAGATATAATTTTAATGATCTGCTTGGTTTCCTGAACCCATATTTGTTAAATTCCCATAGTGGATTCCCCACAGGATCAGGTGTGTGCCTGACTGAGGATTAATTTCATTCTGAGCTAGAAGAAAATTAGGGAAGAAAATTAGGGAAATGGCATGGATGCTCAGTATCAGGTCACATGCTGTGACTTTCCCTCTTAGACCTTTACTTGATTCTAAACTTTGACTTTTTTTAAAAAGAAACAAGCCCTTGCCTTGAACTTCACTAAGTGGGTCCTGTAGGGCCAAAGTTCTCATCATTACTTTGGCGGGCAGTTGCCCTAAGCCTTTCTCCGAGGTCATATCAGCATCTGTCCCCAGTGTCAACCACATCCAGCTCTGTGTTCACTAGAGTTCCCAGTACTGTGGGCCTAGTGCTGAGACACTCACTGCTGAACCATTATGCCACTCTGGGCTTCTGGGCACTGCCCAGAGCTTTCTGGACTGCTTTTCCCAGTGGGGTGTCTTTATCCTATAGGTTTCTGCTTCCTTATTCTAGCCCCTTCTAGAAAGCCTATGTCTTCATATGCCTAATGATCCAAATGGAAAGTGAAAGGCTTCATGACTCGTTCTAAAGTCCTATTTGCATGACGTAAAAACAAAACAAAACTAAGTACTTATATACTTGTCATTGTAGAGACACAGGCCAAAATGGAAGAGTTAGCAGTGAGAGGACACTGCTTAGGGTAGCTGCAGCTACACATTAAATTTGGATCTGAGAGATGCACAGTGTAAAAGAATTCCCCACAGAAGCAAACATGCACACTGCCAGAATCCACCATCATGTAAATGAAAATCAGGTACACTTAAGATTATTGGTGATCCAGACCAGGACAAGCAGCATCACTTCCCCCAGCAAGCCAGAAATGCCTTCTTGGCTTGACAATGGCTTATGAAAAGAATCCTCTAACTTGCTCTTTACAAATATTCAAAAGAAAATGTACTCCTTTCTTTCAGAAAATGACTTCTCAGGGTATAGTGAATAAGAGCTTTGGCTTTGCATTCTGACAGATCTCAGGGAATACTGACTCTCAGTAGCCAGCTATGTTACTTTGGGAAACCTGCATTATCTCCTCAAACCTCAGTTTTCTCACCTCTAAAATGGGTATAATAGTAGTACTTATGCAATTATTGTGTAGAGAAAGGAAATAATTCATTTAAATATTTAGTGTACTATCTAGCCATTGTATGCCCTTAATAAATATCAGATTAAAAAAACAGGAAAGATCCCACTGTAACTTCATCGCTGTCTTTAAAATGAGCAGGTGGGGAACCACACATTAAATTTTAAAAAATAATATGATCCTTCATCGCACTCTAAGATGACATGGAAAATCATAATTCTCCCCCACCCAAGTTTTATCGAGATATAATTGACATACACCTCTGTATAAGTTTAAAGTGTACAGCATAATGATTTGACTTATATATATCATGAAACCATTACCACAATAAGTTTAACATCCGTAATCTCATATAGATACAAAGAAATAAAAGAAAAAGAAAAAAAATTTTTTCTTGTGATGAGAACTCTTAGGATCTACTCTCTTAACTTTCATATGTAACGTTAAGGAGCGTTAACTATAGTTATCATGTTGTACATGACATCCCTGGTACTAATTTATCTTGTAACTGGAACTTCATACATTTTGACCACCTTCCTCCAGTTCCTTCCTCCAATTCCTCCAATTCCTTCTCCTCTGAACCCCTACCTCTGATAACCACAAATCTGATCCCTTGGAAATACCATGATTCTTAGCATGTTCTACCATTATACTGTACTAAACTCCAATACTGTGGTGTTTATATTCTAGTTTATGGGTGGTGAGAAGTTGAGGGAATACACCAGGTTCAATAAAGAAACTGGAGGGAGGTGTTCTGGAATAGTTGCATAATTATTATTCCATCTAAACCCCAATTCTAATCTCCAAAATCTTGCTTTAAGCCTGTTGTGATTGCTTTGATTTCTGGTACAACTGGCTATTACCATACCTGTTTCAAGCTGGTGAAACCTGAAAAGGTCTTGCTTCATTTGACAAAGGAGAGAGATATAGTTCTTACCTGGTATTTCAAACAGGTATCAGGTAAAGCTTTGCCATGCACAGAGCAGTCTGTGGACCCATAGATCTGCATCCTCCAAGACTTTAGAAATGCTGAGTCTTCAACCCCACCCCAAGCCAGCTGACTTAGAATCTGCTTTCTTTCTTTTTTTAAATTGAAGTATAGTTGATTCACAGTATTGTGTTAGTTTCAGGTATACAGCAAAGTGATTCAGTTATATATATATATATTTTTCAGACTATTTTCCATTGCAGGTTATTACAAGATACTGAATACAATTCCCTGTTCTATATAGTAAATCCTTGTTGCTTATCTATTTTATGTATAGTAGTTTGTATTTGTTAATCCAATAGTCCTAACTTATCCCTCTCCCCTCTTTTCCCCTTTGGTAACCATAATTTTGTCTTCTATGTCTGTGAGTTTGTTTCTGTTTTGTATATAGATTCATTTGTATTATTTTTTAGATTCCACACATAAATGATATATAATATTTTTCTTTCTCTATCTGACTTACTTCACTTAGTATGATATTCTCTAGGTCCACCCATGCTGCTGCAAAATCCCCAGAGGCATTGTGGTGAAGAATATTTATCATCATGCATTTCATTTACATTTTAGAAATAGTTATACCAGAGTGATGCACTTCACTATCTGTTTCAACCAATTTGTTAAAAATTGTGTGTTCCCTAATTCTGCCTTCTCTCCCATTCATTAGTCATGACCTTTTGTCTTGGCTTTAGTGAGAAAGTAAAATCACTGTTTAAATTACTATTCCCCATACTTTTCCCCTCATCTTGGCTTGAGCTGGAATAGAAGTAAAGCCTACAAACCTTGGGTTCAGAGAGATGGAGATTAAGTTCTGTCTCCACCAACTTACCTCTGAGTAAATCAGTTTTCTCATCTATAATGAGCATAATATTAAATGGTTCTTTCCCCATTTCATCTGTCAATGACTGTCACAGCTTTGGTGTCAGATACAAGGCTCTGTGTGATCAGTACATTTCCTAAGGAACTCTGAGCGGCTAGCTCAGGTTAGCCTATATGTGAGTCAGAATATTTAGAATTTATGCAATTTAAACTCTCCTGTTGATTTCAGTGTTTAAGATGAAGACAAAAGTTTCAATTTTCATTGCTCAAACCCAAGTTGTATTGATTCAACCAAGACTGAGTGCCCTGCATGTACTCAGCACTGCCCTAGTGACAGGGACAGCATACTGGCAAGGCAATGGCAGCCACTACTCTCATGGAGCTTACATTCTAGAAATAACTGCAAACTGTAAATGTGTTTGCAAGATTTTATTATGACATTCACTTTCCCTTTCTGTTTCAGGCAAATTTCCATAACGCATGGCTCCCTGCATTTCTACAACTTTTATCTGAGCATCACAAAACACTAAACTTGAAGATGAAAAGATTAAAAAATGCTGCCATTGTTATTATTATCATCATCATCCATAGGATTTATGAGAGCTGTTAAGTTTTGAAACTCAGGGATAAATAAAACACAAGTGTAATACTACTTTTTCAAGGTGATTGTATTACTATATGGAACAATTTAGAGGCATCAAACACTATTGAACTTATACTCCCCCAGATTTTAAGGACCCAGAAAAGACTGACTAACTTTATACTCATTCAGCCCTGCAAATAAAAACCAAATGTGCACCAGCACTTAAAGTACATATATTTGGTTTTCACAAAGATTATTCAAATACGTAAAAAAATTGGCATTTATCACTTTGTTTTTTCTATTCTAACAATGGCTGGCTCTTAACTATAATACACACACATTACATGTATACATTTAAAAATCAAGTATTACTTCACCAATTACTTTGAGTAAATTTACTGGTACCCAATGTTTAAAGTTCGTTTGGAAGAGGCCAGTTACAAGTTCAAGCTCAAACATTATCATTATATCTCAATATCAAACTAATTCTAAAATTATTCCATATGTAAAACATGATTATAACTGATCACTGGGGTAGCACTTAGAAGATGAGCCTTCCTTCACCTGAAATTTTGCTCCACTTGAAGATGGAGGTGAACAGCAGATGGAAGGGTTCAAGCCTGGGAACTCCCAAAAGGGCTTAATGACACTTGTTATTATCAACAGTGAAAATCCCAGACACATTTTCTTTATGGGAAGATGGCGATGAAGTGTATGCACTAAATTGTAATACTTCTTTCTCTTTTGTTTCTGAAAGCCTTGACCTTCCTATTGGTGTACTTGAAAGCCAAAGTCAGAAATGGGTTGTTCCCTCCTATTCTTCATAACAGTGGAAAATGTGCTACTACATGTAATTTGGGAAGTAATTTCCTGAAAAGAATTTAAGTAGGTCTTTAATAATAAGCTTGTTATTCTCGAACCTTCTCGAACCTGACTTACAGCTTCACTTTTTTTTTCTGCCTTCATGGGGGTTAATGGATCTTCTGAGGTTCAGCTGTAGATTTATTCCTGAGAAGTAGGATTGAAATATTGTGAGATAAAATCCAAACCAGTATACTTTGAAGCTAGGCCACTATATGCAAACTTTTTTTTCTCCTAAAATAGCAGAAGAATGCATGAATAAAATGAAGTGTTTTTAATTGCTTAATTAGACCTCATAATTTTTCTTACTTTGTCTCTCTCTAGTGCCCAAAGTGAAAAGTGCAGGGGGATTTTTCTAGGAAGATATCCAACTCAAAGGAATTTGTTCAATTAAAAAGGAATTGGTACAGGACTGGGGGAAACAGAGACTCCACTCTTGGAGGGCACACACAAAGTAGTGTGCGCATCGGGACCCAGGGGAAGGAGCAGTGACCCCAGGGGAGACTGAACCAGACCTACCTGCTAGTGTTGGAGGGTCTCCTGCAGAGGCGGGCGGTGGCTGTGGCTCACCGTGGGGACAAGGACACTGGCAGCAGAAGTTCTGGGAAGTACTCCTTGGCATGAGCCCTCCCAGAGTCTGCCATTAGCCCCACCAAAGAACGCAGGTAGGCTGCAGTGTTGGGTTCCCTCAGGCCAAACAACCAACAGGGAGAGAACCCAGCCCCATGCATCAGCACTCAAGCGGATTAAAGTTTTACTGAGCTCTGCCCACCAGAGCAACAGTCAGTTCTACCCACCACCTGTCCCTCCCATTAGGGAACTTGCACAAGCCTCTTACATAGCCTCATCCACCAGAGGCCAGACAGCAGAAGCAAGAAGAACTACAATCCTGCAGCCTGTGGAACAAAAAACACATTCACAGAAAGACAGACAAGATGAAAAGGCAGAGGGTTATGTACCAGATGAAGGAACAAGATAAAACCCCAGAAAAACAACTAAATGAAGTGGAGATAGGCAACCTTCCAGAAAAAGAATTCAGAATAATGATAGTGAAGATGATCCAGGGCCTCGGAAAAAGAATGGAGGCAAAGATGGAGAAGATGCATGAAATGTTTAACAAAGACCTAGAAGAATTAAAGAACAAGCAAACAGAGATGGATAACACAATAACTGAAATGAAAACTACACTAGAAGGAATCAATAGCAGAATAACTGAGACAGAAGAACGGATAAGTGACCTGGAAGACAGAATGGTGGAATTCACTGCTGTGGAACAGAATAAAGAAAAAAGAATGAAAAGAAATGAAGACAGTCTAAGAGACCTCTGGGACAACATTAAATGCAACAACATTCGCATTATAGGGGTCCCAGAGGGAGAAGAGAGAGAGAAAGGATCCAAGGAAATATTTGAAGAGATTATAGTCGAAAACTAACCTAACACGGGAAAGGAAATAGCCACCCAGGTCCAGGAAGCACAGAGAGTCCCATACAGGATAAACCCAAGGAGAAACACGCCAAGACATATAGTAATCAGATTGGCCAAAATTAAAGACAAAGAAAAATTATTGAAAGCAGCAAGGGAAAAATGACAAATAACACACAAGGGAACTCCCATAAGGTTAACAGCTGATTTCTCAGCAGAAACTCTACAAGCCAGAAGGGAGTGGCATGATATACTTAAAATGATGAAAGGGAAGAACCTACAATCAAGATTACTCTACCTGGCAAGGATCTCATTCAGATTCGATGGAGAAATCAAAAGCTTTACAGACAAGCAAAAGCTAAGAGAATTCAGCACCACCAAACCAGCTCTACAACAAATGCTAAAGGAACTTTTCTAAGTGAGAAACACAAGAGAGAAAAGGACCTACAAAAACAAACCCAAAACAATTAAGAAAATGGTCATAGGAACACACATATTGGTAATTACGCTAAACGTGAATGGATTAAATGCTCCAACCAAAAGACACAGGCTTGCTGAATGGATACAAAAACAAGACAAATCTATATGCTGTCTACAAGAGACCCACTTAAGACCTAGGGACACATACAGACTGAAAGTGAGGGGATGCAAAAAGATATTCCATGCAAATGGAAATCAAAAGAAAGCTGGAGTAGCAATACTCATATCAGATAAAATAGACTTTAAAAAAAAGAATGTTACAAGAGACAAGGAAGAACACTACATAATGATCAAGGGATCAATCCAAGAAGATATAACAAAGAAGATATATATAAATATATATGCATCCAACATAGGAGCACCTCAATACATAAGGCTACTGCTAACAGCTATAAAAGAGGAAATCAACAGTAACACAATAATAGTGGGGGACTTTAACACCTCACTTACACCAATGGACAGATCATCCAAAATGAAAATAAATAAGGGAACAGAAGCTTTAAATGACACAATAGACCAGATAGATTTAATTGATATTTATAGGACATTCTATCCAGAAAAAGCAGATTACACTTTCTTCTCAAGTGTGCATGGAACATTCTCCAGGATACATCACATCTTGGGTCACAAATCAAGCCACAGTAACTTTAAGAAAATTAAAATCATATCAAGCATCTTTTCTGACCATAACGGTATGAGATTAGATATGAATTACAGGGAAAATAACGTAAAAAACACAAACACAGGGAGGCTAAACAATACGTTACTAAATAACCAAGAGATCACTGAAGAAATCAAAGAGGAAATCAGAAAACACCCAAGACAAATGACAATGAAAACACGACAATCCAAAACCTATGGGATGCAGCAAAAGCAGTTCTCAGAGGGAAGTTTATAGCTATACAAGCCTACCTCAAGAAACAAGAAAAATCTCAAATAAACAGCCTAAACTTACACCTAAAGGAACTAGA
Source organism: Monodon monoceros (assembly GCF_005190385.1). NCBI lineage: Eukaryota > Metazoa > Chordata > Mammalia > Artiodactyla > Monodontidae > Monodon > Monodon monoceros. Next base: position 28,053,178 of record NW_021703785.1, on the reverse strand, counting down.
GAAAGAAGAACAAACAAAACCCAAAGTTAGCAGAAGAAATCTTAAAGATTAGAGCAGAAATAAATGAAATAGAAACACAGAAAACAATAGCAAGGATCAATAAAACTAAAAGCTGGTTCTTTGAGAAGATAAACAAAGTTGATAAACCATTAGCCAGACTTATCAAGAAAAAGAGGGAGAGGACTCAAATAAATAAAATTAGAAATGAAAAAGGAGAAGTTACAACAGACACCGCAGAAATACAAAGCATCCTAAGAGACTACTACAAGCAACTCTATGCCAACAAAATGGACAACCTGGAAGAAATGGACAAATTCTTAGAAAGGCATAACCTTCCAAGACTGAACCAGGAAGAAATAAAAAATACGCACAGACCAATCACAAGTAATGACATTGAAACTGTGATTAAAAATCTTCCAACAAACAAAAGTCCAGGACCGGATGGCTTCACAGGTGAATTCTATCAAACATTTAGAGAAGAGCTAACACCCATCCTTCTCAAACTCTTCCAAAATATTGCAGAGGAAGGAACAATCCCAAACTCATTCTATGAGGCCACCGTCACCCTGATACGAAAACCAGACAAAGATACTACAAAAATAGAAAATTACAGACCAATATCACTAATGAATATAGATGCAAAAGTCCTCTACAAAATACTAGCAAACAGAATCCAGCAACACACTAAAAGGATCATACACCATGATCAAGTGGGATTTATCCCAGGGATGCAAGGGTTCTTCAATATATGTAAATCAAACAATGTGATAAACCATATTAACAAATTGAAAAATAAAAACCATATGATCATCTCAATAGATGCAGAAAAAGTTTCTGACAAAATTCAACACCAATTTATGATAAAAACTCTCCAGAAAGTGGGCATAGGGGGAACCTACCTCAACATAATAAAGGCCATATACGACAAACCCACAGCAAACATCATTCTCAATGGTGAAAAATTGAAAGCATTTCCTCTAAGATCAGGAACAAGACAAGGATGTCCACTCTCACCACTATTATACAACATAGTTTTGGAAGTCCTAGCCACGGCAATCAGAGAAGAAAAAGAAATAAAAGGAATACGAATTCGAAAAGAAGAAGTAAAACTGTCACTGTTTGCAGATGACATGATACTATACCTAGAGAATCCTAAAGATGCCACCAAAAAACTACTAGAGCTAATCAATGAATTTGGTAAACTTGCAGGATACAAAATTAATGCACAGAAATCTCTTGCATTCCTATACACTAATGATGAAAAATCTGAAAGAGAAATTAAGGAAACACTCCCATTTACCACTGCAACAAAAAGAATGAAATACCTAGGAATAAACCTACCTAGGGAGACAAAACACCTGTATGCAGAAAACTATAAGACACTGATGAAAGAAATTAAAGATGATACCAACAGATGGAGAGATATACCATGTTCTTGGATTGGAAGAATCAACATTGTGAAAATGACTATACCACCCAAAGTAACCTACAGATTCAATGCAATCCCTATCAAATTACCAATGGCATTTTTTACGGAACTAGAACAAAAAATCTTAAAATTTGCTTGGAGACACAAAAGACCCGAATAGACAAAGCAGTCTTGAGGGAAAAAAACAGCGGGAGGAATCAGACTCCCTGACTTCAGACTATACTACAAAGCTACAGTAATCAAGACAATATGGTACTGGTACAAAAACAGAAACATAGATCAATGGAACAAGATAGAAAGCCCAGAGATAAACTGACGCACCTATGGTCAACTAATCTATGGCAAAGGAGGCAAGGATATACAATGGAGAAAAGGCAGCCTCTTTAATAAGTGGTGCTGGGAAAACTGGACAGCTACATGTAAAAGGATGAAATTAGAACACTCCCTAACACCGTACACAAAAATAAACTCAAAATGGATTAAAGACCTAAATGTAACACCAGACACTATCAAACTCTTAGAGGAAAACATAGGCAGAACAGTCTATGCCATAAATCACAGCAAGATCCTTTTTGACCCACCTCCTAAAGTAATGGAAATAAAAACAAAAATAAACCAATGGGACCTAATGAAACTTCAAAGCTTTTGTACAGCAAAGGAAACCATAAACCAGACAAAAAGACAACCCTCAGAATGGGCAAAAATATTTGCAAACAAATCAACGGACAAGGGATTAATCTCCAAAATATATGAACCACTCATGCAGCTCAATATTAAAAAAACAAACAACCCAATCCAAAAATGAGAAGAAGACCTAAATAGACATTTCTCCAAAGAAGTTATACAGGTGGCCAACAAGCAATTGAAAGAATGCTCAACATCACTAATTATTAGAGAAATGCAAAACTACAATGAGATATCACCTCACACCGGTCAGAATGGCCATCATCAAAAAATCTAGGAACAATAAATGCTGGAGAGGGTGTGTAGAAAAGGGACCCCTCTTGCACTGTTGGTGGGAATGTAAATTGATACAGCTACTATGGAGAACAGTATGAAGGTTCCTTAGAAAACTAAAAATAGAACTACCATACGACCCAGCAATCCCATTACTGGGCATATACCCTGAGAAAACCATAATTCAAAAAGATTCATGTACCACAATGTTCATTGCAGCTCTGTTTACAATAGCCAGGACATGGAAGCAACCTAAGTGTCCATCGACAGATGAATGGATAAAGAAGATGTGGCACATATATACAATGGAATATTACTCAGCCATAAAAAAAGAAATGAAATTGAGTTATTTCTAGTGAGGTGGATGGACATAGAGTCTGTCATACAGAGTGAAGTAAGTCAGAAAGAGAAAAACAAATACCGTACGCTAACACATATATATGGAATCTAAAAAAAAAAAAAAAAAAGTCATGAAGAACCTAGGGGCAAGATGGGAATAAAGATGCAGACCTAATAAGAGAATGGACTCGAGGACATGGGGAGGGGGAAGGATAAGCTGGGACAAAGTGAGAGAGTGGCATGGACGTATATACACTTCCAAATGTAAAATAGATGGCTAGTGGGAAGCAGCCACATAGCACAGGGAGATCAGCTCGGTGCTTTGTGACCACCTAGAGGAGTGGGATAGGGAGGGTGGGAGGGAGGGAGACGCAAGAGGGAAGAGATATGGGGATATATGTATATATATAACTGATTCACTTTGTTATAAGGCAGAAACTAACACACCATTGTAAAGCAATTATACTCCAATAAGGATATTAAAAAAAAAAAAAAAGGAATTGGGAAGATGGACTTCCATGGTTTCTTTTAAAGGTTAGGTGCTATTGCCACTTTTAGGTTGATGTGTGGACCATAGTCTTTGTTTTTGAAAGTTACTTTTTTTCTCCTGTTGGTATTTTATTTATTTAATTATTTTTAAATTTAATTTTATTTTTGGCTGTGTTAGGTCTTTGTTGTTGCGCATGGGCTTTCTCTAGTTGTGGCGAGCAGAGGCTACTCTTCGTTGCAGTGCATGGGCTTCTCATTGCGGTGGCTTCTCTTGTTGTGGAGCACGGGCTCTAGGTGCGCAGGCTTCAGTGGTTGCAGCACAAGAGCTCAGTAGTTGCAGTGTGCTGGCTGGGGTGCGCGGGCTTCAGTAGTTGTGGTGTGCGGGCTCAGTAGTTGTGGCTCACAGGCCTAGTTGCTCCACGGCATGTGGGATCTTCCCAGATGTGTGACTGAGCCCCTGTCCCCTGCATTGGCAGGCAGATTCTTAACCACTGCTCCACCAGGGAAGTCCCTGGACCACAGTCTTGAATTCCCTCTATTTCCCTAACTCACCAACTACTGAACACCTGTTGTCCTGCTAATACTCACGTTTCAAGAGATCAAACATAGGATTATGTTTGTTTCTACATCTTCTACCTGGTGCTGGTATTTTGTCTGAAACTGGTAATGCTACAAATTATAATGATGTGCAGATATTAAGCTCAAGTTGGAACAATTTTTATCTTATAGGTTAATAAAATCAAATTACTTTATAGCCTTAATACAGTCAAATTTTCACTTTATAATGCTATAACTTTATAGTAATTTTTTAAAAGGGGAATTGGATTAATATTTGGATTCCAGACATCAAGTACTCCATTTTTGACCCAAAGACAACTATCCTTGTCTTATTTCTGATCATTCTTGAGCAACTGAGGTAATAGATGTCTGTCTTTCCCCCTGTCTTAAAAAAGAGAAAAATGATCAGTACCATAGAAAGAGCTAGTACTTTGTGGGGAGAATTACTAACTTGTTGGTATTCTAAATGAGGAAGACTATGCTTTGCAGTTACTCTGGGCTGGTGCTCTGTAACTGTGATTCAGAGCCATTTAATATTCCTTTTGGCAGGAGACCAAATGATATTTTTGTAGTTTTTCTAGGGTTTGATGATTTCACAGTTTAGACTGGACAACTTCCCACAATGACAGGTCCATCAATCAGAGAATCTAGGCGTGACAACCAGTCAGGGATACATTTGTCCTCTTCTCAGTAAAGAAGGTTCTGGACAGGCCAGCAGGGAAACACGCAGACACACTGTGAGCTTGTCAGACCCTCACCTTTTGTGGTCTCACATATATGGCCAGAAGCCTCAACTTCATTCTCCTCGCCTCTTCTCCAGCAGATGATAAAATCAGGTGAAACGATAAAATGGCATCCCTCAGATTTCAGCCAGTCAGTCCACTAATATGTTTTTAAAGGTCAAGGTAGAACTGTGGTGCGGTAAGCAGCATCCTGGGTATTTAGAATTAGAACAGGGGAGATTAAGATGAAGTAAACCTGGATGAGAAGTTTTCATTGGCCTTATCTTAAAGACACTTGGCAATAATCTTCAGGGAGGGCGTGTGTTTATCTGTTTTGGCATGGCTTTTGTTCTAGTTCTTCTGGAGCCCCACCTTTTGCCCTGGGTAATATTTAACCTGATATCCCTGAAAGCCTTGCTGAGGCTGCTCACGGTTCCAAATTATCTAGGCAATTTAGGGAAAAAATTGGGTAACTTGAATTTTTGGCATCAGTTAGAAAAATAATATCCAAATTATTGCCTTGCCATTCAAAATGTTGGTTGTTATGTTGAGACAACCATAAAACAATCTGAACACTGCAGAATTTTGGTTAACTCATTTGTGCAGAACTCAGTGAAGTGAGACTTTAAAAATAAAATCAAATAACAATAAATATTTTATTTTACATAAATATATTTCAATCCTCTTACCCGTTACCACCACCTTCACTTTTTACATGAAAGGACAAGTATGAAAGGCAATAATTTAGTATCTTCAACTATCACTTGAGTATAAACCCAAAATTTAAGATGGAAGTATTCAAGATAAGCTAATTCTTAATGTAAAAATATAGCAGCCAAGTGCATGAGGTTGTTTTTTTTTAATATTTAGTTGTTTATTTGGCTGTGCAGGGTCTTAGTTGTGGCACGCGGGTTCTTTTAGTTGCAGTCCAGTGGCTGAGTCCACACTCCCAATACAGGGGGCCCCAGTTCGATCCCTGGTCAGGGAACTAGATCACACATGCTGCAACTAAGAGTTTGCATGCCACAACTAAAGATCCCACATGCTTCAACTAAAGACCCCGCATGCCATGACTAAGGTGCATGAGTTTTGGAAGTACACAAGACTGAAGCTGAAATGCTCTACTACTTACTAGCTAAGAGAACTCTCTGAGGCTAAAGACTATGAAATTAAGTTTTTCTTTCTTTCATGCCATTCTGCCTTTCATGTCTAGCAAATGGCCTGACACATAGTAAAAGTTCAAATATACTTTGTGACTACTTGGGTGTTAAGGTTTTTAAATGTTTTTTCTGTGCATGAAAATTCTTTCCAACTTACTGGCCCTTTGCTCTTTTCTGAAGATCAGTTGGGTTCTGCAGTGTATTGTATGCTTGAGAAGATGAAGCATCACTCAGAAATCCGACATCCCTTCCTTCCTGTTTCCTGTGCTCATGCTCATTGTTGAATGTGCCAATGAAATTGCTTCTGAACCTACTTTCTTACTGATTGGTTAAGCGGGGTCAGAAATATATCTAATATTAAAAGTTCTATAACATTTAATAAATGAAGGCAGTCTCAGCATTCAGAGCCTATAAAGGGAAGAGTCACTGAAGCTAAGGACTGGTGTGTGTGTGTGTGTGTGTGTGTGTGTGTGTGAGGGAGAGAGACAGAGAATTATTGGCAAAGCACTAGTATTTCTTTTAAAATTGACTGTGTTCTCTTTATTCTTTTCATTTTTTCACCACCCCATAAAGAAAAATAGGCAGTTGCACCTTAAATGCATATTGCTAAGTGAAAGAAGCCAGTTTGGAAAGGCTATATACTATGATTCCAACTATATGCCGCTCTGAAAGAGGCAAAACTGTAGGGAAAGTAAAAAAATCAATGGTTGCCAGGGGTTTGGCCAGGAGAGGGAGAGTAAAGAGGTGGTGCACAGGGGATTTTTAGGAGAGTGAAACTATTCTTTCTGATGTGTAATGGTAGATGTAAGACATTATGCATTTGTCCAAATCCATAGAGTGGTACAACACAAAGAGTGTACCCTAATGTAAACTATGGACTTTAGTTAATAATAATCAATATTAGCTCGTCAACTGTAGCAAATGTACCACACTAATGCAAGAGGTTAGTAATAGAGGAGACCCGGGAGGAGGAAAAGGGGGTATATAGGAACTCTGTATTTTTTGCCTAATTTTTCTGTAAAACTAAAACCTCTCTAAAAAATGAAGTCTATTAATTAAAAAATAGCAAGTTTCAAATCTAGAAAAACTCAACTAAAGAAACAGAGAGCCTATATTATTGTGAGCTTTAAAACACACACAGCACAGTCAATTAATTTATCACCCAAGAAGCTGACCTAAATATTGGCAAAGGTTTTTTGTTGTTGTTTTTGATCATTTGTTTTTTAGGAGTTGTAATAAATTTGGAGATCTTTAAAGGTAGAAATTATATTTTAATTTGGCTTTCAATGAGTGATCTTTTTGCGGTACGTGGGCCTCTCACTGTTGTGGCCTCTCCCGTTGCGGAGCACAGGCTCCGGACGCGCAGGCTCAGCGGCCATGGCTCACAGGCCCAGCCGCTCCGCAGCATGTGGGATCTTCCTGGACCGGGGCACGAACCCATGTTCCCTGCCTCGGCAGTCGGACTCTCAACCTCTGCGCCACCAGGGAAGCCCTCAATGAGTGATCTTTGAGCCACCTTTAAAATAAGCTCTCATAGTTGTGCTAAGGCAGACGCTATTGGAATTACCTAGTTTCTTTCTGCATTGTGTACCCCCCCTGGCAGTTACAAGGCTGAGAAGATTTTCTGGACTGTTCTCAGTGGCCAGCCCACTGAAACTGAGTTCTGCCTAGCCAGCTCCTAAGTTGTGCTTTCATGGTGGAAGCTGCTCTTCCTGAGCCTCCTGGTTTTCTAACTGTGGAGTAGCGGCCATGCTCCTGGGCCTGACAACTGGGAAGACACAGAAAATACTGCTCAGGGAGCAAACTTGTGTTGCTCTGACACGTGGATCATGTTTTCTATCAAGGCAAAGGATTCACTTTCTCTGCCTCTTTAGGACAGTGATCTTGATCCCCTACATTAAGTTGAAGTCCATTTGCTCTAAGTTCCTCAGCCAAATTCTTGTGCCAGTTACTCATTACTTGGAGAATGACCTCTCTCATTCTGAGTACAGCCGTACAGCTGTGCTCCGGGGCTGCCTGCCCCTTTTGCTTAGCTGCCTCGATGTTCTGCTCTTAGTTTCTCTCAGCTTTGAATGGAAGAGAGTAGCAGCCTAGATGGACTGGCTTTGATGGGAAGGATGGTTTCCAGGTTGGTCCTCTTGTAGTCCTATGATTCACAGCATTTCCCTGGCAACCATTTCTGGTAACAGCAGCATAACCTTTTCATGTTGGCCATTTTATATATTTCATGAACCTAAAGGAATATTGCTTAGCTAATAATAATGGCAGGCGTGTGGAATATTGTCAATAAAATAAACACTAATATGTGATAATCCCCCAAAAGAGCAAAGCGCAGGCTTGAGTCACACATTTGTGGCAATCATGTGACACTTAATCTTGTAATCATAAGATCAGAAGAGTATTTGCTGAGAGAGTTTAGAATTCAATAATGTTTATCAGTTTTCTTTTTTCTGTAATGATGCCAAAGTAGCTACACGGAAGTCATTCTGCTGAAGGTGCTAGCGTGCTTTGGGCTGTCCTGTGCTCTCATACAAACCTGGAAATATGGAGGAGAGGGGAGAAGTAGAGAGTCTGGTCTGGAGACTGTATTAGTTAGCTGGGCTGCCATAAAAAAGGACTGCAGAATTGGTGGCTTAATACATACAACTCTGTTGTATATCAAAGTTAAACATTTGTGTGGGTTTCCTTCTTTGGTATTTGTCCAGTTAATCAATTAATCAATTTATCTATTCCTATAGCTGGACTAATCACTTCAGCTCTATAACAAGTTCTTATATCTGGTGAGACAAGTTCTGCACCCCACCACAGCCTTCTTTTTCGGAAAGTTCTTGGGTAGTCTCCTTCATCTATGTATTGATAAGCTCTAGAATCAACTCACTGACTTCCATGGAGAGCTCTGTTGATGTTTTGATTGGAACTACATTAAATCTATAGCCTATTTGGGGGTAAATTACTGTCTTTATAATACTAAATCTTCCTACCCGAGAACACAAGATCTGTCTCCATTTTATTTAGGTATTATTTAACATCCTTTCAGAAAGTTTCATAATTTTCTGCATACCATCACAATGTAGTAAGTGTGGCTAATCAGGTGCATCTTCCTTACTAACCTGTATATTTTTGTGAGCTATCATTTTTTTAGTTCTTATAGCTATTAAAACTAAATATTGAAATAAAATAAGTGTAGATCCAGACATTCAAATTATATGCCAATTAATTGAAAAGAATTACAGACTAATATTTTTATTGAAAAAAGTTTTAAATTTATTTATAAAATAAAATAATTAAAATAGTATTTATGTTACTCTTTTTTTATTTCTATTATGTATGTTATGCTTTATAAGGCATATGTGTCAGTTAAATTTCAGCTAAGGAAACAGAAAGGCTGGGAGGATTAAGCTTAGGCAAAGCTGCTAATGGCTTTCAGGAAATCAGGAATTACAGGAAATGGCTGACCATGATTCAGCTACCTGTTCACTGAAATGAAATAATTCACAGGAGGAATACCAGAAGCTTCTGGAAACATCTTTTTTTAAAAATATATATATATAAATTTATTTATTTATTTTTGGCTACGTTGTGTCTTTTGTTGCTGCTCGTAGGCTTTCTCTAGTTGTCGTGAGCGGGGGCTGCTCTTTGTTGCTGTGCCCGGGCTTCTCATTGCAGTGGCTTCTCTTGTTGTAGAGCACAGGCTCTAGGCGCATGGGCTTCAGTAGTTGTGACACACGGGCTCTAGAGAACAGGCTCAGTAGTTGTGGCACACGGGCTTAGTTGCTCCGCAGCATGTGAGATCTTCCTGGGCCCGGGCTCGAACCTATGTCCTCTGCATTGGCAGGTGGATTCCTAACCACTGCACCACCAGGGAAGTCCGCTTCTGGAAACATCTTTAATCAACCGTCTGCCAAAGCCCATGACAAGCCTGCTGGTGGCACAGGAACAATAGATTTGTTTCTGCTTCTCTCCTCCCTTCCAAGGCTCACGTGAGTATCTCTCACAGGCTAATACAATGCAAAACCCTGCTAACAAGGATTCTGAGAAATGTAGTTCCTAGTCTTCTAGCCCTTGTGAATAAGAGATCTTGGAAGGTGAATAGTGCTGGGTTACCCACAGATAATCCACACAACACAAGATACACAAAAGTGAAAAAAAGAAGTCAGTATAGGTGGTATGTGCTCAAAATACATTTTTCCTGGTAGGGGTATGAGATCAATTTCTTTGGATAGTACTTCTCTAGCGCCCATCAATTCTAGCGAGTCTCTCACTCTTATCTTCCAATTACTGTCTCTCTAATTCACAGTCCTTCTCCCCGCCATCTTGCTTTTTGATCACCACCTTCCTCACCATCCAGTAGACTTTTAAGACACACCAATTTCCTTCTCTTCCATCTTGTGCAGGTCCTATGGTGTATAGTTTTTCTTTGATTATGAGTACTTTCCTCCTTAAGATTGACCTAGAAAACATGGGCCGTAGAGGGTACAGCTGAATGGGCAAAGTCCAAATGTTCTAATAGGGGCTGGGGAGAGGGAAAGGCTATAAACCATTATTCATTAATAATTCTTGCTCTAGCACACACAAGAAGAAATGATCACAGACAGCACAGCTTTCTGTCCTGAGGTAACTCTGGTTTAGTCCCAAAGGGCTGATAACATCCCACAGACATTTGGTATGATGTTTTTCTCCCAGCATCCTTCTTGTTTTTTAGTTTGTCTTTCTGGCCTCTAGGAACTGGCGTATTATTTCATCTATCCTTTCCCATGGACAAGTCAGAGAGTCTTCCTTATCGCAAAAAACTAAATAACAACAACAAAAAGCCCTTCAGCGCTCCACGCACTCAATGCTGGCGTTCAGGAGGTTCATGCCTAGTTCACAAATGATTCACAGGGCCGTGAAAATTGACTCTCATTGAGAATCAACAAGAGACTCAGCCCTCAGCCCAGGGTGACAGCTCAGCTCACCTCTGCAGTCTCCCCTGATTCTCCCACTCAGCATAAGATTCCTCCCCTCCAACAGAGAAGTAGTTTTACCTCTTTGCAAGCCAACAGAATAACAAAACCTTTACCACCGAATATTGTATTCTGTCCAAAGCAAGCAGAGCCACACATCAAAAATAGGAAGATGCTGACCGCAGGTTGGGTCTAGTAGGAATCCTTGAGATAAAAAGGTGGGAGCTGGAACCTCATTCCTCTCAAGCCTTTGACTTTTCCCATGATGGGTGTGGCCTGTGGAAACAAGGTTATAGTAAAAAGGATATTAGTATTTCTCTGCATGCACAGTGCCCTTTGGGACTGAAAAAGAACCCTATGCAGGGCTGGTTCTGGGTCCGAGGCCTGTCATCCCTCCTGGGATGTATGAGATATTAGAGTCTCCCTTACTGGGTTCCCAGAATCTACCATGAATGTCAGGAGCTGTTTCAGTGGTATTCCATGGAAGGAAGGAGGGGAGAAAATAGAAAAGTAGAAATGATATTTGTGCGTAGCATCCTGTATTAGTTCCATTCTTCACTTGGTTCAGTGCAAGTAATATTTGCCAGGGTAAGTTTTGTTTTGTTATGTTTTAATATTTTAAAAGTATCAGTAGCAGAAGAAGGTTACAGGCATTGTAATGTCAATGTGGACTTCTAGATAAAGACAATTTAGTAGTAGGATTTCTTCTAGAGAGGCTGTAGCTAACCCTATGCCCCTGGTTGAGGAACTTGTTCTTTATGCCGTGCCTCATGAGGAAGACACAGCTGCCAAATTCCTCTGCACAATCCCCAAAGAATGTCCTTGCTTTTGAGAGTGTATTTACTGGGACCTTGTCAGATTTGGCAGTGAAGGGTGGGTCAGCACACAGGCGGGCTGCATACCTTTCCTGGGAGATACAGGAAGCTGCTCAGCCACTCACATGGCAGTGGGAACTTGACGTGCAACATTAGAAATTTCTTCTGTGGTTAGGCGTTTGCCCAGAAACATCTGAAGTGCTTCAGTGAGATCCTCTCCATGGTAATTTTTTGTTGTTATTTTTAAGTAACTCTGGTTACCTTCACTAAATGACATCAATGACATAACTCTTAACATTTCTTGATATGCCTCTGCCATGCTGGCAAATCACACAGTTATGTGAAATATGTTGGCTTTCTTTCCTTCTAATCTTTGTAGTCAACTCAGGAGGTCCCTGAAAGAAAACACCCTCCCCCATCCCCCCACACTGTTTCTCTCGGCCATGGACTCTGCAGAGTGAGTGAAAGGGAGAGGAGGGTGTTTAATGCTGCTCTTTTATAAGATGACCCATTGCTTTACTACTCCAGTCTTTTACTTCACTGGAGACTCCTACGGGCTGCCTTACCAATTTAACCCCAGTGCTCTGTTTTGTGTTGCTTTCCCTTACTGTTGGAGAAATAAGGATTTGGATGAAAGAGTAAAGGACAGTAGACTATCAAGTAGCTTCATTAGAAACCCACTAGGAATTACTCTTGCTGCAAGACAGAAGTTCGCTCCCATTTAGTTTTTTCATTTGAACCTACCTATTTTAGCAGAGGCAAAATGGGGCTTGATTGGGAGGAAAGGCAGAGAGGGAGTATATGCTTATAGGTTTCAGTCATCAGAGGATAATGCATTTTATATGTGCCCCTTTCTAGAGTCTGGGATGAAAATAAAAGTACATAGACGACATAACTTCTCCTTAAGTAACTGGATAAGTAACAGTGGCCTCCATTCATGCAGAGGACACATGAAGAATATTTGATTCTGTAACATGAACACATCAACTCATAAAACCTTTTCAGCTCCTATCTTGCCATTTAGCTTGTGATGGCTTTTATTTGGTGGAGGCTTTAGATGTGACGCTTGCCAAATGTTCATAGGGAAATCCATTTATTCAGAAAAGAAGTGTGCACTGAATGTCTCTTTATTCCTTCCTACATTTTCGGTACTTGTTCGACAGGGCTTTTGGAAAAACAAAGTAGGCAAAGTGAGCGATGCTCAGGGTGATGTTAGGGTGCCAGGAAAGCCCAACTTTCCGAGAGATTCACACATTTTCGCTGTGAAATGAAAGGGAACCCCAGTCTGCGTTTTCAGGGGGCCTTCCGTGGACTCCCAGTGGCTGTGAACAGGGAAATGAGCCCCGGAGCTGCTCCAGGCTTCTAACAGAGTAGGAGGGATACTTATGTGGGTTTTCTCAAGTTAGGATTGTGCAAACAAAGATCAAACGCTGACATTCTCAGCCTTTCTACATGGGCTTGGCCACGGGCCTGTAAATGTCAGGCCCACTCCCTGTTTCTGTGTTGCAGAATTACAGTTATACTGGATAGGCAAGTCTGGTTGTGTGAGTGTTTCTGAGGGGAGAAAATCCTAACCAGCTTGAGTCACAGGTGATGGTGGAAAGTCTGGTGTTGGCTTCCAAGGACAGAAAATACATGCACTCAAATGAAACGGCTTCTTCTCGAGAGCATCATGGAACAGTATGCAGTGGAAAATGGAGTGGGGGGCATGTTGCAGCAGCAGGAGTAACAGCAGCAAGGAGCAGAGGGTTAAAAACCCTGGCTCTTCCCTGTACCACTGTCTGCTGTGAAACTCCAAGCATGTTGCTTAACGTCTCTGAATCTCAGTTTCTTCATCTGTGAAATGAAGATGATAATAGTACTTTAGAAAGTTGTTCCGAGGGTGAAGTCGGATAAGGTGTAAGTGCTTCGAAGCTTACCCGACATAGTAGCTTGTCAGGAAGTGTTCCATTATTTTGAATGGGCCCTGGTCTCACTTCCACGTAAATGAAGTTGTTGGATCTTTGGCAAGTCACCTGACCATTCAGAACCTCAGTATTCTTGTGTTGAAAATGAGGCTTTGACTAAGCGTTTATGATCTTTTTCGCATTTAGCATTCACCCTCCACAGGGAGAGGACAAAAAAGAAAAGGCATGCTTTTACCATAGCGCTGGCTAGCAGGGAGCAGAGGCGGGCCCAGCACTGACAGTTCTGGCTGCTACAGACCATTCTGCCCATGCCTGTTCCTTGGCCATATTGTCTACAGCTGCCTTCTGCTGCCACAGCAGAGCTGATATTTGGGATGTGGCCCACGAAGCCTAGAATAAAAGATTTACTATCTGGCTCTTTAAGAAAAAGATGGCTGACCTCTGGCCATAGACCAAGAGCAATAAGGAGGGCTGATTCTGAGTTGTGTCAGTTACATTAAGAGTGAAAGCTGTCATAACGTTTTTATTTTGTTTGATGACTTCATCAAGACTTTGTCTCTATCTGTGCTTAAAGCCAAGAAGTATCATATTTTATTTGCTAATGCAAGGTTTGTGAACAAGAATCTGACGGTTTCTTGGAAATTTCCTCTGATTGAGAAGAAATGTTTCATAAGATGTACTTTTTTTGGTAAGTGTCATAATTTAAACAGATAATAACTTTGGAATCATAGGTCAGTATTGTGCCTTTTACATAGAAAAATGCATTTAATTAAGTCTTTAGGTTACTTTTTAGCCTGCCTTGGGAATTTGGTTGGTTTGTTAGTTTAAAATTCCCTCAGTTTCTTTACTCTTCTTTGTCTATTAGTAGAACTGACAAAGTCTAGATTTGTTTTTATGGAAGACATCTGAATGAATACACATATATAATTTCTTTCTTCCTGAAAGAACTGAATACTAAGTAGAGAAAATGGAAAATAAAAAGCAAACCAACAGGAAAAAAATTTTAAAGAGCGTGAAATGCATGAAATAAAAAAGCACCTAGAGGTGACCACCTGGAGGGGTGGGATGGGGGGGTGGGAGGGAGACACAAGAGGGAGGGGATATGGGGATATATGTATACTTATAGCTGATTCACTTTGTTATAAATCGGAAACTAACACACCATGGTAAGCAATTATACTCCAATAAAGATGTTTTTTAAAAAGTAAGAAATGCGAACCTTATTAAAAATAAAAAAACTAAAAAAATCAAATCACAACTATCAAATGTATTGGTCTCTCCCATTCCTAAGGTTCAATTAACCCAAGCATTTGAGACATTTTCTCTTTTGGAACTAAGTAATGTAGGAGGATTCGAATTAGTTTTCAATTTAAAGAAAATATATGTTTTCTCAACTTCAATTCAATTAACATTTCTTGAGGACTGAGGTGTGTAAGTGACAGTAGTAAGAAATGAAGGAGATACAGACCATAGTGAGGAGCATATAGTTCAATGGGAGAGGCAGGAGCATGTCTCAACAACTTCTATCTAAAGCAGAAATGGGAGGATTAGAATAGGGTGACCAAGAAAGAACTCCGGAAATATTTGAGAAACTATAACAGTTCCGTTTCCTTGTTTGCTTACAACAGAAACCTTAATCAATAAGATGGAAAATTTATTGAGGGAAACTGGATGGTTCTCAGAATGGAAGGAAGAGTTGATAATGACAAGGTCTTGGAAAGACAGAAATAGAATATCTTTAAGATTCTGCTTCTGGAATAACTGAAGACTCAAGAGCTCACAACTGAACTTTCTGCCCTGTGACTCAAATTTGCATTCTCAGCAGAGAGCCTTTTTGCTTGGCTTGGATCACATGTCCAACTTTGGTGCTTGTGTGTAGTGGTGATATAGAGCTTGGGAGGGCATAGAGAGGGAAAAGTGGGCATTGCATTTTATTTTCCCACTAAAACCATTTGGCAAAGTTTATCGATACCATAAGAAGAAAGAAAGGATACTAAACAGGTAAAAGTTAACTGTTGTCCTCTGTAGACATTTGCTAAAAGGAACTGGGGAGGATTTTGGACGGGAAAGGGCTCAAGTTAGGCCTTGATGAATGAATAGGACTTTTAAAAGTAGATTTGGGGGACTAGGAAAAAGAGGGCATTCCAATCAGAGGGAACAGCTTGAGCAAAGGTATGGAACAAGAAAGAGTCCAAGTATAAATCATGATCTGAGAATGGGGAGAGGTCCAGTATGTTTGGTGTGTAAGGACATATAGTGAGTAAAATGGGGAGGATGATGGAGAAGGCATAAAATCAGAGTTCCAACTTATGTACAGGGTTGCAAAGATGATTGGTTGAGATAATGGATATGAAAGTGTTTTGTAAACTACAAAGTGCCTTGAAAACTATAAGGATTTTCACATCTATGAATTGTTTCAATTAAAAATATTTCCTCAGTAAATAGAGTTTTTCAAACTAAAAAAAAAAAGCAAATTACCTCATGGTATTCTCAATCACCTAAAACCTCAAGTCTTCTCTCTCTCTCCCTCACACACACACACACACACACATTCTCAAATTATTGAGACCAACTATTTTTAATAACTTTTAATTTAAATGACTTGGGGTTAGGAGAAGAACAGGGTGTTGGCAGGGGGTACTGTAAAATCAAAGCAATAAGAAGATGCACCAATTCCAAAATATTTGAGAATCACTGTTTTCTAGGGACATCATTTATGCTATCAAAAATTTTGTTTCAGTGATAGATAACCCACTAGTTTACAAAAATATTTGGAAATTAAATTTTTTCTAGGATTCGCTCTTCTTTTCTGCAGGATTTATCCTTTGGTTATGTACAGTCAAGGAAGTGGGAGGTAATTTAAAGCTGAATTGTGAGGAGGAAGGAGAGGAGGAGGACGTGAGTAGGAGAGGCTGAAGTATGGTAAGTGGGGATCTTTCAGATATTGTGTGTAGGGAGGGAACAAGGACACAATTTGGGAAAACCACGTGGTTTGAGAGACTCAGTCAATGAGAATGTGTAAGAGGAAAATAGCAACAGAAACATAAGCATGACTGAGAAAGACAGTTTGAACCACATTTCTCTAGTCTAGTCTATTGAAGGCTGAGTTGCTGAGAAGGAAGACCCAGGAGAAAAGAGGGTCTGGGGATTTCATTTTTTTCTCAGGCAGCTTCTATTCCATTTTCCCAGGTGTCACATGGCAATGCAAATATATTCAGTTAAGAAACAATCGCTAAGAACTGTCTAGGTCAGGCTCATTGTGGACACTAAGGATTCAAAGATAAATAAGCTTGGGCACCTACTCTCAAGATCCTTCATTCTAATGGGAAAGACAAACACAGGTAGAGTTATTGACGTGTATGTGTGTGAGTGTAAATATGCATAAACCTAATATATAAGTGCTATACATTTATAACTCTAATATATGTGAGCTACATGTACAACTATAATATATAAATCATATGTGTGTAAATATGAATATATGAAGCCAAGTATGTGTGTTTGCATAGGTTATATATACAGCTTACACATGTTTTTCTCAAAGATTCAGCTGGGAACAGATTTCACATGATCGTTGCAGCCAATATTCAAGCATCTAGTGGTCATTTGAAAACATGCCTAAGTTAACATTGTTTATGTTACTCATGAGTGGAACGTAGAAAATGTTTAAAAAATTGCATGTGTTTCTGGCATTTGTTTACAAAATTTTTAAATATAAAATTTTCGATGCAATCCTAAAGATGTCACCTATTTTTAAGAGTATAGATTTTGGGGTATTTATTTACTAAATCAAATAACTGTATGCATTTGAACCTTTGCTGAATAAAATTTTTAGTTTTTTAAAATTGTAAAAATATATGAAATTATAGAGAACTTTGAGAAATTGCAAAAATATGATAGTCGTGGTAGACTGAATAATGTTCCTGCAAAGACATCCACGTTCTAATCCCCGGAGCCTGTGAATATGTTACCTTGCATGGCAAAAGGAACTTTGCCGATATGATTAAATTAAGGGTCTTGAGATGGGGAGATTATCCTAGATTATCTGGGTGGGATCAATGTAATCATGGGTCCTTATGAAATAGAGACAGAGGATCAGAGTTAGACATAGGAGATGGAATGACAGAGCAAGAGGTTAGAATGACGCAAGGAAGGAGTCATGCACCAAGGGGTGCAGGCAGCCTCTAGAATCTGAAAAAGGTGGACATGGATTCTTCCCTTTTATACTCCAAAAGGAACCAACCCTGCTAACACACTGACTTTAGACTTCTGATCTCCAGAACTGGAAAGTAATAAATTATGTTGTTTTTAAGCCACTAAATTTGTGGTAATTTGTTATAGCAGCAATAGGAAACTAATACAATAGTAAATTATTAGAGGAAAGATAAAATAGATTTAAAAAAAGAATTGAAACTCTGCCATGATGGATATGGGATACTGAGGAAAGAGAAGAACAATGAGGACAAAAAGAGAGAAATGCCAAGCCAATCAAATACAAGAGCAAGTTGTTATCTACGAGAAGGGAATTACGGAATGCTACACTGAACACTGCACAAATGAGGAAACTGAGACAAAAGGAGCTAAATGACTAGCACCAGGTTACACAAGTAGTCGTTGGCAGAGTCTATCTGACACCTGAGACTGTGCTCTTAAGCGCTAAGCCATACTGCCTCTGCTACTGAGGTCTCCTAGGGGTGTATGTGGTATGCTGGGTACACGTAGTTTATCATATAATGTGTTTAAGTACTGTAATGAAGGCATATACAGAGTTCCCTTGGAGCAGAGAGAAAGAGGGAGCCTGCCTGTGTTTAGGGAGTGGGATGGTAGGAAAATCTTCACAGAGCAGGTTAGGTATTTGCTGGGCCTTTAAAGGTGAATAAACATTACCAGATACACAAGAAGCAAGGATATTTCTGGTCACAGCAATGGAATTAGGACAAATGTTAAAGGCTTGAAATATACAGTATGTTTGGGCAAAAACAAGGATTTTGATGAGGTTAGAGCTTAGGGTGCATGGAGGCAAGTGTTGGGAGAGGAGCCTGGAATAGTTGAAAGTCACTTAAAAAAGGTATCTAGACCAACTTTCTGCTTGTGCTATCTTTCCGGGCCAATATGGTACTTCAAATGTGGCTAGTGCAACTAAAGAACCTAATTTTAAATTTTATTTAATTTGATTAATTTAAATTTAAATAACCACACATGGCTAGTGGCTGCTGCATTGGACAACACCGTCTTATATGAATCTAAGGTATTAATTCAAATGATGGGACATGGGGAACTTATGATGGGTTTGAAGCTGGAGAGTGACATGATTGCATCTGTTCTGGAAAAATAACGTTAAGGGATGATGTATCTTTACTGGGGAGAAAGTTCTGACTTGCTGCGTGCTCCGCCTGTAGCCCACTTCCGAGCAGTTACAAAGCCTAGGGGAGCAGTGCCTTGTTCCGTGCAGTGATATTGCTTTGGTCACAGCTGATTGAGGTGGGGTAGGTGTCTGTGCAAAACTGATCTCATCTGGCTTACCAGAAGCCACAGAATGGCCTGGTGCAAGAGCTCTACCTATAGGAACGCAGCATGGCATGGTGGCTGACCAACTCAAGCAGATGTCTCCCAGAGGATTTAAACTGATACATGCAGGGACTGTGATAAATTGATAACGTGGTAGAATGAAGAAGCAGGAAGAGAATCAGAGGAAGTGGGACTGAGTCATGGAAGGGAGACTCATACAGTTGCTATTGGGTACCCAGGGTTGCACTGGACAACTAGTGTTGTTTTGCAAAGTTAACCAGTAGGGAATATCATTTAATTTCTTAGAAAGGATGCTGACTCTCTATCCTGTCTTCCTTACAGCCCTCTGAAACTTTATACTAAACCTTCTGTGCTGTGAGGATTAGTTCCAGCAGGCCTGGAATTAGCCTGATTATTCTACTAAAATAAGAAATAAGCATGCACAGCACTGATCTGAAACATACTGATTAATAGCATTGCTTTGTAACCCTGTGCCCTAAGAATTTCAGGTTGGTTTGAACCAGCTAATCAACATTGTTTATTGATAACAGTGAGACTGATGATTTGTACCTGGTGAGACCCCAGAACCCCAGGTCACATAGCAGGAATAACTTATGTGACCAGCAGGGTATAAGAAATTCCAACTGAGATTCCATTTGGGTGACCCATTCACACGTCAGTCGTTTTTGATATATAAGAGAAAGTATATCCTGCAAAGACCCTTGCAGAGGGAGGACAACTGAGCTTACAAGTGGCTTTGCTGACCCTTTACTGAGACAGCCTTTAGCTGTGATGATTATCTTTACTTTAATGTGGTTTCTACCAGTGCATCTTTTTCCTGTAATGAACTGTAGATTTATTATTTTAAAAAAATTTTATTGGAGTATAGTTGATTTACAATGTTGTGTTAGTTTCTGCTATACAGCAAAGTGAATCAGTTATACATACACATATATCCACTCTTTTTTATATTCTTTTCCCGTATAGGTCATTACAGAGTATTGAGTCGAGTTTTAAGCTCCGGAAACCTCAGTCGATGGCAACGTACTAACAGTTAAAGAGGGGAGAGCCACAGTACCCAAAATGATGATACTTAGAAATCTACATACATTTGCTTTGTGTAGATTTCTAAATAACATCATTTTGGGTACTGTGGCTCTTCCCTGTTTAAGTGTTAGTACGCTCGCATCAACTAAGGTTTCCGGAGCTTATCTCTGATCTTTACAACCTGAAAGAGGCTGACTGACTCAGCAGGGGACATATCTGAACAATGAAGAGGCCAGTTACCAGGTGATGGAAATAGTTTTCCCTCAGGATGATGAGGTTCCCAATCAAAGCAGGGGCGATGGGAGTCCAGTGGACGGGGAAGGTTGGACTGAATTAGGAGGTAGACTTGAGAGTGATGGGCCAGTCACCATTTAATTGGATGAGGATGTGGAATGGAGAGAGGAAAGGAGGAGGCAATGACAATGAAGGTTTCAACCTTGGGTAATAAGTGCAGCTCTGGTAATTACGATTTGAGCAGTCTCTATAAGATGCGGAGAAATGTTCTCTTGTTTTAAGAGAACAGTGCATGCTGTAGCCTGTAGGTGAATTGAAGAGCCAATAATATAGCCTTTAGTTCAGCCTATTATATAGTCTATAGTCCAGCCAGAGGTAGAAAAATCTGCTAAGAAAATCAGATTTATAAAACGGATAAACCAGAGTTTTGGCAAACAGTGAATACCCCTTGTATATGCACTCTTATTGTTTATGATTATTATTCCAACATGCAATCAACAATACTGAGTGCTACTGTGAGTCAGAACTGTGCTACATGTTTAGAATAAAGCTAAATATACAGGCCCCTGATTGCAAGGGGTTGCTTGAGATGTAATACCATGAAATATTTGGCTATGGAGAGACTGATGTAAAATGGAAAGATTGACAGTGAGTTGAAGAAAATCAGAAATGATGATCACGAAATTATGAAATAACAATCTGGGTTTTAAAGTAAGGCTTTTTCCATAAAGATATTCACATAAGTATATTAGAAGCTTGATAAAGTATTAGAAGATTTTGGAGCAGTTAAAATATCCAATGATCATTCTATGCTGATCTCTGATAGTTTGGTAAAGTGATCATAGAAAGTCTGCTCCAAATCTCACTCTTGGCCTAGAGGAACTGGTATTGCTGGGCTACAAAACGGCTGGTTCTGGTGGGTACAGCAACGAGGAGGAAAGTAGCAAAACCTTCAATCGGGGTTTCTCAACTTTTGCACTATTGAGGAGAGTTTGGTGGCAAGTCCTACTTACCCAATTACATCTCTGCTCCATCTCTCATTAATTGAACCAGCCATGCCTCAGATTGCCAAACTCTAAATTATATTCATAAGCAGAAATCTGAAAGATGTTAAGAAGAAAATTTAGGAAGGCAGAGTGGTTGGATGATTCATCTCCCTCTTGACCACCTAGTCATCGTCCACTCGAACTTCAAAATTCAGTGTCAATAACATCTTCCAGGTCCAGGTGGAATTCTTTAGTCTCTCCACTATCTGAAACCCACAAAATTGCTCTGTATTACTTTATCCTGGTATATTATAGCTATTTACTTCAATGTCTATCTCTCCAAACATGGTGAGTTCCTGGAGACCAATCACTAGGTCTCATTAATTTTTCTGTCCCTTGGAACTGAAACAGTACTAGAAACATATTAGGTACTTAATATTTGTTAAATGAACAAATGACTGAAGAAGACAAAAGAGAATAAGAGCGATAAGTTGGTAAATTCATAACAGGGCAATTTGGTAATATTTATCTACCAAAGTTAAAATATATAAATCCTTGAATCCAGCAATTACATCTCTAAGAATTTATTTGACATATACACACGTGTGCGAAATGTTTATGTGCAGTGCTATTCACTGTAGCATTGTTTGTTAGCAAAAGCTTAGAAATGGTAGAAATGTCCATTAATAATGAATTGATGAAATAGATTATGGAATACCCATATAATGGAATGCCAGGCAGCTGTGAAAAACACAGTGTGGAAAGATCTTCAGGATATAATGTTAAAGGAAAAAAACATCACAGTAGTGTAATATGCAAATGTTTGTATAAAAATAGAGGAAATATCTATACCCTACCTTTGTTTGTATTTGTATAAATGGCTCTGGGAGGACCCAGAAGAAACTAATAACTACCCTTTTTTTGGAGACTGAGGCTTGGTGGGACACAAAGACTTTTCATTGTATTCCTTCTTATACTTCTAATTTCTGAAAAATGAACATATATGACTAGCTCAAAACATTGTGTAAATAATTTTTTTAAAAGAAAACTGCATATGGATGGTTATAGCAGCTTTATTCATCATTGCCAAAACTTAGGAGCAACCAAGATGCCCTTTATTAGGTGAATGGCTAAATAAACTGTGGTACATCCAGACAACGGAACATTATTCAGTGTTAAAAAGAAATGAGCTATCAAGCCATGAAAAGACATATGGAGGAAGCATAAATGCATATCACTATGTGAAAGAAGCCAGTCTGAAAAGGCTACATACTGTATGATTCCAACTATGAAATTTTTTTTAAAGATTTTTTTGATGTGGACCACTTTTTTTTTTACATCTTTATTGGAGTATAATTGCTTTACAATGGTGTGTTAGTTTCTGCTTTATAACAAAGTGAATCAGTTATACATATACATATGTTCCCATATCTCTTCCCTCTTGCGTCTCCCTCCCTCCTACCCTCCCTATCCCACCCCTCTAGGTGGTCACAAAGCACAGAGCTGATCTCCCTGTGCTATGCGGCTGCTTCCCACTAGCTATCTATTTTACGTTTGGTAGTGTATATATG
Organism: Monodon monoceros; assembly: GCF_005190385.1. NCBI lineage: Eukaryota > Metazoa > Chordata > Mammalia > Artiodactyla > Monodontidae > Monodon > Monodon monoceros. The sequence goes on along the minus strand of NW_021703785.1, from coordinate 28,030,513 downwards.
TCCATGCCACTCTCTCACTGTGTCACAACTTACCCTTCCCCCTCCCAATATGCTCAAGTCCATTCTCTAGTAGGTCTGTGTCTTTATTCATGTCTTACCCCCCCTAGGTTCTTCATGACATTTTTTTTTCTTAAATTCCATATATATGTGTTAGCATACAGTATTTGTCTTTCTTTTTCTGACTTACTTCACTCTGTATGAAACACTCTAGGTCCTTCCACCTCATTATAAATAGCTCTCGTTTCTTTTTATGGCTGAGTAATATTCCATTGTATATATGTGCCACATCTTCTTTATCCATTCATCCGATGATGGACACTTAGGTAGTTTCCATCTCCTGGCTATTGTAAATAGAGCTGCAATGAACATTTTGGTGCATGATTATTTTTGAATTATGGTTTTCTCAGGGTATATGCCCAGTAGTGGGATTGCTGGGTCATATGGAAGTTCTATTTGTAGTTTTTTAAGGAACTTCCATACTGTGCTCCATAGTGGCTGTATCAGCTTACATTCACACCAGCAGTGCAAGAGTGTTCCCTTTTCTCCACACCCTCTCCAGCATTTATTGTTTATAGATTTTTTGATGATGGCCATCTCACTGGTGTGAGATGATATCTCATTGTAGTTTTGATTCGCATTTCTCTGATGATTAATGATGTTGAGCATTCTTTCATGTGTTTGTTGGCATTCTGTATATCTTCTTTGGAGAAATGTCTATTTAGGTCTTCTGCCCATTTTTGGATTGAGTTGTTTGGTTTTTTGTTATTGAGCTGCATGAGCTGGTTGTAAATTTTGGAGATTAATCCTTTGTCAGTTGCTTCATTTGCAAATATTTTCTCCCATTCTGAGGGTTGTCTTTTCATCTTGTTTATGGTTTCCTTTGCTGTGCAAAAGTTTTAAAGTTTTATTAGGTCCCATTTGTTTATTTTTGTTTTTATTTCCATTTCTCTAGGAGGTGGGTCAAAAAGGATCTTGCTGTGATTTATGTCATAGAGTGTTCTGCCTATGTTTTCCTCTAAGAGTTTGATGGTGTCTGGCCTTACATTTAGGTGTTTAATCCATTATGAGCTTATTTTTTTGTATGGTGTTAGGGAGTGATCTAATCTCATACTTTTACATGTAGCTGTCCAGTTTTCCCAGCACCACTTATTGAAGAGGCTGTCCTTTCTCCACTGTACATTCCTGCCTCCTTTATCAAAGATAAGGTGACCATATGTGCGTGGGTTTATCTCTGGGCTTTCTATCCTGTTCCATTGATCTATATTTCTGTGTTTGTGCCAGTACCATACTGTCTTGATTACTGTAGCTTTGTAGTATAGTCTGCAGTCAGGGAGCCTGATTCCTCCAGCTCCGTTTTTCATTCTCAAGACTGCTTTGGCTATTCAGGGTCTTTTGTGTTTCCATACAAATTGTGAAATTTTTTGTTCTAGTTCTGTGAAAAATGCCAGTGGTAGTATGATAGGGATTGCGTTGAATCTGTACATTGCTTTGGGTAGTAGAGTCGTTTTCACAATGTTGATTCTTCCAATCCAAGAGCATGGTACATCTCTCCAACTATTTGTATCATCTTTAATTTCTTTCATCAGTGTCTTATAATTTTCTGCATACAGGTCTTTTGTCTCCTTAGGTAGGTTTACTCCTTGATATTTTATTATTTTTGTTGCAATGGTAAATGGGAATGTTTTCTTGATTTCACTTTCAGATTTTTCATCATTAGTGTATAGGAATGCCAGAGATTTCTGTGCATTAATTTTGTATCCTGCTACTTTACCAAATTCATTGATTAGCTCTAGTAGTTTTCTGGTAGCGTCTTTAGGATTCTCTATGTATAGTATCATGTCATCTGCAAACAGTGACAGCTTTACTTCTTTTCTGATTTGGATTCCTTTTATTTCCTTTTCTTCTCTGATTGCTGTGGCTAAAACATCCAAAACTATGTTGAATAAGAATGGTGAGAGTGGACAACCTTGTCTTGTTCCTGATCTTAGTGAAAACGTTTTCAGTTTTTCACCAATGAGGACGAAGTTGGCTGTGGGTTTGTCATATATGGCCTTTATTATGTTGAGGAAAGTTCCCTCTATGCCTACTTTCTGCAGGGTTTTTGTGATAAATCGGTGTTGAATTTTGTCGAAAGCTTTCTCTGCATCTATTGTGATGACTATATGGTTTTTCTCCTTCAATTTGTTAATATGGTGTATCACATTGATTGATTTGCGTATATTAAAGAATCCTTGCGTTCCTGGAGTAAACCCCACTTGATCATGGTGTATGATCCTTTTAATGTGCTGTTGGATTCTGTTTGCTAGTATTTTGTTGAGGATTTTTGCATCTATGTTAATCAGTGATATTGGCCTGTAGTTTTCTTTCTTTGTGACCTCCTTGTCTCCTTTTGGTATCAGGGTGATGGTGGCCTCATAGAATGAGTTTGGGAGTGTTCCTCCCTCTGCTATATTTTGGAAGAGTTTGAGAAGGATAGGTGCTAACTCTTTTTTAAATGTTTGATAGAATTCGCCTGTGAAGCGATGTGTTCCTGGGCTTTTGGTTTTTTGAAGATTTTTTTTTTCTTATATCTAAATACATTTTATTTTATTTATTTATTTATTTTTAAACATCTTTATTGGGGAATAATTGCTTTACAATGGTGTGTTAGTTTCTGCTTTATAACAAAGTGAATCAGTTATACATATACATATGTTCCCATATGTCTTCCCTCTTTCGTCTCCCTCCCTCCCACTCTCCCTATCCCACCCCTCCAGGCTGTCACAAAGCACCGAGCTGATATCCCTGTGCCTTGCGGCTGCTTCGCCCTAGCTATCTACCTTACTACGTTTGTTAGTGTGTATATGTCCATGACTCTCTCTCGCCCTGTCAACGCTCACCCTTCCCCCTCCCCATATCCTCAAGTCCGTTCTCCAGTAGGTCTGCGTCTTTATTCCTGTCTTACCCCTAGGTTCTTCATGACATTTTTTTCCCTTAAATTCCATATATATGTGTTAGCATACAGTATTTGTCTTTTTCTTTCTGACTTACTTCACTCTGTATGACAGACTCTAGGTCCATCTATGTCATTACAAATAGCTCAATTTCATTTCTTTTTAAGGCTGAGTAATATTCCATTGTATATATGTGCCACATCTTCTTTATCCATTCATCCGATGATGGGCGCTTAGGTTGTTTCCATCTCCGGGCTATTGTAAATAGAGCTGCAATGAACATTTTGGTACATGACTCTTTCTGAATTTTGGTTTTCTCAGGGTATATGCCCAGTAGTGGGATTGCTGGGTCATATGGTAATTCTATTTGTAGTTTTTTAAGGAACCTCCATACTGTTCTCCATAGTGGCTGAACCAATTCACATTCCCACCAGCAGTGCAAGAGTGTTCCCTTTTCTCCACACCCTCTCCAGCATTTATTGTTTCTAGATTTTTTGATGATGGCCATTCTGACTGGTGTGAGATGATATCTCATTGTAGTTTTGATTTGCATTTCTCTAATGATTAATGATGTTGAGCATTCTTTCATGTGTTTGTTGGCA
>NW_021703785.1:27762974-28021978 GCF_005190385.1 Monodon monoceros | reverse complement strand
TGGAGGTGGGTCAAAAAGGATCTTGCTGTGATTTATGTCATAGAGTGTTCTGCCTATGTTTTCCTCTAAGAGTTTGATGGTGTCTGGCCTTACATTTAGGTGTTTAATCCATTATGAGCTTATTTTTTTGTATGGTGTTAGGGAGTGATCTAATCTCATACTTTTACATGTAGCTGTCCAGTTTTCCCAGCACCACTTATTGAAGAGGCTGTCCTTTCTCCACTGTACATTCCTGCCTCCTTTATCAAAGATAAGGTGACCATATGTGCGTGGGTTTATCTCTGGGCTTTCTATCCTGTTCCATTGATCTATATTTCTGTGTTTGTGCCAGTACCATACTGTCTTGATTACTGTAGCTTTGTAGTATAGTCTGCAGTCAGGGAGCCTGATTCCTCCAGCTCCGTTTTTCATTCTCAAGACTGCTTTGGCTATTCAGGGTCTTTTGTGTTTCCATACAAATTGTGAAATTTTTTGTTCTAGTTCTGTGAAAAATGCCAGTGGTAGTATGATAGGGATTGCGTTGAATCTGTACATTGCTTTGGGTAGTAGAGTCGTTTTCACAATGTTGATTCTTCCAATCCAAGAGCATGGTACATCTCTCCAACTATTTGTATCATCTTTAATTTCTTTCATCAGTGTCTTATAATTTTCTGCATACAGGTCTTTTGTCTCCTTAGGTAGGTTTACTCCTTGATATTTTATTATTTTTGTTGCAATGGTAAATGGGAATGTTTTCTTGATTTCACTTTCAGATTTTTCATCATTAGTGTATAGGAATGCCAGAGATTTCTGTGCATTAATTTTGTATCCTGCTACTTTACCAAATTCATTGATTAGCTCTAGTAGTTTTCTGGTAGCGTCTTTAGGATTCTCTATGTATAGTATCATGTCATCTGCAAACAGTGACAGCTTTACTTCTTTTCTGATTTGGATTCCTTTTATTTCCTTTTCTTCTCTGATTGCTGTGGCTAAAACATCCAAAACTATGTTGAATAAGAATGGTGAGAGTGGACAACCTTGTCTTGTTCCTGATCTTAGTGAAAACGTTTTCAGTTTTTCACCAATGAGGACGAAGTTGGCTGTGGGTTTGTCATATATGGCCTTTATTATGTTGAGGAAAGTTCCCTCTATGCCTACTTTCTGCAGGGTTTTTGTGATAAATCGGTGTTGAATTTTGTCGAAAGCTTTCTCTGCATCTATTGTGATGACTATATGGTTTTTCTCCTTCAATTTGTTAATATGGTGTATCACATTGATTGATTTGCGTATATTAAAGAATCCTTGCGTTCCTGGAGTAAACCCCACTTGATCATGGTGTATGATCCTTTTAATGTGCTGTTGGATTCTGTTTGCTAGTATTTTGTTGAGGATTTTTGCATCTATGTTAATCAGTGATATTGGCCTGTAGTTTTCTTTCTTTGTGACCTCCTTGTCTCCTTTTGGTATCAGGGTGATGGTGGCCTCATAGAATGAGTTTGGGAGTGTTCCTCCCTCTGCTATATTTTGGAAGAGTTTGAGAAGGATAGGTGCTAACTCTTTTTTAAATGTTTGATAGAATTCGCCTGTGAAGCGATGTGTTCCTGGGCTTTTGGTTTTTTGAAGATTTTTTTTTTCTTATATCTAAATACATTTTATTTTATTTATTTATTTATTTTTAAACATCTTTATTGGGGAATAATTGCTTTACAATGGTGTGTTAGTTTCTGCTTTATAACAAAGTGAATCAGTTATACATATACATATGTTCCCATATGTCTTCCCTCTTTCGTCTCCCTCCCTCCCACTCTCCCTATCCCACCCCTCCAGGCTGTCACAAAGCACCGAGCTGATATCCCTGTGCCTTGCGGCTGCTTCGCCCTAGCTATCTACCTTACTACGTTTGTTAGTGTGTATATGTCCATGACTCTCTCTCGCCCTGTCAACGCTCACCCTTCCCCCTCCCCATATCCTCAAGTCCGTTCTCCAGTAGGTCTGCGTCTTTATTCCTGTCTTACCCCTAGGTTCTTCATGACATTTTTTTCCCTTAAATTCCATATATATGTGTTAGCATACAGTATTTGTCTTTTTCTTTCTGACTTACTTCACTCTGTATGACAGACTCTAGGTCCATCTATGTCATTACAAATAGCTCAATTTCATTTCTTTTTAAGGCTGAGTAATATTCCATTGTATATATGTGCCACATCTTCTTTATCCATTCATCCGGTGATGGGCGCTTAGGTTGTTTCCATCTCCGGGCTATTGTAAATAGAGCTGCAATGAACATTTTGGTACATGACTCTTTCTGAATTTTGGTTTTCTCAGGGTATATGCCCAGTAGTGGGATTGCTGGGTCATATGGTAATTCTATTTGTAGTTTTTTAAGGAACCTCCATACTGTTCTCCATAGTGGCTGAACCAATTCACATTCCCACCAGCAGCGCAAGAGTGTTCCCTTTTCTCCACACCCTCTCCAGCATTTATTGTTTCTAGATTTTTTGATGATGGCCATTCTGACTGGTGTGAGATGATATCTCATTGTAGTTTTGATTTGCATTTCTCTAATGATTAATGATGTTGAGCATTCTTTCATGTGTTTGTTGGCATTCTGTATATCTTCTTTGGAGAAATGTCTATTTAGGTCTTCTGCCCATTTTTGGATTGGGTTGTTTGTTTTTTTGTTATTGAGCTGCATGAGCTGCTTGTAAATTTTGGAGATTAATCCTTTGTCAGTTGCTTCATTTGCAAATATTTTCTCCCATTCTGAGGGTTGTCTTTTGGTCTTGATTATGGTTTCCTTTGCTGTGCAAAAGCTTTGAAGTTTCATTAGGTCCCATTTGTTTATTTTTGTTTTTATTTCCATTACTCTAGGAGGTGGGTCAGAAAGGATCTTGCTGTGATTTATGTCATAGAGTGTTCTGCCTATGTTTTCCTCTAAGAGTTTGATAGTTTCTGGCCTTACATTTAGGTCTTTAATCCATTATGAGCTTATTTTTGTGTATGGTGTTAGGGAGTGATCTAATCTCATACTTTTACATGTAGCTGTCCAGTTTTCCCAGCACCACTTATTGAAGAGGCTGTCCTTTCTCCACTGTACATTCCTGCCACCTTTATCAAAGATAAGGTGTCCATATGTGCGTGGGTTTATCTCTGGGCTTTCTATCCTGTTCCATTGATCTATCTTTCTGTTTTTGTGCCAGTACCATACTGTCTTGATTACTGTAGCTTTGTAGTATAGTCTGCAGTCAGGGAGCCTGAATCCTCCAGCTCCTTTTTTCGTTCTCAAGATTGCTTTGGCTATTCAGGGTCTTTTGTGTTTCCATACAAATTGCGAAATTTTTTGTTCTAGTTCTGTGAAAAATGCCAGTGGTAGTTTGATAGGGATTGCATTGAATCTGTAGATTGCTTTGGGTAGTAGAGTCATTTTCACAATGTTGATTCTTCCCATCCAAGAACATGGTATATCTCTCCATCTATTTGTATCATCTTTAATTTCTTTCATCAGTGTCTTATAATTTTCTGCATACAGGTCTTTCGTCTCCTTAGGTAGGTTTATTCCTAGATATTTTATTCTTTTTGTTGCAGTGGTAAATGGGAGTGTTTTCTTCATTTCACTTTCAGATTTTTCATCATTAGTATATAGGAATGCCAGAGATTTCTGTGCATTAATTTTGTATCCTGCTACTTTACCAAATTCATTGATTAGCTCTAGTAGTTTTCTGGTAGCATCTTTAGGATTCTCTATGTATAGTATCATGTCATCTGCAAACAGTGACAGCTTTACTTCTTCTTTTCTGATTTGGATTCCTTTTATTTCCTTTTCTTCTCTGATTGCTGTGGCTAAAACTTCCAAACCTATGTTGAATAAGAGTGGTGAGAGTGGGCAACCTTGTCTTGTTCCTGATCTTAATGGAAATGCTTTCAGTTTTTCACCATTGAGGATGATGTTTGCTGTGGGTTTGTCATATATGGCCTTTATTATGTTGAGGAAAGTTCCCTCTATGCCTACTTTCTGCAGAGTTTTTATCATAAATGGGTGTTGAATTTTGTCGAAAGCTTTCTCTGCATCTATTGAGATGATCATATGGTTTTTCTCCTTCAATTTGTTAATATGGTTTATCACATTGATAGATTTGCATATATTGAAGAATCCTTGCATTCCTGGAATAAACCCCACTTGATCATGGTGTATGATCCTTTTAATGTGCTGTTGGATTCTGTTTGCTAGTATTTTGTTGAGGATTTTTGCATCTATGTTCATCAGTGATATTGGCCTGTAGTTTTCTTTCTTTGTGACATCCTTGTCTGGTTTTGGTATCAAGGTGATGGTGGCCTCGTAGAAGGAATTTGGGAGTGTTCCTCCCTCTGCTATATTTTGGAAGAGTTCGAGAAGGATAGGTGTTAGCTCTTCTCTAAACGTTTGATAGAATTCACCTGTGAAGCCATCTGGTCCTGGGCTTTTGTTTGTTGCAAGATTTTTAATCACAGTTTCAATTTCAGTGCTTGTGATTGATCTGTTCATATTTTCTCTTTCTTCCTGATTCAGTCTTGGCAGTTTGTGCATTTCTAAGAATTTGTCCATATATTCCAGGTTGTCCATTTTATTGGCATAGAGTTGCTTGTAGTAATCTCTCATGATCTTTTGTATTTCTGCAGTTTCACTTCTCCTTTTTCATTTCTAATTCTATTAATTTGAGTATTCTCCCTTTTTTTGTTGATGAGTCTGACTATTGGTTTATCAATTTTGTTTATTTTCTCAAAGAACCAGCTTTTAGTTTTATTGATCTTTGCTATAGTTTCCTTCATTTATTTCTGATCTGATCTTTATGATTTCTTTCCTTCTGCTAACTTTGGGGTTTTTTTGTTCTTCTTTCTCTAATTGCTTTAGGTGCAATATTAGGTTGTTTATTCGAGATGTTTCCTGTTTCTTATGGTAGGATTGTATTGCTATAAACTTCCCCCTTAGAACTGCTTTTGCTGCATCCCATAGGTTTTGTGTCATCGTGTCTCCATTGTCATTTGTTTCTAGGTATTTTTTGATTTCCTCTTTGATTTCTTCAGTGATCACTTCGTTATTAAGTAGTGTATTGTTTAGCCTCCATGTGTTTGTGTATTTTACAGATCTTTTCCTGTAATTGATATCTAGTCTCATAGCATTGTGGTTGGAAAAGATACTTGATACAATTTCATTTTTCTTAAATTTACCAAGGCTTGATTTATGACCCAAGATATGATCTATCCTGGAGAATGTTCCATGAGCACTTGAGAAAAATATGTATTCTGTTGTTTTTGAATGGAATGTCCTATAAATATCAATTAAGTCCATTCATATTTACTGTATCATTTAGAGCTTGTGTTTCCTTATTCATTTTCATTTTGGATGATCTGTCCATTGGTGAAAGTGGGGTGTTAAAGTCCCTTACTATGAATGTATTACTGTCGATTTCCCCTTTTATGGCTGTTAGTATTTGCCTTATGTATTGAAGTGCTCCTATGTTGGGTGCATAAATATTTACAATTGTTGTATCTTCTTCTTGGATCGATCCCTTGATCATTATGTAGTGTCCTTCTTTGTCTCTTATAATAGTCTTTATTTTAAAGTCTATTTTGTCTGATATGGGAATTGCTACTCCAGCTTTCTTTTGGTTTCCATTTGCATGGAATATCTTTTTCCATCCCCTCACTTTCAGTCTGTATGTGTCTCTAGGTCTGAAGTGGGTCTCTTGTAGACAGCATATATATGGGTCTTGTTTTTGTATCCATTCAGCCAGTCTGTGTCTTTTGGTGGGAGCATTTAATCCATTTACATTTAAGGTAATTATCGATATGTATGTTCCTATAAACATTTTCTTAATTGTTTTGGGTTTGTTATTTTAGGCCTTTTCCTTCTCTTATGTTTCTTGCCTAGGGAAGATTCTTTAGCATTTATTGTAAATCTGGTTTGGTGGTGCTGAACTCTCTCAGCTTTTGCTTGTCTGTAAAGGTTTTAATTTCTCCATCAAATCTGAATGAGATCCTTGCTGGGTAGCGTAATCTTGGTTGTAGGTTTTTCTCCTTCATCACTTTAAATATGTCCTGCCAGTCCCTTGTGGCTTGCAGAGTTTCTGCTTTAAGATCAGCTGTTAACCTTATGGGGATTCCCTTGTGTGTTATTTGTTGTTTTTCCCTTGCTGCTTTTAATATGTTTTCTTTGTATTTAATTTTTGACAGTTTGATTAATATGTGCCTTGGTGTGTTTCTCCTTGGATTTATCCTGTATGGGGCTCTCTGTGCTTCCTGGACTTGATTAACTATTTCCTTTCCCATATTAGGGAAGTTTTCAACTATAATCTCTTCAAAAATTTTCTCAGTCCCTCTCTTTTTCTCTTTTTCTTCTGGAACCCCTATAATTCGAATGTTGGTGCATTTAATGTTGTCCCACAGGTCTCTGAGACTGTCCTCAGTTCTTTTCATTCTTTTTTCTTTTTTCTGCTCTGCAGTAGTTATTTCCACTATTTTATCTTCCAGGTCACTTATCCATTCTTCTGACTCTGTTTTTCTGCTATTGATCCCTTCTAGAGTATTTTTAATTTCATTTATTGTGTTGTTCATCATTGCTTGTTTCATCTTTAGTTCTTCTAGGTCCTTGTTAAATGTTTCTTGCATTTTCTCTATTCTATTTCCAAGATTTTGGATCATCTTTACTATCATTATTCTGAATTCTTTTTCAGGTAGACTGCCTATTTCTTCTTCATTTGTTAGGTCTGGTGGGTTTTTATCTTGCTCCTTCATTTGCTGTGTGTTTTTCTGTCTTCTCATTTTGCATATCTTACTGTGTTTAGGGTCTCCTTTTTGCAGGCTGCAGGTTCATAGTTCCCGTTGTTTTTGGTGTCTGTCCCAAGCAGCTAAATTTGGTTCAGTGGGTTGTGTAGGCTTCCTGGTGGAGGGGACTAGTGCCTGTGTTCTAGTGGATGAGGCTGGATCTTGTCTTTCTGGTGGGCAGGTTCACGTCTGGTGGTGTGTTTTGGAGTGTCTGTGGGCTTATTATGATTTTAGGCAGCATCTCTGCTAATGGGTGGGGTTTTGTTCCTGTCTTGTTAGTTGTTTGGCATAGGGTGTCCAGCACTGTAGCTTGCTGGTCGTTGAGTGAAGCTGGGTGTTGGTGTTGAGATGGAGCCCTCTGGGAGATTTTCGCCGTTTGATATTATGTGGAGCTGGGAGGTCTCTTGTGTAGCAATGTCCTGAAGTTGGCTCTCCCACCTCAGAGGCATAGCACTGACTCCTGGCTGTAGCACCAAGAGCCTTTCATCCACACGGCCAGGAAGGCAAACGGAAAGTACACAGGGTGGAAGAAGAATTGCAGCAAAGCCTTTGTCATATGATAGTGACTTCGCGGGCTCGCAGGGCGTGAAGGCATGTTTCTGGCTCACCCTCAGTGGCCAGTCAGGGGTTCTCTATGGGAAAGTGGAGAGAGAGGAGCTCGCGGAGCCGCTCTGCCTCCACTTCACTGTACACTGCTCCACATACAGTGCATGCAGCCTGATGTGGACCATTTTTAAGGTCTTTATTGAAATTTGTTACAATATTGCTTCTGTTTTATGTTTTGGTTTTTTGCCGTGAGGCATGTGGGATCTTAGCTCCCCGACCAGGAACCGAACCTGCACCCCCTACATTGGAAGGTGAAGTCTTAACTGCTGGACCACTGGACTGCTAGGGAAGCCCCTATATGACATTTTTAAAAAGGCAAAACCACGTAGACCAGGGGTCCCCAACCTCTGGTACCGCTCTGCGGCCCATTAGGAACCTGGCTGCACAGCCAGAGGCAGGCAGCAGGTGAGCAAGCAAAGCTTCCTCTGCTGCTCCCCCATCGCTGGCATTACTGCCTGAGCCACCCCCCATCCTGGTCTGTGGACAGATTGTCTTCCACCAAGCCGGTCCCTGGTGCCAAAGAGATTGGGGACCACTGACGTAGACGGCAAAAGGGTCAGTGGTTTCCAGGGGTTGTGGGGAAGGAGGGATGATTAGGTTGAGAACAGAGGAATTTTAGGGCAGTGAAACTATTCTGTATGATAGTAATGGTGGCTACGTGTCATTATACATTCATCAAAACCCATAAAATGTTCAGCACCAAGAGTGATGTGCTAATGTAAATTACAGACTTTGAATGATGATGATGTGTCAGTATAGGTTCATCGATTATAAAAAAGGTACCACACTGGTGAGGGATTGTTCATAAATAGGGGAAGCTGTGTATCTGGGGGAAGGTGGTATATGTTTTTTTTCTGTACCTTCCTCTCAATTTTGCTATGACCCTAAAACTGCTCTAAAAGTAGTCTATTTGAAAGGAAAAAAGAAAAGAAAACTGGTGAGCTAGATTTACACCATCAATAAAGGACCTAGATTCTGTAGCAACTGCTGGCCATTCTCCTGTCTGATATTTTGATCTAACACATGTGGGCTGTGGTTTATTATTTTTGATGCTATGAGTGATACAAGCGCCTACATACATGCGTATATATACACATTTCCTGCTAAAAGCCATTGTACTTTTCTGTCACCTGTTATTCAGGGCTCAGACCTGCTGTAAATTTAGCACACCCTGTAATCCAGCCATGGTCTCTTGGGTAAAGTGCCTATCTCCTTTCTGGCACTTTGGAGAGACAGTGGACCTTCATATCCAAGAATGTGGGCTCTGCAGTCAGCCTGCCTATATTGGAATTCTGGACATGTCTAATTCCCAACTGTGTGATCTTAGGCTTTTGTTTTCTGCTCTCTATCATGACCTAACAGCAGTTTCAATGGTTCCTATAGTGTAAGGTTTTTGTGAGGATTAAATGAAATAACATACATAAAGCACTAAGCAATGACTGGCTCACACTTAAACTACTGTCGTTGTTGCTTTTATCAGCATCAGCCTTGCCTAGTCTCTTCTGGTTTCTCTGGGCAAGGGTAGTTGCCTGTTGGAGCATGAAGAAGAGTCAGAAAGCCTCAGGAACTCAGGGCTGAGCCCTCCTGGTTCCTCATGAAATTGTCTATAGAGTGCAGGTATGGAGTCCTGATCTCTTCACTGTGGCCTGTCCAGGTGGTAAAGAGACTGATCTCATCCATCTCCCTGCAGCAAGAAAGACGTGGACCTGAGGATGAAGTGATTGCTCATAGTGAATAGTGGATCTGCAGAGATGATGGAACACAGGCTCCCGTGGGGTCTCTCCTGGGCTCTTTGTGGGTCTGCATCATGCTGGCACCATCAGTGCGTATTAAGCAACGCACCCGCTCTTGCAGCACTGGCAGTAAGGCAATAACTCATTAATTCTGGCATCTGTCTACTCCCAGACAAAGAGAAATTGGTTCTGTAATTAGCACTCTACTGTTACCGCTTTTGTTTCAACATGTACATAACATTTATTTTCTCCATCTGGGAGAAAAGTGGGGAGCCCTCTGTCTTTCAACCTCTCAAAGTCCCTGCATGACAGATTAGAGAGCTTTGAGATGCTGATTTGTCCTGTTTGTATTTTTTTGCATTTTCAGCATCACTTTTTGAATCTCTTTGGGATGAGGAGGTATCTTAGTCTGTTTAGGCTGCTATAACGAAATTACACAGACAAGGCAATTTATAAACAACAGGAATTTGGTTCTCCCAGTTCTGGATGCTGGGAAGTCTGAGATGAGGCTGCCAGCATGGTTGGGTGAGGCTCCTCTTCCTGGTTCATAGCCTGCGTCTTCTCACTGTGTCCTTACGTGGTGGAAGGAGCTAGAAAGCTCGGGGGGGGGGGGGGCTCTTTTATAAGAACAATAATCCCGTTTATGAAGGCTCCACACTCATGACCTAAGCACTTCCCAAAGGCCCCACTTCCCAACACCATCATCTTTCTTTGCAGGTTAGGATTTCACATAACAGTCTTGAGGGAACACAAACATTCAGACTGTATAACAGGAAATAACAGTCTTTTAATAGCAATTCTTAAATGAATGTATGACAAGTTCTTAGAACAATGCCTGGCACATGAACAGTGCTATATAAGTATTTGCTATTTTCATTATTATGTGGTAATAAGTGCTCATTTCTGGCTGGTTGTTTCATTAGATACAACACAGAGAAAAAGCACTGTCCTGTTTGGGGAGATAGTTTCAGCAAACCCTCCCCCATCTGAGGCCTGTGGCACACATTGCTAATCAATCGTGGCTCTCTCCTGTGCAAGTTCAAAGTTGCCTTACAAACCTCATCATGTCCCCCCAGGCAGCCAGCGTCAAGCAGTCGGCATTGGCACCCACGATAAAACATTCGCCATCACAGCCTAGGAGCTTACATTCTAAAGAGACCTCAAGAACTCCGCCACTCCCAGTGAAATAGGCGTGGTAAAGCCAAGTTATTCTAAGCGTGCTCAAGACTCCCCAGCTCCAGGCCTGAGTGAAACTAAGGCCAAACCTATTTGGCCACCTCCACCCCCGTGCACATTCTTGATTGACCTCTTTGAACTCTGAGATTCTTAGTTTTCAGCAGTCTTTTGGCTGTATGTCTGTTCAGCAATGAGGAGGTCTGAATTTTGCCCAAGTGTTTAGAATTAGCCCTTTTTTGAATCAAAGATTTAGTTCTAAATGGAAAGACACTGACGTGGCTTAGTGGTATGTGTTCCAGTATATAAAATAAAAGAAACCCTCAATTCCATGCAGAAATAATTGTTTGGAAGCTCAAAAGGTTTAGATGTATTTTGGGCAGTATATTTTTCTTAATTGCAAAGTAGAAAATTTTTTTCTGGTTCTATATTTTATGAAGGATGAAAACATACATTTAAGCCTTCTATAATATGTTTAATATAAGTTACTACTTGTCCCTACAAGCTAGCTCTGAAACTGTTTTAGCCCTTCATTCAGCTAAATGAATGCTGAATGATCCTGAATATAATACTTCTAATTTACTTATTTTTTGAGATGAGACAAGTCACATCTTGGTTTTTCAACTTTCTCATCTGTAATATTAATATCCAACCTCAGTCCAACCGACATTTATGGGCATCACAGAAATTTAAAACGTATTTCTAAAATATCTTGCACACATATAATTCTATGAAAGCACTGAATAAACATATATATATATAATATATATATATACACACTACTTTTAGAGAACATTTTCCATTTTAGATTTTCAAATTCCTCAGCCCAGAATAAGGGCACATTAAGAAAGGGATGTCCCAATCCATGACTGCATCCTGCAATTGCCTGAACCCTCTAATCTGAATGTTTCTACATCTTATAGTCCCTTCTATGACTATAGCTTAGCTGGACTGTGGTTTTTCAGGAGCTGTCTTGAAATGGGGAGGATTTAATGGTTAATTATTGGTGTGACAGATGAATAAAGATGACCCAGGAAATTCTAATGACTCACTCCTCTCAGCAACGTTCCAGATTCACTAAGCTTCTTTAAAGCCTCCCTGGCTGCCACGGAAGGTACATTTCAGAACCTGTAATAGGAACCTGCACCTAGCGTGGCTTTTCTGCACTGTTCCTTCCTCACCAGAAGCAGGTGTTGACACTGGAGTCTACTGCTGCCCTCAGATGTGAAAGAAGTTTCCAGCATCCTTTTCACATTTTTATAGGTGATGAAATCACAAAAAGCTCAAAATTCTTATATTTCAGGATGTACTTTTCCTTTGATAGTTTTACCAGAATTCCATGTGTAGAATTTGTGTAATAGATTCCTTTCATATTTCCTGATCTCAGGGCTCCAAAGGACTTTTCTCTCCTAAGGATCTTGATCCCTACCAGCAGTACATTTCCTGTGTGTGTATCTGGGCCCCAGCCTTCCAGGTACCATGGGCAGATAGAGATTCCTCCTACCTTAAGTTTTGTGTTTTGTTTTTTAAAAGAGAATCCAAAATAGGTTGGATACTGTGGCACCTTGTGAGGGATAGAGTTGTGGGTATTGTTGATGTCAATTAAAAGGGTGATAACAGGAGTACATATTTTTGGTCTACCAAGGCCATAAATTACACAAAGAATTCACCAAAGACAGCAGGTCCATGAGTGGGCTGTTTTAATTGAATTGGTATTTGTACAAGGTGACACCCTCTTTTACACCACCCATCTCCTCCCTGTGTGACTCAGCCACTGAGGGAGAAGCCTCTGATCTGTTCATTAACACAGGCAGGTGGAGGTGGAAACTGCACTCAGTAAACTCCAGGTACCCATTAGTTTCAGCTGGATCCACCTAGGGAATCACTGCAGGCTGTTTAGACAAAAAGTCCCGGTTTATCTGCTCAAGAAAGGTAAGTTGAATTATATTTGCAAATGTAAATATCTCTGCTTTATTGCATAACTTTCCCTGTTTTCTTTGCAAGTGATTAAAATTCGAACTTACTCTCTGTCTTTTTTCCAGTGAAATTTTAACAGCTTCCAATGGGCTGTTCTACTTGTCAACAGTTCTGCTGCTCCTTGTTGTGATTTTAGATGGCATTGCTTTTAAATTCTCCACAATTTTACACATTTCCGGGCAGCAGAGAAATGAAAGCCTATTTGAGTTTCCACGTAGGAGCTGTCAGCTGGTGAACCTGGTCACACATAAGGATAGCAAATTCTTTAAATCGAGAGACCAGCACTCACCGGTCTACTTTCTCAAGTGACTATAAAAACATTTTTAAAAGGAGCTCCCTGTCTTCACAGATGATGCCTTTACTGAAATGGTGAACTCTACTCTTTTATAGATAAGAAGTCTTTGTTTTTCTTGCCTGCTGAGAGCATTGCAAGTCACTGAGCTGTGAGAGAGAGATGCCCAGTCCTCCACCCTATCTTCCCCAAATAAGAAAATCATGTTTCTTGAGTGAATATACCAAGGAGTAAAGCAGGGCAGGGCTAACTGAGGGTGCGCAGTTTCCCACAGGGATGCGTGTACATTTGGCCAACTTTGCTATGTTATATCCTGAGTTCTAACCTACATATTGATTAATGTACAGGGGGGGCAATTTTCAACCTCTATTCATATCCTAGTCCTGAAAATCCAGTTTTGGAAGCCCTTTGATAAGAACAGAAAAGTTATTTTAAGCAGGCTTTCCTTTATGATTAATAGCTAAGCTGACTTATCTGACCTGTGATTTTTCTCTACCATTTGCATCTGAGATGCAGAGCTGTGGGAATCGAACCCAGGAGCTACTCACACTTGCAACCAGCGCTCTCTGTCCTCCAGAAAGGCGCTTCCCACAGTGTACCTGGCTCTGCTTTCAATTCTAGAGCTTTCATTGCTTCCCATTGCTGAGCAGGTCATGTGCTGTCTCGGAGGCTTTTAGAGCTCAGTTCCCAACGGTTAGTGAGGAATTTTATAATAATTTGGCTTTCAAACATTTATAGTAATCAGAAAGCTAAATTATACCATTTGTGGATTATAATTTTACTTGTCATAAAATGTGATCAAATTTAAAACCAGCTTTCTGGTTTTAAATAAATGTGAACCAGTTTATAATGCAGAAATGGTCTTTCTGATATTTGCTGTATTCCAGAATTAAAGTATTGGGAAAATCAATTTGAGAAATCTGTGATATTACATCAGTAAAATTTTTAGTAAAACATTTGCTTGATTCTAAATGTCAGGTAGACAGAGAATGCAGATAAAAGGCAAGGATTTTTATTAAACTTTTAGCTTCATGTAGATTAAAAGGGTTAAAATTTAGGGTAGCTTCAGCTGACCTAAATTTTCAGTTAGAATGGAGCATAGACTCATCTAGTCTAACTCACTAATTTTCTAGGTGAGGACAACAAAACATATACATGTTAAGCAACTTGCCAGGATGATAGAACCAGATGAGGAGCTAGATCACCTGATTTTGGTCTTTTACTGAATTTTCTCAATGATTTTTCAAATTTCTTTCACGTAAAATATGTGGTAGCAATAAATGAGGTTCCCTCTGGGTTTACAAAAGAACTAGAAATGATCCCGAAATAAGAATTTCCTTATCCAGTAATAATTGAGAATGTTATTACAGTGTGTATAGAATGACTATGACATGAAGAGATACATTTTAAATTTGTAGTTTGTGGAGTCAGTCTTGTTATTTATTATATTCCTAGTTTTTAACCTCAGGAGCAGTCAGCCCCTTTGTAGGAAGGCGAGGTGGTGTATGTGTAAGTTGTAGATTGTAGGGTGTGAGACATTCAATCGGAGACAGCCTCACCTTGGCTACCAGTCCGTAGGGGCTGCTTACTGGCTGTCTCCTCTATCCACTGGAATGTTGACTGAAACAGCTAGTGATTCATTTTCCTGGAGACTTTGCAAACAAAGCAAAGAGGAGATGCTTTGAACAACGAAACTCAGACTGTGGAATGAGCTGCATATAATTCACTAGGCAGTCAACTTAAGCAAACATGATTTAACTGATAGTGTCCCTATGATTCGGGCGTTAACTCTAAGCATTCTTTAAGAGTGATGTGATAGAATCCTTGGCCAGACAGTGGTCCAGGGGAAAGCTTTGTTGGTCCCACACAGTTTGTCTTCTGACATTATCCTGTTCCTAGGCTATTTGTTGATCATGTTTCCTTTTCTCTTGCTGAGAACTTTGAAATAAGGGTTTTATGTATTAATTACTGGATATTTGTCTGCAGTTGCTTGAACTTTACTTTTTAATCAAAAGTCTTTATCAAATATATTTCTTAAGGGTTTCTAGTTTACCATTGTAAAAATCCATGTGATTTTAGAATTTGGGAAAGGCCCTTCCTCAAATACATGCTTTGTCAAATGACAGCTGCATTTATTAGATTTGCATTTTATGTTGGTTGCTAAATTTTTAAAGATATGAATCATCCTTTTATTGTGATGATTAATTGGAAGAGTGCTTTTTATAGGTATCCATTAAACAACAACTGGCTTACTTTTAGTTCTGAATACTCATTGTAATTGTATACTTGAGAGCTCTAAGCATCTAAATAATTCATTCTGTGTTTCTAGACCCAAGTTTCCCTGACCTAAAATGTGATTGTTTCCTTTGTATAGAACCTTCTGGGAGAAAGTAATGAACTATATAGACCATGCTTTTTTAACTAAAATACACACATCCCAGGAGACTGTGGCAGTATTCCAGAGAATGCTCAGAAGCCACAGGGTATGCATGGTACCTCTACACTGAGAGTTAATTTTAAATATTTCAGAGAAAACTGCCCCCCCTACAGCCTACCCTCCTCTGCCCTCTTTCCCAGTGTTCTCCCTTTTGTCATTAGGTAAATATTTGAAAGGAATCCATATAGAAAAAACTATAGGAGGCTGGAATCCAGATAGACTTGGATATAATTATGACCCCCAATTTGACCAAATGTCACTTGTATGATCATACTTATCTCACAGAACCAGCAAATAAAAAGAAAATTTAGGATTCCTACTGAATTATACATATATATAATAACATAATATGACATATGTTACCATTTCTTTTACAATAGTGCAAAGAGATGTAAAACATCAAGAAAAAAATTTCCATAAGAAAACTGTGGGACCTAGATTAAGAAAATCACAGACGTTTACTATAAGACCTAAAGACTTTCTTGAGCAAAAGCTTCTTTGAGTACTATTCCTAGATGGACAGATTGAATATCATCAATGTCAGCTCTTCCCAAACTATTTTATAGTATTAATGCAATTCCAATCAAAAGTTCTTATAGAATATTTGTTTTGAAACCAGAGAAAATAATTTTAAAGTTTATCTTAAAGAAATGAATAAGTTAGAATAGCTGATAGAATTTCTACAAGAGAAATTAATGAAGGGTGCTTTCATTAGATATTAAAATGTATTAGAAAAAGACAATAACTAAAATAGTTTGTTTCTATTGCAAGAAACTAAAGGCGGATCTATGGAACAGAAGAGACAGCCATGAAGCACATTCTAGAATATATAAGATTTCTTTATGTGACAAAGGAAAAATCATATATCAATGGGAAAGGGATTCCACCATTACTAAAGTAAATCCATATGGATTAGAGTTTCCATGTAACAATAAAATACATTTTTTAAACTTAGAAGAAAACATGTAAATATTTATTAATCTCATTTGTCCAACAAATGTTCCTCTAGAGCTTATTATGTGCCAGATATAATAATAATATTTGGAAATACAACTGTAGAGAAGACGGTCTTGGTTACAACCCTCAAGATTTACGATGTGTCTGTGTCTGTGTGTGTGTGTGTTGGGGATGGAAAAAAACTTCAGCCACACAAAAGGCAGTTTGTATTGTACCATTGTTACAGAGAGGTACTCTTTGCTATCTGAACACTTCGTAGGGCTCAGCCTGGGGAGGTGGAGGTGAAGACAGGTTGTGATGGTATCACTGAATGCATCCAGGAGGATATGTAATGAGTGACCTGAAAAATGCATGTGAGTCTTTCCTGAAAGGAGAGTAAGGGTGAGAGGAGGCTCAGAAAGAAGAATGCTTTAGGCATAAAGCGTAGAGTAAGCAACAGCCTAAAGGTGATGAAAAGGATGGAGCCCTCAGGAATTGGAATGACTTAGTCTAGCTGAAGCTAGAGTTTGAGTGAGGCATGGGGAGTGGGGAGAAAGGAGGCAGGCGGGTATGGATTTGTAAGTTTTAATAACAATTTGGATTTTATCCTGACAGAAATGAAGGGCCATTGAAGAGTTTTAAGCAAGGTGGTCACTACTTTGACACTCTTGAGAATGGATTGGGAGAGTAAGTCTAGAGCTTGGGAATATAGGTAGGAAGCTGTTAAAATAGTAAGCAGATTATGGCAGCTTGAATTGGTAGTTTGAATATGGACAGAAAGACAATCAAGAGTGATGTAGGAGCAGAGTTGTAGGACTTGGTGATTGCTTGGATTTTGAAGTCAGAAAGAAGTTTCATGGATAGTCTACATGGATTTCTAAGGAGTGAAAGAATTAATAAGGGGAAAGAAGAGAATTACAAAATTGGAAGCTGCTGATCAAAAAAAAAATCAGAGTCAGACGCTAAGTGAAAACTGGGAGAGTAAAAATAAATATTTCTGATATATAAAGAAAGTAAGAAAACAATAAGAAATCCATAATATTAATCAATGGATAATTCACAAAATAAGAAATAAAATAACCAATAAAATTATAAAAATATGCACTTGAGCCAAAATGATTCCACTTTCATCTATTAAATCATTAAAGAGACTAATAAATGATAATTCTAAATGCTGGCCAATGTGTGGACATTCGTAAGCTGCTGGTGGATTATAAACTGGTATAAGGTTTATGGAAATAGAATTGACGATAGAGACCAAGAACATTTTAGAAGTTACACCCCTTGGCAAGTAATTTCACTTCTAAGGATCCATCAGAGATGGATGAAAATAATTAGGATGTGGTTTTGTTGGAAAAAACCAAGGAATTATGTTATACTGATAGGCCCATAAGATGAAATATTTTGTAGTTGCAAAAGAAATAATTATTTAAATATTTTTAAATGGCATTGAGAAATGTGTATCAGTAGGCTCTAGTAGGCATAATAATAATGATAATAATAAGCAACCCTGGAAGAAAATAACAGTGATTGATGAAAGGTGTCTGAGTTTTTCCTTCTTTGTGCTTTCTATATTTTTCACATTTTCTATTGAGCATAATATAAGGAGAAAGATTTTACTGTGTAAAATTGGGACAAAGAGTGACATGACATGAGCTGCAGCAAATATGAAATATGATAACTTAAGGTAACAGAGTTTTGGTTCATAATCCGTGGTCAAAATTTGGGCTTTTACTCATTTAACAAATGTTTTCAGCTAGAACTAAAAATAGTCCATAAGAGGTTCAAGCAATAAGTAATTTTTATTACATAGCATTTTTATTAATGAATATTAGACCAGTGTCTTTAATAAAATGAAATTGATCATTGTCCCAGAGAGACATGCTCTTCATGCTAAAACTTGACATTATCTATCATTCTGCAGAAAAGATTGGTGGTGGAAACAAGGGCAAGTGAGGGCTCTTCTTGCTAAAACTTGACATTATCTATCATTCTGCAGAAAAGATTGGTGGTGGAAACAAGGGCAAGTGAGGGCTCATGCTAAAACCGAGAACAAACAGTAAGAACATTTTATGGTCGATGGTTATCGGACTCAAAATTCATAGCATATAGACAACTCTCTGGCAACAAGATTTTATTTGTGCTAAATTCTAAACTGTTTCACCATCAGTAAACAAGTTTTCTAATGCTAAGTGGAGACTGGGAGGCTGTGTGACTAAAGAAATAGCAAATTTCTAACCATCACAGCAGGATAAGTGAGTCTTTCCCAGCCCAATAAGTATTGGATTTCCTTATACACTGTGTATGAAGGCTAAAAATAGTCCATTAATTTAAATGCATTTGTTAACGTTTACACTGTGAGGCCCTGTTTATTTTATCCTTACTTAATATTTCATGTTCTTTTAGGTGATAATTAATTGTTTGGTGGTTTGTTGTATTTACCTTACAGAAGATAATGCTGCTGTTTATTGACCTGTGATTATAGAGCCTCTCTTATTCTTCTATTGAAAATGGTTTAATAGCATAAGTCCTTTTTCAGTTTCTAGAATTTTTTCCCTGTTACCAGTGATTTCTGGGAAACAAGTACTAGTAGGTATTATCGAACCATGAAGACCTTTTCATATACGAAAGTGAATACCCCCAAGCTACATATGTCATTCTAGACATTTTTGCTGTATTTATTTCCTTATTCTGTGTTTGCTTTTTTATACTTTCTATCACTATAGAGGTTTCTCTTAGGTAACTATTCATATTTGGTCTTTTCCATAAAGATATCAATTTAGATAAGTCTATTAGAAGCTTGATAAATTAACTGGGAGATTTTGGAGCCATTAAAGTATCCAACTATTACTCTGTGCTGATCTCATGATACTTTGGTAAAATGATCAGAGAAAGTCTGCTCCAAATCTCACTCTTGGTTGATATCCATCACAGATTTCTATTGCAAAGGAAATGTCATTCTTCTCACCCTTTCTTTTAACCTGGTAACTTTCTACCTGTTGAACCCTTTTTGTTTCCTGGGCTTCTGGGACAGGAACTTTGATGTCGGGTCGATTTGGGCTGGAATCCCAACTGCTCACTGGCTGTGTAGCCTTAGGCAAACTACTCATCCTAAAACCTCTTTCCAGAAAGAACTAATTTTACCCACTGTCCACATTTCCAACTCCTGCCCTACCTTCTGAAAAAGGACTCTGACTTCATTGAAATCATTCATTATAAAGTTTCACTTAGGTATAGAAGGAGGATAATCATAGTATCAGCCTTAAGGCATTATGTGGGTCTTAAATGTGACAATACATGCAAAATCTTAGCTCAATATGGCTAACACTATCACACGACCAAATACCAGCAGTGAATTCTTTTCGCTGGTTTTTTCTCTTTTTTCTCTCATCCTCTATTTTGTTATCCTATTTTCTTCTCTGCATTTTTTTCTCTTCTGTCTTACTCTTCCTATTCTCTTTCATCTCTGCACCACCTCATTCCAGTTTCTTTGCTCACACAATCTTTCTTAAGGAGAGTTAGCAGGGAGTGGTAATATGTAGCACTTATTAGGTAAGTTGAGAGGCATTTTGTCCTTGGGTGGGAAGGGGAAGAGTGAGATCCACAAAGTCCTTTTTTTTTTTTTTTTTAATTTTTATTGAAGTATAGTTGATTTACAATGTTGTGTTAGTTTCTGGTATACAGCAAAGTGATTCAGTTATACACACACACACACACATATACATATTCTTTTCCATTATGGCTTATTACAGCATATTGAATATAGTTCCATGTGCTAAACATAGGACCTTGTAAAAAATAAAATAGATAAACAAGGTCCACAAAGTCTTTTTGTCAAGAGGACCCAAAAGATGAAGAAGACTGCAGCTTAGTTGGGACAGGAAGAGCTGGGGCTGACTGGCTAGAGGAGCAGAAGATTACCTAATGGACCTAAGTGCTCTTGGGGAAGTGCTGTTATTCAAAATAGAAATTGAGAAGGACATAGGGAGACGAAGAGGATCTGAACAGGGATACATTTAAGAAATAGGAGATGTTTGATAGTTTCAAATGCATCCAAAGAAAACCATGAAACTTGACTGGTTTTGTGATTCAGAATTTAAAGAGAGTAATTTCATCTAAAACCTAAAGACATGTCTTTGGGCAGAGGCTGTAGGCATTGGGTAAAAACTAGCACTTTCTGGTGGTTGGCCACAAAGAGGAAATGAAAGAGGGGCCAGAAGTTGAAAAGGTTTTTTTTTTTTCCTGTTTCTATACTGACTTCTGACATCATGATTTCACATCAGAGTTTTCAACTTATGAATTTGGGGCTTTAAAAGGGAAAGGTTTTTGTAGTTCCCAGCATAATAGGGACATATCTTTTTATATATCTTTCCTTACAGTATTATACATTTAAAATATAATTGCTGGGCTTCCCTGGTGGCGCAGTGGTTGAGAGTCCGCCTGCCAATGCAGGGGACACGGGTTCGTGCCCCGGTCCGGGAAGATCCCACATGTCGCGTAGCGGCTGGGCCTGTGAGCCATGGCCGCTGAGCCTGCGCGTCCGGAGCCTGTGCTCCGCAATGGGAGAGGCCACAACAGTGAGAGGCCCGTGTACCATACCACAAAAAAAATTTAAAAAAAAAAAAAAAATATATATATAGTTGCTGGAAAAAAATACAGTTGCTGGTGTCTGCCATTATTTGGTATATGTACCAGTAACAGCATTTTGAGGAGACCAGATGAGAGTTTCATCTTTCTCGTGAAAAGTTTAAAACTTGATTGGAAGGAAACTGAAGGACAGCACTTAGAAATAAATCTAATTGGCTGAACCGAAGCTATTAAAGTGTCATTATTTGGGTGTTGAGTAGATATGAAACTGAGGATAACCTCAGTCCCTGAAAAAAGTAATTTCTTTAAAAAATAATATAAAACTGAGATTTTGCTGCATGTATTTCATGACATTACCAATTTGAAAGGTTTCTAATCTCTCATCCACTCTACAGAAGGGTATTTTTTAACAAGAGCATTATTCACAGGGACATATATTGTTGATCCATTTTTATTAACAGTATAGAAAATATCCATATATAAAAAAAGTTGGTTTATATTCTGGATGGCAAGTGTTCCATTGCAGTAAAATTTCGGTGGAATTACAGGTTGATGAGAGTGGGCCTTGCACCTTAAATGTTTTAGATTGAAGTTTCTAGAAATGGTTCTGGGGCCACCAAATGGGCTGACATATGGAGGTGGTTAGGGTGACATGGCCAATGGGTCTTAAGAAAAAATAAGGAGCAGGTGGTGCTGAGGGATGTTGCGCAGGAGATGGAAGTGAAACCTGTAGATTTGGTGAAAAAATTTTATTTTCCCACACTATTAGTCATTTTCATTAAAAAAAATAAAACTCCTGCATACTTATTAAACTATTATCATTTGAAAATAGAATACATTATATTTTGCCATCTCATTTACCTCATGCCAGTGGACAGCATGGAGCTAGGAAAGAGTATAAAACATTATCAAGCCATCTAGTAGGGAGATAGATCCAGAGGAGTCCGGTAGGAGTAGTGCCAGGCCACTCATGGCTTCAGTGTGGCCACGGGAGGGGTGAGGCTCGAGGCTGAGCTGCCCAGGGGTGATGGAGCAGCTGTTTATTACTGCAGCTCCTTCCAGCTCCTCTCCCATTATCTTCCATCTCTCGGAACTCCGGGGCTTTTCCCTGCGTATCTGGAGTTGGCTATATCACATGGTACTTTGACCAACATGTAGTATCGTTTGCTGAAAAGACCCTGGCATTGCAGTCATATAGACCTAATTGCAGTTCCTGACTGTCACTCCCTGTGTGACCTTAGCCAGGTTATTTAATCTGAGTTTTGAATTCCTATAATTAGAGTTAGTAATACTCATCTGGAAGGATTAAATAAGCTAATGAGCAGTAATCTGTGGCACGATGTGAAACAATAGTAGGAACTAAACACATGATACTTCTTGCTAGGAACATCGAACACACAGACATGTTGCAAGAAATAGTGTTTTACTAATAAAAAAAGTCACTAGTATCTTATATTTTATAGACCACCATGGGCTTTTAGACCTTCTGTTTGCTCCACGATGATCTTGTAACAGGTAGGAAGAGCATTAAGCTTGAGTAACAAAAATATGAAAGAGTAATCTCATGAAGAAACTAGGTTTATTTTCCTCTTGCCAAAAGTTAAGAGATAGATCATCTCAACTTTTTGGCAGCTATTTGGGGCTATTTGGCAGCTCCATGAGGAGCCAGTCTCCTTCTAACTTCCTGCTCTGCCATTCTTAGTGTGTGACTTTAGTCCCGAGGTTAGTTCATGGCCCAAAGATGGCTGCTCTTACCTTCTGCCTGGCAGCCTACGTTCAGAGATGGAAAGGGTGAAACACAAAAAGCCTGGTTCTTCCCAGGGACTTTCATGAAACAGGCAACGAGATAAAGCTTGGGTGTCCCAGAGAAAGCAAGTGAGTTCACTGGCAACTATCCCTAGAAAGTATCCCAGAGACACTGGGGTGGTGCCAGTGAGGTGTTTATAGGATACCTGAGGCTAGTTATTGGCAGGGAGAAAGCGGTAAGGGCCCTGAGCTTGTTTGGATGTCTTATCTTATGACTCCTTCTGGAGAATACCCGGCTACCAAAGGCATGAAAATATCGCACCCTTTAGCAGGGTGCTGGATCTGATTAGAGCCAGCCCTAAATATAAGGTAAAGAAGAGATACCTGCTTTTCTCTCTACAACTGCAGGAAGTGCTATCAATCTGGGAGTCCCTGGCAGAGAGGAAAAGACGATGAGCCTTGAGCTAGAAAGCCTCAGTTGGAGTCCCAACTTTCCACTCAGCAGCTTCTCGAGCCATGTCTCTGCTAAGTAGGGACTATACTCTTAGAACATAGCCTTGGAAATGAAATGAGATATATTATAATTACTATAAAATCATCTAAGGTATTATTATTGTCTGAGCTCTCCTCCTTACCCAAAAGAGCCTAAAGGGGCAGCAGAAGCCTGGCTTTGGAGGAGTATTTAGGATACCAAGGAAAATCTAAAAGACAACATCCATATAGAATCCTAAATATGTCATCTTTTATGTCTGGCTTCTTTCACTTAGCATGTTTCAAGCTTCATCCATGTTGTAATATGTATCAGTGCTTCATTCTTATTTATTGCCAAGTAATATTCCATTGTATGGATCTGCCACATGTTGTATATCCATTCATCCACCGATGGACATTTGGGTTGTTTCCACTTCTTGGCTATTTTGAATAATGCTGCTATGACCATTCGTGTATACCTTTTTGTATGGACATATGTTTATAAGCAGGGAAATATCAGGAAATACACAGAGAAGGCTGCTCTGTGAGGGTTTGTCTGCTGCAATCGTTCCTTGAGAAGTTGTCCTGGTTCTCCTGCTGCCAGGCAGTGGGGGCAGAGCTCATGGGACTTCCAGAGATGTCGAGTCGTGTACCTTCCCTCTTTCACTCTAATGCCAGGTTACTGGTCTCATCTTGCAGTGACTCATGACAAACATTACTGCTGGTTGTGGAGGAACGAGTTGGCTTTGGTTTAGAAGCCAGATTCTGCTTGTTGCCACTTTGGCAGTTACATCCTCTCCCTGAGCTTCAGCCTGGTGTCTTATCTGAGAGGTGGAGGTAATAGCTGCTGTGCAGAGTTTATGTGAGGATGAGATAATGCCTGTGAGGTATCCAGTTGAGAGCAGGTACTATGGCAATTGGCAGTTGCCCTGGGCAGTAGGGCAATTAAAGACACAAAGGGCACAGGTCAGAGACAGGGTAACACAAAGCTCTTTGAATGACTTAGCTATTTTAGAAATGTTTAAACCACTTTTCCCATAAGCACTCTATTAGTTTGCTAGGGCTGCCAAAGCAAAGGACCACGGGCTGATTGACTTCAATAACAGAAATTTGTTGTCTCATAGGTCTGGAGGCTGGAAGTCTAAGATCAAGGTGTCATGAGTTTTGTTTTCTCCTGAGGCCTCTCTCCTCAGTTAGCAGATGGACACCTTCTTTCTCTCTGTGTCCTCTCATGTCCTTTCCTCTATGCAGACATATCCCTGGTGTCTCTGTGTGTCCAAATTCCTCTTCTTATAAGGTCATGGGACAGATTGCATTAGACCTCACCCTAAAGGCCTCATTTCAACTTAATCGCTTCTTTAAAAGCCTCGCCTCCAACTGTAGTCACATTCTGAGGTACTGGGGTGTTAGGAATTTTGAGAGGGACCTAATTCAGCACATAGTAAGCACCTAGGGAGCATCTGCTCTGCCCCACACACTGGAAATAGAGAAGGGACAGTCTTAAGTCTGGCTCACAGGACACTCGGTCTTTTGTGAGAGACAAATAAGCAGATAATTGCAAAATGACTTTTCTCCATTGATCCTTCCCTGTGTTTCACGACTGAGCTTGCAATCTCTGCAAGTGTATCACCAGATATACACTCAGCATTCTGCCCACCTCAGAATCCCAGTTCAATCAGCTACGAACCTTCCAGGTCTTTACCAGTTCAGGAAAAGAGTTTATCAGAGCCCATTTAGAAACAGGAAGTAGGTTAGCCAAGAACCCAGAGAATCAAGGCCAGACTGAGGTGAAGTGAACAAGTAGTTCAGATTGAAGCTTGCATGCCTCTTTTCCTTCCATTTCTGCCAGAGTTTTAGGGGCCTCCAAATACAGTGAGACAGTGGCCACCCCACAATCCCTGCATGCCCAGGACCCAAATGCAAGGCTGTTCCATCTCCTTCCCACACCTGACCACATCTCATCTTTACGCTTAACGCTTTCCAAGGTGATAGAAGCATGAAGTTAAGAATTATTGAGCACTTATTCTGTGTTGGGCAATAATCAGACACTTTACATATGTCATCGAACTTGATCCTCAAAACAGTCCCAATTCACCTCATTTTACAGATAAGGGAGCTGAACTGTAGCATCCCCAAGGTGACACAGTCAGTAAATAGCCCACTTTACATGCAGGTCTTTCTAATTTCACTAAGACCTTCAGACTCTCAGCGGAGCGAACAGCGGCTGGTCTTAGGCTGGTTGTTAGTCTTAGGTTGGGTCCCCTAGAAGCAGTGCCTGGGAGGACTTTGGGTGCCTGTGACGTATGAAGGGTATTCACTCAGAAGAAAGGAGAAAGGGAAGCAGGGAGGGGAGGAAGGGAAGGAGGTGAACGACGATGCGCCCCCTGCTAACCTAGCTTCTGCCATGGTGAGTGCTGAAGCACCAGTCACCTGCAGGACTGGCTCTACGTTCCAGGTCACTCAGTCGCTGGCTGCAGGTTCAGTGGATAAGGAGGGTGTGTAACTGGCAGCCCCACCAAGTAAGGGCAATTCCCCAGATGAGGTGCAGCCGTGAGCCCATAGTGCCGAGCACCAGGCTGGTAAAGTCACCAGCAGCTGCCACTCCTCACCGACTCTAGGAGCATTGATATTCTAAATGAAGATCCTAGGGAAACCATGCCTTGATCCAGAGGAATGCATCTTTACCACTTCAAGTCCTATGGCAAGTTACTGTAGGAGATACTTTTGGACCAGAGGGTGGGAGATGGGGGCTTTAGAATCTCCACGTTATACCTATAAACTGCTGTCTGATGATACAGCTGTAAGTCTCAACAGCATTTATAGTTTAACAAAGTGATTTTTCTGTACATTATTCATTTGATCATCACAACCTTATGAAGTAGATGGTAGGTTTCATTAGCCCATTTTACAGAGATTAAGTGGTTCAATCGCAGAACTTTGATGTCATAAAGCTGGACCTAGGGCTTGCTTCTGACTTGAGATGGAGGGCCCCTCCAACATTCTGTACACTGTCTGGTGGGATGAAATCTGCAAAACACATAATGCCCCACCTAGGGTGACCAGCCCAGTCCTGTTTGCCCAGGACTTTTCCAGTTTAAAAACTGCAAGTCCCACATTCAGGGAAACTCAGGGCTGACTTATCTGTTAGGCAGAAAAGGCCACACCTGGGACCCCTTTTAGAGGCCCACAAAAGGGTCCTAATTTTAATTCCTTTTAACAGTAGAAGAAAAAACGAATACTATAACAATAATGAATATGTATTAACAAAGCCAGCCTGTATTGTTATTCATCATTATACCAACACAGTCATAAAATATAATTTTTAATTTTGTATGTGTATGCATGTGTGTGCATGTGCTTGTGTGTGAAGGAAGAGGCCATCGAAAGCAAAAGTGCCTAAGACTCAGTGTCATAATGCGGCCCTGAACGCACCATCATCCCAGGCAAACTGGGAATGAGAATCACCTCAGTCCCTTAGCAGCTTGGCAGTGGCAGTTCGTCACAGCTGAGAATCTTAGGGTTTTCGCACACAGGGATTACCTAAAACCACCCGTGCTTCCCAAGATCTGTGATTTCCATCTCTGGCTGCTTCCCTTCTAAACACATATCAGTTGCCTGGGTTCACTTTGGCTTCCCCAAAGAAGGAGCTGATGAGCCCTTCTGCATATTGTGCTGTAAACTCCATGTCTCCGTCTCCCTGTTGACCTGACCCGATACTTGTCTTACTTATCTTTTTGTGTCTCCAGTTCCTGGCTCAGTGTCAAGCACTCAATGCATATTTTTTCATTGAATAAATGAGTTAATTGATGGCCTGATTCAGCCGATTGCTTGTCCTATAACACAGGGGACACTAAATACTCCTGGCTTCAGTTTCCTCATCTGTAAAATAAATGCATTGGAATAGATGAACTCTCAGGTTCTTAGGGGTCACTTCATATCATGTATTCATTATACCAGATTATGTGACCACCAATGTCATTGAAAAATGTGTCTTGTTAGCAATGAATGAGTCCCTTGTTGATTCTTTGTCGAGTCATTACTGTGTTTTCCCCATCCCTATTTTTCTTTTAGATCCTTACTGGAAGGCAGCATGTCCAATTTTACCTTGAGAAAAACATCTCCCACAGGAAATGGTAACGTAGATGATGTTTCCCTTACTCAGAGAACTTAAAAATAGGAGAAAAACAACGCACAGGTCTTTTTTTTTCCATGTAGCTATGAAATTCTTAGAAGCAACCATCTAATTTAATTAACATGGCCAAAGTTAGGCTTAAGAAAAAAGTAAGAGTGCTATAGATTTTACTCATCTAATTGCAATTCAAAAATTTCTTTTAAAAATCAAGTGTGTGTGACCTTCTGTGCTTTTGGCTCCCGTGAGATCAAAGAATTAAGTTATTTATAATCAGAAGCATCAGGACTTACTATTGTTCACTAGGTACTTCTAAAACAGTCTTGTGTGTCCTTCTGAGGCACATTTCTTTTTGAGCAAAATGGCCAACCCACTAAACCCGGTATTGGTTTTTCCCAGGCCTGTGGTTCTACACTCCCAGGTGTGGGGCAGGGCTTCATGGTGTGCACGAGCAATTTCAGTTGGCACCTGAGCAGTTTTATAAGTTATCTTTGATGATGGGGTGTGGGATTTGTTCTTTCTTGCTGGTGCATCTTACTTTGAAACAGTACTGGATTTGCCAGCCTAGAAGAGTGATGCTGGCCAATCAGATGCTCCTCTCAAGATTTCCAAGTAATAAACACACACTCAACTCCATGCAACTACATCTCTTGTTGTTTCATTTTTCTGTTGATAGATATGAAGAGTACCACTCAGGGGACTACACTGAAGCAACAGGGATTTCACAATGTGAACAAAAGAAGGACTTTCTTACAGGATAACAGCTGGATAAAGGAACGTCCTGAAGAAGAAAAGTAAGAGCGTGGGTGGGTGGGTGAGTAGAAAGAGCCATTCTCCATTTGGGAGACTAATGGCGATGTGGAAATTGGATACTTTCCTTCTAAAACACTTTGTTGCTTGGCCTCATGTTTGGTAAGATTTAGTAAGCATAAATTCGTTACATCAGATTTTTAAGAATATCTCTACCATTGTTAATATTCACATACCTAAAAGAATATGAGTAATTAGTGAGAAAAAAGTAGGATTTCGCTGTTATAAATAGCATAGACATTGGTGCCTACTTGATAATCTGAAAAAAGAAAAAAGACATTCCAATTTCCAAAAAGGTAATATTTAATCCATGGTAACGAGATTCCTGGTGCCTGATGTCAGTTGAAACAAACACAAGTATGATTCCAAGTTTACAAATTTAATAATAATTTATCTAAAATTTCCTTATGTGCAAGTAAAACCGATCAATTCTCAACTCATTTAGTCCCCACTGGTCGTATACCTCTAGGTATGGAAAGGTGGTAAATGCAGTATCACTTTGTAAGAGAAAACACTTAACCATCACGAAAGTATTGTCTGCTTTAAGCATTGTTTCTATTAGCTGTATGTTTAAAGATCTGAAGACTATTAACCTAAGCATATCACCTCATTGCCAACATAGATTTATAATAGGCATTTGTCCAGCCCATATATATTTATTATAAATTGTGTATATATATGTATATACACACATACACATATGTCTTTGATTCCCTTTTATGTGTCCGGCTAGATACTAGGTACTTTACGTATAAAGCATCACTAAATTTCATAGCAATCACATGAGGTAGGTATTACATCCTCATTTTTACAGAGGAGGAATCTGAGGCTCAGAGAAGTTAGGTAACTTGTTCAAGAGCACACAGCTATTAAGAGGTGGAGCTGAAAGTAACATGACCCATTATCTTCCCATTACACCAATGGTTCTCAGCCAGGGACAATTTTGTTCCCAGGGGATGTTTGGCAAGGTCAGGAGATGTTTTTAAATGTCAAAATTGGGTGGTACTCCTGACATCTAGTCAGTAGAAACCAGAAATGCCACTAAACAACCTACCAGGCAGAGGACACACCTCACAACGAAAAATTATCAAACCCATAATGTCAACAGCACTGAAGTAGGGAATCCCTGCATTACAGGATAATTTCTCTAAGCTTTCTACTAAACTGTCCATACATGGTTGTTTGAGGAGTGTACTTGTAACTGTTAAACAAAAATGTCTGTTAAATTCTGTTATTAAATTTTATTATTTTAAGGAGCTATAGGGTTATTTGGAGACTCACACTAAGTTTTGGAGTTAGCATTCTTAGAAAACAATCATTTCCTTCTATAAAGCAACATTTACTGCTTCTGTTGGAAGCTAATATGACATTTCTATTTTTCCATGGTGGTAGAATGATATCAAAGGTAGATCACAAATTTTGGGTTGCACAAATTTGCACAGATGTGGGGCGATAGACAATTTAGATGGCTAAGACAATTTATAGTCAGTAGAAGACAATTTAGATGGCTAAGACAATTTATAGTCAGTAGAAGTGATGGTTTTATGCCAGACATGCTTCCTTAAAAAGGCCCAGGGAAGCCAGCTTGGCTGGCATGACAGCTGCTGAGTGAAGGGGAAATTGGCTCTGATGCTTTCCCCACGCCTGCTGGCCCAGTAGTGGGCTACGTGCTATGTATTTTTCTTCAGGCAAAAATGCGTCTGGTGTCTGCTACTCTCCCACAAGTTTAGGGAGGGGATCCCAGGGAGATGGAGAAGTTCTCTTGGCATCTTCGAGGGTATATATTCGCTGGAATTGTTTCAGTTTCACTGCTCATCTTTCTTTAATTATCTACTGCAGTTCTTTTATAGCTTTACTGTAAGTGGTTCCAGAGTGTTGAGTAATCAGAAACAGGAGAAATGTGATATTTCAGGTTTGGTTGGGTTGACATGGAAAGGTTCTGATACTTATTCTCTGCTTTGGCTCAAGGCCAAAGTCTCTACTACATGTTTTGACATTTCCTAAAATTGCCTGCACTTTCAGGTCCACTATACAAAGTAAGGAAGACATAGCTTCAGGATCTTATGTATGAAGTTCTATTGAAGGGTTGACCAGTAGGAAAAGGGAAAGTTTGGAATAAAAGTATCACTCTTGTCACTTGCTAACTTTTTAGCCTTAGGAAAGCCACAGAATCCCAGATCAATTTTCTCATCTGTGAACTGGATATAAGTGTATCCCCTGCCTAATTTATAGGGTTATTTTAAGGACCAAACAGAGCAAAGTATATAATCTCATGGTTCAAAAATAGGCTAAATCTGTGAAAAATCAACCTTCTTAACCACAAATATTGGTACTTATTTTCCTACATTTTGTCAAGGGAAACTGTCAAGACCAACAAGTGGAAAAATTTCAGATATAATGGGCTTAATTAAATTTAATAACTTTATTGGAGTATAATTGCTTTACAATGGTGTGTTAGTTTCTGCTGTATCACAAAGTGAATCAGCTATAAGTATACATATATCCCCATATCCCCTCCCTCTTGCATCTCCCTCCCACCCTCCCTATCCTGCCGCTCTAGGTGGTCACAAAGCACCGCACTAATCTCCCTGTGCTATGCGGCTGCTTCCCACTAGCTATCTATTTTGCATTTGGTAGTGTATATATGTCCATGCCACTCTCTCACTTCGTCCCAGCTTACCATTCCCATCCCCATGTCCTCAAGTCCGTTCTCTAGTAGGTCTACGTCTTTATTCCTATCCTGTCCATAGGTTCTTCAAGACCATTTTTTTTTTAGATTCCATATGTATGTATTAGCAAGCTGTATTTGTTTTTCTCTTTCTGATTTACTTCACTCTGTATGACTGACTCTAGGTCCATCCACCTCACTACGTAACTCAATTTTGTTTCTTTTTATGGCTGAGTAATATTCCATTGTATATATGTGCCACATCTTCTTTATGCATTCACCTGTCGATGGACACTTAGGTTGCTTCCATGTCCTGGCTATTGTAAATAGAGCTGCAATGAACATTGTGGTACATGACTCTTTTTGAATTATGGTTTTCTCAGGGTATATGCCTGGTAGTGGGATTGCTGGGTCGTATGGTAGTTCTATTTTTAGTTTTTTAAGGAACCTCCATACTGTTCTCCATAGTGGCTGTAACAATTTACATTCCCACCTACAGTGCATGAGGGTTCTCTTTTCTCCACACTCTCTCCAGCATTTATTGTTTGTAGATTTTGTGATGATGCCCATTCTGACCGGTTTGAGGTGATAACACATTGTAGTTTTGATTTGCATTTCTCTAATGATTAGTGATGTTGAGCATCCTTTCATGTGTTTGTTGGCAATCTGTATACCTTCTCTGGAGAAATGTCTATTTAGGTCTTCTGTCCATTTTTGGATTAGGTTGTTTGCTTTTTTGATATTGAGCTGCATGGGCTGCTTGTAAATTTTGGAGATTAATCCTTTGTCAGTTGCTTTGTTTGAAAATATTTTCTCCCATTCTGAGGGCTGTCTTTTCATCTTGTTTATGGCTTCCTTTGCTGTGTGAAAGTTTCTAAGTTTCATTAGGTCCCATTTCTTTATTTTTGTTTTTATTTCCATTTCTCTAGGAGGTGGGTCAAAAAGGATCTTGCTGTGATTTATGTCATAGAGTGTTCTGCCTCTTTACTTCTAAGAATTTTATAGTGTCTGGCCTTACATTTAGGTCTTTAATCCATTTTGAGTTTATTTTTGTGTATGGTGTTAGGGAGTGTTCTAATTTCATTCTTTTACATGTAGCTGTCCAGTTTTCCCAGCACCACTTATTGAAGAGGCTGTCTTTTCTCCATTGTATACTCTTGCCTCCTTTATCTACAATAAGGTGACCATATGTGCATGGGTTTATCTCTGGGCTTTCTATCCTGTTCCATTGATCTATATTTCTGTTTTTGTGCCAGTACCATACTGTCTTGACTACTGTAGCTTTGTAATATAGTCTGAGGTCAGGGAGCTTGATTCCTGGAAAAAAAGCTCCATTTTTCTTTCTCAAGATTGCTTTGACTATTCGTGGTCTTTTGTGTTTCCATATAAATTGTGAAATTTTTTGTTCTAGTTCTGTGAAAAATGCCATTGGTAGTTTGATAGGGATTGCATTGAATCTGTAGACTGCTTTGGGTAGTATAGTCATTTTCACAATGTTCATTCTTCCAGTCCAGGAACATGATATATCTCTCCATCTGTATGTATCATCTTTAATTTCTTTCATCAGTGTCTTATACTTTTCTGCATACAGGTCTTTAGTCTCCATAGGTAGGTTTATTCCTAGGTATTTTATTCTTTTTGTTGCAAGGGTAAATGGGTTTGTTTCCTTAATTTCTCTTTCAGACTTTTCATCATTAGTGTATAGGAATGAAAGAGATTCCTGTGCATTAATTTTGTATCCTGCAAGTTTACCAAATTCATTGATTAGCTCTAGTAGTTTTCTTGTAGCATCTTTAGGTTTCTCTATGTATAGCATGTAATCTGCAAACAGTGACAGTTTTACTTCTTTTCCAATTTGGATTCCTTTTATTTCTTTTTCTTCTCTGATTACTGTGTCTAAAACTTCCAAAACTATGTTGAATAATAGTGGTGAGATTGGGCAACCTTGTCTTGTTCCTGATCTTAGTGGAAATGGTTTCAGTTTTTCACCACTGAGAATGATGTTGGCTGTGGGTTTGTCATATATGGCCTTTATTATGTTTAGGTTAGTTCCCTCTATGCCTACTTTCTGGAGGCTTTTTATCATAAATGGGTGTTGACTTTTGTCAAAAGCTTTTTCTGCATCTATTGAGATGATCATATGGTTTTTATCCTTTAATTTGTTAATATGGTTTATCACATTGATTGATTTGCATATATTGAAGAATCCTTGCATTCCTGGGATAAACCCCACTTGATCATGGTGTATGATCCTTTTAATGTGCTGTTGGATTCTGTTTGCTAGTATTTTGTTGAGGCTTTTTGCATCTATGTTCATCAGTGATATTGGCCTGTAGTTTTCCTTTTCTTGTGACATCTTTGTCTGGTCTTGGTATCAGGGTGATGGTGGCCTCATAGAATGAGTTTGGGAGTGTTCCTCCCTCTGCTATATTTTGGAAGAGTTTGAGAAGGATAGGTGTTAGCTCTTCTCGAAATGTTTGATAGAATTCGCCTGTGAAGCCATCTGGTCCTGGGCTTTTTTTTTGGAAGATTTTTAATCACAGTTTCAATATCAGTGCTTGTGATTGGTCTGTTTATATATTCTATTTCTTCCTGGTTCAGTCTTGGAAGGTTGTCCTTTTCTAGGAATTTGTCCATCTTTTCCAGGTTGTCCATTTTATTGGGATATATTTGCTTATAGTAATCTCCCTTGGCCCTTTGTATTTCTTCAGTGTCAGTTGTTCTCATTTCTAATTCTGTTTTTTGAATCGTCTCCCTTTTTTTCTTGATGAGTCTGGTTAACGGCTTATCAATTTTGTTTATCTTCTCAAAGAACCAGCTTTTAGTTTTATTGATCTTTGCTATTGTTTTCTTCATTTCTTTTTCATTTATTTCTAATCTGCTCTCTATGATTTCTTTCCTTCTGCTAACTTTGGGTTTGTTTTGTTCTTCTTTCTCTAATTGTTTTAGGTGTAAAGTTAGGTTGTTTATTTGAGATGTTTCTTGAGGTAGGATTGTATTGCTATAAACATCCCTCTTACAACTCCTTTTGCTGCATCCCATAGATTTTGGTTTGTTGTGTTTTCGTTGTCATTGGTTTCAAGGTATTTTTTTATTTCCTATTTGATTTCTTCAGTGATCTCTTGGTTAATTAGTAGTGTAGTGTTTAGCCTCCATGTGTTTGTATATTTTACAGTTTTTTTTCCTGTAAGTGATCTCTAGTCTTATAGCATTGTGCTCAGAACTGATTCTTGACAGGATTTCAATTTTCTTAAACTTACCAAGGCTTGATTTGTGACCCAAGATATGATCTATCCTGGAGAATGATCCATGAGCACTTGAGAAGAAAGTGTATTCTGCTGTTTTTGAATGGGATGTCCTAAAAATATCAATTAAGTCCATCTTGTCTAATGTGTCATTTAAAGCTTGTGTTTTCTTATTTATTTTCATTTTGGCTGATCTGTCCATTGGCAAAGTGAGGTGTTAAAGTCCCCTACTATGATTGTGTTGCTGTCAATTTCCCCTTTTATGGCTGTTAGTATTTGCCTTATGTATTGAGGTGTTCCTATGTTGGGTGCATAAATATTTACAATTGTTATATCTTCTTCTTGGATCGATCCCTTGATCATTAATGTAGTGTCTTTCTTTGTCTCTTGTAATAGATTTTATTTTAAAGTCTATTTTGCCTACTATGAAAATTGTTACTCCAGCTTTCTTTTGATTTCCATTTGCATGGAATATCTTTTTCCATGCCCTCACTTTCATTCTGTATGTGTCCCTAGGTCTGAAGTGGGTCTCTTGTAAACAGCATATATACAGGTCTTGTTTTTGTATCCATTCAGCCAGTGTATGTCTTTTGGTTGGAGCATTTTATCCATTTACATTTAAGGTAATTATGTATTACCATTTTCATAATTGTTTTGGGTTTGTTATTGTAGGTCTTTTCCTTCTCTTGTGTTTCCTGCCTAGAGAAGTTCCTTTAGCATTTGTTGTAAAGCTGGTTTGGTGGTGCTGAGCTCTCTTAGCTTTTGCTTGTCTGTAAAGGTTTTAATTTCTACATCAAATCTGAATGAGATCCTGCTGGGTAGAGGAAACTTGGTTGTAGGTTTTTCCCTTTCATCACTTTAAATATGTCCTGCCACACCCTTCTGGGTTGCAGAGTTTCTGCTGGAAGATCAGCTGTTAACCTTATGGGGATTCCCTTGTATGTTATTTGTTGCTTTACCCTTTCTGCCTTTAATATTTTTTCTTTGTGTTTAATTTTTGATAGTTTGATTAATATGTGTCTTGGTGGCTTTCTCCTAGGATTTATCCTATATGGGACTCTGCACTTCCTGGACTTGATTAACTATTTCCTTTCCCATATTAGGGAAGTTTTCAACTATAATCTCTTCAAATATTTTCTCAGACCCTTTCTTTTTCTCTTCTTCTGGGACCCCTATAATTCGAACATTGGTGCGTTTAATGTTGTCCCAGAGGTCTCTGAGACTGTCCTCAATTCCTTTCATTCTTTTTTCTTTATTCTGCTCTGCTGTAGTTATTTCCACTATTTTATCTTCCAGGTCACTTATCTGTTCTTCTGCCTCATTTATTCTGCTATTGATTCCTTCTAGAGAATTTTAACTTTCATTTATTGTGTTTTTTGTCATTTTTTGTTTGCTCTTTAGTTCTTCTAGGTCCTTGTTAAACATTTGTTGTATTTTGTCCATTCTATTTCCAAGATTTTGCATCATCTTTACTATCATTACTCTGAATTATTTTTCAGGTAGACTGCCTATTTCCTCTTCATTTGTTTGGTCTGGTGGGTTTTTACCTTTCTCCCTCATCTGCTGCATATTTCTCTGTCTCCTCATTTTGCTTAACTTACTGTGTTTGGGGTCTCCATTTCACAGGCTGCAGGTTCCTAGTTCCTGTTGTTTTTGGTGTCTGCCCCCAGTGGGTAAGTTTGGTTCAATGTGTTGTGTAGGCTTCGTGGTGCAGGGGATGGGTGCCTGTATTCTGATGGATGAGGCTGGATCTTTTCTTTCTGGTGGACAGGACCACATCTGGTGGTATGTTTTTTGGTGTCTGTGAACTTATTATGATTTAGGCAGCCTTTCTGCTAATAGGTGGGGTTGTGTTCCTGTCTTGCTCGTTGTTTGGCATGAGATGTCCAGCACTGGAGCTTGGTGGTCACTGAGTGGAGCTGAGTCTTAGCATTGAGATGGAGATCTCTGGGAGAACTCTCGCCAATTGATATTACGAGGGGCCGGGAGGTCTCTGGTGTACCAATGTCCTGACGTCAGCTCTCCCATTTCAGAGGCTCAGGCCGACACCTGACCAGAACATCCAGACCCTGCTAGTGTTGGTCTCCTGCAGAGGTGGGGGGCAGCTGTGGCTCACCATGGGAACAAGGACAGTGACAGCAGAAGGTCTGGGAAGCAGTCTTTGTCATGAGCCCTCCCAGAGTCCTCCAATAGCCCCACCAAAGATCCTCTAGCCTGGGCTTAATTAAATTTAAAACACGTTTGAAAAAACGTTTGCCTTCCTGCAGAAAAGGACTTTTCTAATATATGCAAAGTAGATGGCCGCATGTTCCCACACTGCTGAAGAAAACCCAAAACCAAAAAGCCAGATAACAAACACTCATGCCATTGTTGAATCACATGGAAATCTCATGGGGTAAATTGGAATAATGATTGTTTGTAGTGACAAACTTTTTTCTTTTCACCATGCTCTTTCAAGTGGTGGCTGGTTAAAATAAATGCATAGTTGTGTGTTTACACCCAAAGTAAAATGAATTAACCTTGCCAAACATTGTGAGCTCTTTCATATCTGCCTTATTTAATGCTTACTAAATACTGTGATAACTTCTCATGTGACTTGATTTTGTTCTTTCTCTGCAGATATGAAAATTATAGTAGGGTGGTACTCCATAGACGTAACTCCCATGATGCCTCAGACAGGTGGGTGTTTCAGATGAGTTATTCATTAGCAGAAACACAAAGACAGTCATTTTTGAGAGTAGACTTGTTCAAGACAGGCTGAATATTTGTAGCTAGCCTCAGGCTTTCCCTGACATTCTGGGCACATGAAGGAGAATCTGTGATATCATCAGGGGTGTTTACAGGGCAAACTGTGCTTTTCCAGCTTTATGCTTCCAGAATACGCTTGGAGGTGTAGAATAATCAATCCACTGCCTACCCTACCAAGGTGGCCCTCCTGACAGGAAAGGGAAGGGGCCGCCGCAGAAACATAGGATATTTCTGAGCCTTAGAGAAAGGAACCCTGAAAGCAGAACAACAGCTAAGTTCACTTGCTTTATGGGACAATACATTTCTTTTCAAAAACTCCTAGGCTTGTGGAAAACCACTAAATGATACTCAATGGCAAATAGACTGACAAATGCAAATTAGTAGGAAAATTCAAACAAAACTCATAAGCGCAATGATGTAAATAATCTAATATTGATGAAATAAATAGATAATATTCTTACTAAAGTACATTTATAGTCACACACATACAAACACCCACACCCATCAGAAGAACTTAACTATTTCTCAGACACAAGTTTTATCTGGTCCAGTAGCCAGTGTCTTCCACCAAGACATACTTACTGATTGTCTTTCATGGTGGGGACTTTAAAAAGTTAAGTAGACACTTTGAATATGTCTATTTTGGAATTTTTATCTATGAATTTTTCTGAACCATTTAAAAATTGTTCATAATTTTGATGTGTTCTCAGGGTCCTGAGTTTACCCCCCTCTACACAAAGTATCTGATTGGTTTTTGGGTTTCCAGCCTTGGCTCATCCAATTGACTGTTCTGTGATCTGGCAGGCTCTCTCCATGCCCTCTCCTTGGTCGTCATGATTTTGGAGCTTACATCCTTGTTCTCTGTTGGCCCTCAACTCACCAAACAAAGGGAACCTAATCATCTGAATCCAGGCACCAGTGAAAAATGCCTCCTCCATTTGATTTGCCTTTCTCTGCAACTATTAAAGAACAAACATACTTGTTGTGAAGTGTGACCAGGCAGACTAAGCTTCGTGCTCTTAGTGTGTTTCAGAATAACGGGACCTTAATGCCGTCTATGCTTACTTTATATTTAAAACTCTGTTGGTTACCTGAAACCTTCCTGTTACTGGACAGCATTTTGGCTAAAGCACATCGAGCTTTTATCCTAAGTAACAAAAATCTGCAAGCCTGAGACATTTCCCCTTTGACCCCTTGACTTGCGTCTCAAACGACATCTTCCTAAAAGGTAGTGTAGGTTAGTTATCTCCTCGCATTTACTCAAATGGATGCCCATGTGACACTTTTCTACCCTTTTGAAGAGGCTGTGTCCACTTCGATGTTCACCCAATACCACGTTGGAGCACCTACTGTGTGCTGACATTGTGCCAGGTGCTGGGAACACAAAGATTCATAAGACACCAGCCTTGACCTCAAGGAACTCACATTTCATGGGAAAAGATGAATACATAAGCACAAATACTCAAATTTACCATGGAAAGTGCTTGTGGAAGTGTGTGCCGGTGCTATGGGAAGGAGCAGAGGGAGTGGCTAACTTTGCCTGAATGAGTGGGAGACCTCACTGAGGACGTGGTCGTTAAGAGGCACTTCCAGCAGAAGCAATGATATGTCCAAGAGTTCCACACGAGCAGAGACTGAAAATAAAGGAAAAGGAAAATAAATAATAGTCTCATCACCCTAGAAAACAAGCTTCACAGTGTGCACAAACTAGGACATTTTACTGTCCTTCCTCTGCCCGATCATTAAAACATGTCACATGAGGCAGAAGGCAAAAATAGTACCTGTGGAGATGCCCTATGTGAGCCAGTCCCTATTCTAAAGTCTGGGGACAAAACAAAATCCCCGCTTTCATAGAACTTGCTTCCTAGTTGAAGGTGGAGGGGGGAGAGACTGAAAATAAACAAACACAATATAATATGTCATGTGGCGATAAGTGCCTGAAAGAATAAAGCTGCTAATGAGACATACAACAATAACATCTGCAAAAGGGGTTGTTTTCTGGAAGGGGGTCAGATGGCCCTGCAGCACCTACCTGCACTCATGTATTACACCTGCTGGTGAACCACACTATGATTTCACTCTGAGTTTCTTTTAAAATGCGGGGAATTGCATTAGGCTTTTTAAAAACCTTATTCTTGCTTTAACCGACACTATTCCCTCTACCTCTGTTTATTCATGTCTATTTATACTCCAAGATCCACCCTGACCTGCACCTCATCCCGAAAGCCTTCTGTGATCCCCGCCTCTACAAATAAGCTTTCTCAGCTTCAAACTTCCTTGCACTTGACCTGAACCTTTTCTATGACACTGACCACTTGTTGCACTTGGACGTATGTCTGATTTGTCCCTCTAGCTCTGTGTGTGTAGGGGTTACAGATAATTCATTCTCGACTTCCTCACTCACAGTCATCAGCACAGTATATCGTTTACCTCCAAATATTTGCTTAATAAAGATACACTACATCAAGTTAAAAATTACATGTTAAATAGTATACTGTTTTAGTACTTTTTCTGATTCAATATGTTTGGTCTGTCAGCTTCAAGTGATGCTTTGAAATGCAAACTGTAAATCATGGTATAATTCTCCAAAGAGCTTGCTTTCCCTGTATCACAAGGTTATATAAAGCATTAAACAGGCTTTTTTTTTTTTTGCTGATTGATCAGTCTGATCAAGATAGCTCCACTGCTTTGGTGATCATCGTTCCTACTATTGGGCCTTCTATCTTCTTTTCCCTTATTTTCTTGTCTTCTCCCCACTCCCTTTTTTTTTTCTATTTATGTGTCCGTCTTAACTCTGCCTCTGTCTCTCCTCTCCCTTCTTCTCCCGGTCTCCCCTCTCTTCTCCTATCCTTCCCATCCATCCTTTCTCTATTCCCCCACTGTCTTCTTTTCATTTCTTTCCAGTGTCTCCTGTTTCTCTCTTTTCCTCTTTTTCTTCTCTCTCCCTCCCTCTTTTCTGCCAGCAAGGTCTCTTCTCTCAACCCTGTCCACGGTACTGAACTTATAATGAAGCAACTTGTACATAGCTGTTGTGTTGGCTTATGGCTCTGCTGAAACTCTGCAAACAAAATATAGCTGATTATAAGGGACTGAATTCCTATTACGTAAAAATCAACAACATTGAAAACACTACATATTAGTTACTAACCATTTTGCATGTTGTGTTTCTTGTTTTACATATCCTTATCACCAATTTGAATGTGTTACATTGTAATTAGAATAATTGGACCTAGAGAAGAATTCTTTTATTAGCATGGGGAATCGGGTTTGCTATATTTTATCCTACCCAAGTCAAAGCCTGGGAAGATTTCGGTACTCCAAATCTGTAACATGTACATCTCCTACCCGAATAGGATAAAATTTTACCAAATCCATGATAAGTTTTATAACTATTTTTTGTAATTTATTTGATCTTTCTATAATTATTTTTTGCTACAGGAAAACAAACGAGAGGGATGAGCCAAAAGCCACAATCAGTTGGTACAGATCTGGTGACACTTTGGACAGGTAAGGTGTTTTGAACCACGCGAGCAAAATGCATAACATATGTTAAATCCAGTTTCT
Source organism: Monodon monoceros (assembly GCF_005190385.1). Lineage (NCBI taxonomy): Eukaryota > Metazoa > Chordata > Mammalia > Artiodactyla > Monodontidae > Monodon > Monodon monoceros. The sequence continues at coordinate 27,982,076 of NW_021703785.1, read as the reverse complement.
TATAAAGCATGAGACATTTAAGTGTTTACCAAAGTAAGTTTTGAACCATGATATTTTATCTCCAGGGACAGAAGGACTATAAAGATTGAATTATCTTCTTCTTCAAAACTCACAAAATCTTGACTTGATATGCCATTTTCCTAAAATCTTGCTAGCAGTAGATCAATAGGAAAAATTCCGAAGAAACCGGTTTGAATATAGGTGGGGTGAGCACTGCATGTGGTCTGTTCAACTTTAAATGGAGAATATAGTTTTTTTGTGTGTGAGTAGCCAGTTCTTGTTCTAACTTTGGTCTTTCCATCCCAGAGGCAGAGAAACAGCAGTTTCTGTATAATTACCTTATGGAGAGACTATACCTTTTAATAATACAGTAGTTTTGATCTGCTCTAGGATAAAGACATTAGGTCTTTACTTTAGAAAGTGAAACTACTCTTTCGGCAGTGGAGTCACCATATGGCTGTGGAATGAGTCATTGGCTGAGGCTGTTATTGGCTCAGTCTTAGACAGAGGGAAAAGAAGGGCTCATCCCTATATAGAAAATTGAGGAATATCTATTCAAGTTGAAGTGTAAATGCTACAAGTCACATTTTAATTTTATATTTGGTAGAGGTGCTTATTAGGCATAAGTAAAGAACAAAGTTAACATGTTATTTGGAATCTAGACATAGTGAATACCTGGGGCCATTTATAGTTGAAGCCACTCCCTGTAGCTAAAGATGTGCTACTTTTGGAGACAAACATGCCACCCGCTGCAATTGAAGCACATATGCTGAAACCTATGGCATCTAATAGATTCTATATTCACACCATGCCTGTGCCAATTAATACAGCAAATGCATGCACTTCTGCACTCTTCATAGCTTTTTAAAAAAAATAATTTAATTGATTTATTGAAATCCATCAAAATTAATAGTCTCTACTTTTTGAAAGATACTGTTAAGAGATCAAAATCAAACCAAAGACAAGGAGAAAATATTTGCAAATCATATATCTGATAAAAAAAACCCCACAAACTTGTATCCAGAGTTTATAAAGAACTCTGCAAATAAGAGAGAAGTACTTCCAAACGGCAGAGTAAGGACCTCCAAAAATCCACTCCTTCAGAAAAGTATTAACACTGGAAAAAACTGTCAAAATCAACTTTTTCCGAACTCTGGAAATTAACCAAAGGCTTGAAACAATTTGCTAAGTGTCTATTCAAGAAAAAGAGTTGGCTGTCAGTAAGAACGGCACGAATTGCCACATTTTAAAGCTTCCTATTCACCTATTCCTCTCCCCAGCTCCATGGTAGCCTTGAAAACCAGCAGTCTGGGAACAACAGTAGCTTCTTCATAGCTTTTTAAGTCAATCTCCCGAATAGCAGACAATCAGCCCTGGTATCCCTAAGGAGGTGACTTCTCTCTTGTAATTCAAAAATCAGTTTGTGAGAGGAGTCGTAGTACCTCTGCCCATTCACCTCCGCCTTGCAGGCTGTCCTATTACACTGCGAATTGAGGACGGAAACCCTACTTCTAGGAATGTAATTGCAAGTGAGATAATTATGTCTCAAGAAAGGTGAATATGTGGGAGACCTAAGCCTTTGTAGGTTGTGTGTCTGAAAGCTTTTCTCAGGCCAGTCAAGGTAGAGCCTTGGAACTTAGCGATACACTAGACCAGGCCTCACAGGCAAGCTAACCGAGGTATTCTCAGCCTCAGCGACAAATCAGAATTACCTAGAGAGCTTTTTAACTCTGCTGATGGCTTGGTCCCACCAGCTCTCATCCCCCAAATAATAATTTAATTAGTCTGAGGTAGGACTCGGACATTTTTTAAAGCTTAGGAAGTGATTCTGATGTGCAGCCAAAATTTAGAGCCACCAACCTAGCCCAAACCTTCATTTTGTAAACTAGAAAATGAGGCCAGAGACTCCCTGCTTTATTTACACAGAGGTTTAGCGGCGCATGTTTGGAAGAAGTATCCTGGTCAGGTCCTTCCACAGGTAGTGTCTGTCTCCCAAGAGTGAGCTACATCTCTGTAAGTGTGGGAACAGATGTGAGGGAGAGAACACAGGAGTCTGTAAAGAAAGGCAAGTCCTCATAACAGGAGTCAGACTCCTATCATGCAGGCCACTCCAAGTGCAAGAGGTGAAATAATTTGGGGAGGTAGATGATCAAATGTATCAGGTGTGTGAATATGTGTGCCATTTCAATACTAACGCATATAATGAGTAGGAGAAAAGTACTGACTTTACATTTGAAGAGTTCCCTTTTAAAATATACATCTGTTGGTAAAAATATGAAGTGTTCTAAAGAAATATAAGTAAATAATTGTGTACATGCATACACTATGGCGCGAACCCTGAAGGTGGTTTCTTGACTAATTTGGAAAACCTAGGTTAAGGAGCCCTCTAGTGTTCGGTTATGGAAGTGTTACTTTTCCTTTCGTTGGTTGGATCCTGCTGCTAGTTATATTGTTTAGGTATTTCCTGTCTCTAAGACTGACTCCTATTAATCTCATATCACAACTTGGCAGAAAATTAGTTTCTAAGAGAAGTACAAAGTTAATCTCCCTAAGTAATAAGAAATTGATGAATGCATTGGAATGATGGTTTAGAGCTCTCTCCAATACTGTTTATACACTGATTCCCCTAGTGGAGTGAAAGAGATAGTGGAGGTGAAAAATAACAACTGAAGAAAGACATGTTGATCATGAGTGTTGGAACAATTACACTACAGAACCAGGTGTACGACATTGGGGCCTACTGGGAAGACTTTGGAGATAGACTACTTCCCGGCTGTGTGGCCAAGAGAAAGCCACCCACCTTCTCTGAGACGCCATTTCTTCATCTATAAAGCAAAAATAATTACACCTACCTTGTAGGGATGTTCTGAAGAGTAGAGGAAATTGTATAAGATGAGTGGCAAAGAGTAGTAGGTAGCTATTTTTGTTATTACATGCAGTATTGCCCACATAGATCAACACAGTAGAATTTTGATTAACTTCATTTAATTGTAACCTCAGAACTCTCCTTTATTTAAACCTTGAAGGTGTTTGAAATTAACGCTCTGTTTTCTTTAGACAGATTGTCATTTTCCCTGTACCAGAGTAGCAATTTCCCAAGATTATTTTTATCTTATATGAGGATCTCACAGACAGCTATAAACGCTGAGTAGTTTCCACAGAACATTTAAGATTTAGGATTACCTGACATCTTATGGTATTCACAGTGGTTTACTGCAGAGCCCTTTAACTATAAACACATCAGAGGCTCAGTAGCAATTAGTACAGGGAATTTACTTATAGTCTTTGGCCTAATGATCACCTGAGAGATCATCATGAGTTTTTTGTGTTTTTTTTTGCGGTACACGGGCCTCTCACTGTCGTGGCCTCTCCCGTTGTGGAGCACAGGCTCCGGACGCGCAGGCCCAGCAGCCACGGCTCACGGGCCCAGCCACTCCGCTGCATGTGGGATCTTCCCGGACCGGGGAACAAACCCGTGTCCCCTGCATCGGCAGGCGGACTCTCAACCACTGCGCCACCAGGGAAGCCCTCATCATGAGTTTTTAATACTTGGATTCATTCTGTACAAGATAATACCTGTATTGTGAACAGTCTATTGAGAATATGGAGCTCTGGAGAATTCCAACCTTTCTTCCTTTTTACATTCAAGAGTTATCAGTTTGTGGCATTACGTACCATAAACAGAAACTATTTGGGGTTGACTCGTGGAATTTTAACAATTAGGGTTATTTACCCAATGTTTTAGTTACACATGTCAAAGTGACATCTAGGAATTGAAATCATTTTAAAGCTATGACAATTAAGCCATATTTTTCTATCATGAATTTTTTTTTTTTTTTTAGAACAAGGCAAGGTTAGTGTCCTTCTTCCCAGGAACAGTTTATAAAGCCCTGTACTAAAGTGGATGATAAAAGTGAAAGTTTAGAGAAAGTTATAGTAGACCCATAGTATGGGATCAACAGAAGAATCTTGCTGATCTTTTGTTTTCTGGAGCCTGATTTTGCCACATCCTAGCTTTGTGCAAGCCTGCAGAGTGCTCCACAAGACAGCCCCACATCTCAGGAAGAGCTTTCCTATCTGGTGTGTTCTTCCTGGCGGGAAGGGACAGAACAGGGGTTGCAGTTGTGAGATCCCACCACTGGCATGCAGACTACAGGATTCCTAGTTTGTCTTATGACCCAAAGGACAGACAAACACACCTTTTCCAGAACTACCCTCCTTGTGGAGACCTGAGTTTAGAGGGTTTAAAACCTCTGATGGTCCGCAGGGCCTATTAACAAAATGTGTTAGTCAGTGTAAACAAGTTTGCCAGGGTAGAGCAACTCTTGTAACAAGTTCCTTCTCCTGCCTCCAAATCTTGGTCGGTTAGCCCTATAGAAGATTACTGCTCACTCCCCTTAGAGTCCAAAGGGATTGGCTGGAAAATTAGGGGACGACCCTGTTCCATGGAATGACTCAGGGACCTAGGTTCTTTCCTAGGTTTTAATGCTGCCATCTTCAACCCATGGGCATCAAAGCCATAGCAGAAGGGGAAGAAAGAGCAAGGAGGATCACACAAGAGGTTTTATGATGGGTTTGCGAGTCATGAATAATATTTCTGCCCACGTTCTTTAGTTTAGAATGCAATCATATGGTCCCAACTTAATTGTAATGAAGATTGGGAAATATGGTCTTCCTGTGTGCTCAGAAGGAAAATAAAGAGTTTGACAAGCATATAGCATTGCCTATGCCACAAAACATTTTTTAAAAATTGCTTAAGTCTTCCATTGATTCCTTGTAGTGACATAGGAAGTACTGTCATTGGCTAGATATATTATTAAACAATAATGAATATGAAATAGTTAATGAGTTAAATGCTCAAATGAGTCAGAAAGTCTAGTTGAAAAACATAAACTTTAAAAGTTGCAAACTGTATCAAAATAGCCTCATAAATAGATTTTGTTGTAAGTAGCTTTTTTGTTAATTGCAAAATTTTCTAACATGTAACACCTGAAAAGCAATTGTTTTTACCAGAGAAAGTTTCTGTTGTGAAGTGATTATAGCAAGAATGAGATCTGAAAGGAGTTTAATAATCTAAATGTTCATCCAGACTTTTGTCTTATTTCTTTATAAAGGATCTCAGACAGAAATGATGCTGCCAAAACATATAAGGCCAATACCCTGGATAACCGAGTAACCAATAGGTAACAGTATCTACTAACTTTGGGAAAGGCTCAAGTAATACAATATTTTTCTAAGCGTTACTTATTTACTTGATATTAAGTAGGATTCTTCAATCCTGCTTAATATCTTTCTGTAAATTCTCATCCTCTATTTTTTTTGTTTGTTTTTTAGATGTTGGGGGTAGCAGTTTATTAATTAATTAATTTATTTTTGCTGTGTTGGGTCTTCGTTTCTGTGCAAGGGCTTTCTCTAGTTGCGGCGAGCGGGGGCCACTCTTCATCGCGGTGCGCGGGCCTCTCCTGTTGCGGAGCACAGGCTCCAGACGCGCAGGCTCACTAGTTGTGGCTCACGGGCCTAGTTGCTCCGCGGCATGTGGGATCCTCCCAGACCAGGGCTCGAACCCGTGTCCCCTGCATTAGCAGGCAGATCCTCAACCACTGTGCCACCAGGGAAGCCCCATTCTCTATTTTTTTTTCACACAAATAATTCTGGCATAAAAACTTTACTCCTGCTCATGGTTAAGGAAAAAGAAAGTCTTACTTCTGGCTTCAAAATCAAGAGAGTTCATTGCTTCAGGCCATCATTCTTACCACATTTATGTTTCTGTTTAAGTTATCCTGGTGGCAAGATTATGAAATACATGTAAACGTCAATTTTACATTCCTATTGTTAAAGAAAATTACTGAACCCAGCAAACAAAAACACGGGGCTTAAAAGATAATGAATTTTCTAAAGAAAAAAATTTCTTTTGGAATCTAATACACAAAAGGTAAAAAAATCATGAGATCAACTTTTCAAATTTATTCAAATACTGATGCTTTCTTTTTCTTTCTCTCAAATAATGTTAACTTTTAATAATAATAACTCTAAGTTCATGGACAATTGCAAATTGATGCAAGAATTCATTCTTTGTTGCTGCTCAAACTTTGCCTTCTTTTTTTCTTACCAGAAACATGTCCACGTTTCGCTCACCAGAAGAGACAAAGATGTATGTACTTTTCTAACTGACATTACATTTTAAGAACAAAGTGTATTTCTTCCTATGTGTTCAAGAAAAATCAGGATATACTGCCCTCAGACCAGAGTTTCATTGTAGTTCAGCCATGCCCCCATAGCTTTGGCAGAGTTGAATAGTAGAAATATTGAAATGCTCTACAAAATTTCAAGTGTTTTCTGTCTGGACTTTTACACAGAAGGACTTCTCCTCTAACCAAACACCAAAGCTTAAGTCATTCTTTTTTTTCTTTTCTTTTTTAAAAATCTAGAACCTTTTAATTTTTTCCCTATTCCTATGGCAACTCTTTCTTCTTGCACATTTCACTTGCTCCCAAAACACCCATCGTATCTACAATACAACTTAGTCATGAAATCATGGCTTTGCTAACAATCTATGTAGACAAAATACATTTTCCCTGTACTAACAATGGTTGTTATAAACTACCAAACTAGGTAGATTTTTGAAAACTTAGTTGGTTTTTAAATTTGTATTTACAAATAAAGTAATTTTCACACTGGACTGCACCTCCATTAGTTGAAAAAGGCCTGAGTGACCTCCATTTTTTTGAGGGTCTGCATATATTAATAAATGCTAAATAGAGATTTAAAATGGTGTGATTTTTAAATGTTTTCTTAAACTAATGCTTTTAATGCAAAAAATTTCAATATGATTCTGTTAGTCACAACATATACAGGATCAAAAAATATATGTAGGAATCCATAGGACATTGGAATTGATTGGTCTGGGTTTCAGACACACCATGTCATATAATGAATGACTTCTTCATTCAATTCCTTCGGTTTTAATTATTTGTATGATAGCCTGGCAATTTGTAAAATAGTAAACTAAGGAGGAACTTTTTCTCTTGTTGCTCTTTCCTGCTCAAGTGAAATATTTTGTGATGGATTCAGAGCAGGTGGGAATATGAGTAGATTATAAGACCTTTCAAAGGTGGGGTAGAGTGGAAAAGTTTCAGAAATGTGATCATTGTTTGTTCTTGCGATGAAACAGGCAACCTGGAGGTTTGTTCAGTGCAAATGCCACCAACACCCCAGCTTCCAACTCTGCTACTACTCCTGTAAAGAAAAAGAGGTATGATGGGCTCGTTGGGGCTACCTCTTGCTGCAGTTCCGTAAGGGATTATTCTTTATTAATTTTGGAACCAAAACATCCACCAAGGCCCCCAGGCGGCGTCCAGAAGTTGCTCTGCCCTTCCTCATTATTCCCTCCTCCCCTTCCCAGGGGTCCAGTGCCTACTAGCTACTCCTGTCCTCAAACCTCAGTCCTTTCCCTACCACCCACAATCTCCCTTTCAAATATGCCAGCTTTTTTTCCCCAATTTTATTGAGAAATAACTGACATACAACACTGTGTATGTTTAAGGTGTACAGTGTGATGGTTTGATTTACATATATTATGATCACCCCAATAGGTTTGATTGATATCCACCTATCATCTCATATAACATCCTTATGTCAATAAAAAGAAAAGAAAAAAATTCTCCTTTTGATGAGAACTCTTAAGATCTATTCTCTTAACAACTTTCCTATATATCATACAGGAGTGTTAACTATAGTCATCATGTTATACTTTGCATCCCTAGAACTTATTTATCTTATAACTCTATTGTCCTTTGTTGAATGATATTTTAAATGGATATAAAATAAATTGGTCTAAAGGGCAAAAAACCCAAAAAGGTAAGTTTGTACCTTTTGCCCACCTTCCTCCAATCCACCTGATTCCCCTGCCTCTGGTAACCACAAATCTGATCTCTTTTTCAAGTATGCTCTCTTAGGGTCTTGAATGACTAGGTAATGTTTTGATGACGGAGCTCAGATATTAAAGAGCAAGCTACTTCAGGTTATACATTTTAACAGAGTCCTACTACAGGGAATTCCTGCCCTGTGTGTAATAACTGCAGTGTGGCCAAGTGTCACCATGCTCCTGAAACCAGCCTGAATCTTGGATGCCTCCTCTGCTCTGTGCATTGTGCTACTTCCAAGTACAGAGTCAAAGGCCACATCTTGAGGCCCCAGTCTGTGTTCTTGTGGTCATTCCTCTTTCAGCTTCCCCTGCGTGGCCTTGCAGTTTTGCCTGTGCTAAGTTCCATTTATCTAGTAGGCATGAAGAGGAGCTAGACTTTGGTGGTGCAATATTCTCCATGTGACAAAATGTGATGGCGGAAGTGATTTTTGCATGTTGAAGAGAACACTGTGCCGGTGAATCATGATGCAAATGGAAAACAAGCATTCGTGAACCTCAGTGCTTTTGAAATTTTCTTATTTTCTTTGCCTGCTCCTAGGACTATGCCTGGGATAGGGTAGCTGCTCAGTGTTTGTTGATGGGCTGTCTGACGGTCATGGTGCTGCTATAGTCCTCCTGGAGAGAAATGGCTGATTCTATTTTCTCCTGCAGTCGGAATTTTGGTTGTATCTACTGTCTCAGAAAATACCACCACCTTTCTCTTAGACCCAAATTTCACATCCCCCGCCACCCCGATTCTGTGTCTGTTAAGAAAGGTTGGAAGGGAAATTTAAGGTCAGTTAGTTCAGTCTCCTACCCAGTGCAAGAATCGTTCCTCTGACACGTTAGGCATAATTCAGGACCACTGAAGCCAGCAATACGACTCTCACTTTTGTGATATGCCTTGACTAGCTCTCAGGGATTGCAATGAGCTGAAATCTGCTTTGATTTACTCCCATCCCACCTTAGTTCAGTCCTGTGATGCCTCAGAGAATAGATCAGCTTCAAGAATTTAAAGGAGTCTCCTGTCCTTATCCCTTACTTTCCTTCTCTAGTCTATATTACTCTCCTCTGAACAGCTTCATTTTTGATCCTTAACTTAGTCTTTTTGACAGTCCTTAGCTATCTCTACCAATTAAAATTATGTCCTGGTAATGTGAAGACACCTTTCTTAATTGGATATAATGTGGTTGTGTGTAATATATATATAATATATATATATATATATTAGATAATATACACACACACACATTAAATATATATGCATCTATAAAATGAGGTTAGCATTGCTGTGGTGTTCATTATATTTCATATTCTTACTTGTCAGAGTTTCCTATCATCAGTTTTCTTTTTAAAACTTTTTTGCAGTGAGCACAAGATTGTTGTTGTTTTTATTATGAAATGTTTCAGAAATGCGAAAAATAAATACAGAGAGAGGTTTGTGATATAAGCAACCATGAGCTTACTTATAGATTCAACAAGAGTTATTTGCACAGATTTCCTTCAGACTTTTTTTTTTAACATCTTTATTGAAGTATAATTGCTTACATGGTGTGTTGTTCTGCTTTATAATAAGTGAACCAGCTATATATACATATGTTCCCATATCTTTCCCTCTTGCATCTCCCCTCCCTCCCACCATACCTATCCCACCCCTTCGGTGGTGACAAGGCACAGGCTGATCTCCCTGTGCTATGGCGGCTCCACTAAGCTATCGGATTTACAATGGGTAGTGTATACATGTCCATGCCACTCTCTCACATTGTCCAGCTACCCTTTCCCCCTCCCTATGTCTGCAGTCCATTCTCTAATAGGTCTGCGTCTTTATTCCGTCCGCCCCTAGGTTCTTCATGACCATTTTTTTTGATTTCCATATATATGTGTTAGCATACAGTATATGTTTTTCTCTTTCTGACTACTTACTCTGTATGACTGACTCTAGGTCCACCACCTACTCACAAATAACAACAATTCATTTCTTTTTATGGCTGTGTAATATTCCATTGTATATATGTGCCACATTTTCTTATCCATTCATCTGTCGATGGACAATTAGGTTGCTTCTTCCATGTCTGGCTATGTTAACAGAGCTGCAATGAACATTGGGTACATGACTCTTTTGAATTATGGTTTTCTAGGGTTCATGCCTAGTGGGATTACTGGGTCAAGATGGTAGTTCTATTGTTACTTTTTAGACAAACCTCCATACTGTTCTCACAGATCAATTTACATTCCCACCAACAGTGCAAGAGGGTTCCCTTTTCTCCACACCCTCTCCAGCATGTATTGTTTGTACATTTTTTGATCATGGCCATTCTGACTGGTGTGAGATGATATCTCATTGTAGTTTTGATTTGCATTTCTCTAATGATTAATGATGTTGAGCATTCTTTCATGTGTTTGTTGGCAATCTGTATATCTTCTTTGGAGAAATGTCTATTTAGGTCTTCTGCCCATTTTTGATTGGGTTGTTTGTACTTTTGATGTTGAGTTGCATGAGCTGGTTGTAAATTTTGGAGATTAATCCTTTGTCAGTTGCTTCATTTGCAAATATGTTCTCTCATTCTGAGGGATGTCTTTTGGTCTTGTTTATGGTTTCCTTTGCTGTGCGAAAGCTTTTAAGTTTCATTAGGTCCCATTTGTTTATTTTTGTTTTAATTTCCATTTCTCTAGGAGGTGGGTCAAAAAGGATCTTGCTGTGATTTATGTCATAGAGTGTTCTGCCTATGTTTTCCTCTAAGAGTTTGATAGTGTCTGGCCTTACATTTAGGTCTTTAATCCATTTTGAGTTTATTTTTGTGTATGGTGTTAGGGAGTGTTCTAATTTCATTCTTTTACTAGTAGCTGTCCAGTTTTCTCAGCACCACTTATTGAAGAGGCTGTCTTTTCTCCATTGTATATTCTTGCCTCCTTTACCAAAAATTAGGTGACCATAGGTGCGTGGGTTTATCTCTGGGCTTTCTATCCTGTTCCATTGATTTACATTTCTGTTTTTGTGCTGGTACTATACTGTGTTGATTACTGTAGCTTTGTAGTATAGTCTGAAAACAGGGAGCCTGATTGCTCCAGCTCTGTTTTTCTTTCTCAAGGTTGCTTTGACTATTCGCAGTCTTTTGTGTTTCCATACAAATTGTGAAATTTTTTGTTCTAGGTTTGTTCTAGGTCTGAAAAATGCCATTGGTAGTTTGATAGGGATTGCATTGAATCTGTAGATTGCTTTGGGTAGTATAGTCATTTTCACAATGTTCATTCTTCCAGTCCAGGAACATGGTATATCGCTCCATCTGTTTGTATCGTCTTTAATTTCTTTCATCAGTGTCTTATACTTTCCTGCATACAGGTCTTTAGTCTCCATAGGTAGGTTTATTCCTAGGTATTCTATTCTTTTTGTTGCAATGGTAAATGAGAGTGTTTCCTTAACTTCACTTTCAGATTTTTCATCATTAGTGTATAGGAATGAAAGAGATTTGTGTGCATTAATTTTGTATCCTGCTACTTTACCAAATTTATTGATTAGTTCTAGTAGTTTTCTGGTAGCATCTTTAGGATTCTCTATGTATAGTATCATGTCATCTGCAAACAGTGACTGCTTTACTTCTTCTTTTCTGATTTGAATTCATTTTATTTCTTTTTCTTCTCTGTTTGCTGTGGCTAAAACTTCCAAAAATATGTTGAATAATAGTGGTGAGAGTGGGCAACCTTGTCTTGTTCCTGATCTTAGTGGAAATGGTTTCAGTTTTTCACCATTGAGGAGATGTTGGCTGTGAGTTTGTCATATGTGGCCTTTATTATGTTGAGGTAAGTTCCCTCCATGCCTACTTTCTGGAGGCTTTTTATCATAAATGGGTGTTGAATTTTGTCAAAAGCTTTTTCTGCCTCTATTGAGATGATCATGATCATATGGTTTTTCTCCTTCAATTTGTTAATATGCTGTATCACACTGATTGATTTGCATGTATTGAAGAATCCTTGCATTCCTGGAATAAACCCCACTTGATCACGGTGTATGATCTTTTTAACGTGCTGTTGCGTTCTATTTGCGAGTATTTTGTTGAGGATATTTGCACCTATGTTCCTCAGTGATATTGACCTGTAGTTTTCTTTCTTTGTGACATCTTTGTGTTGTTTTGGTGTCAGGGTGATGGTGGCCTCATAGAATGAGTTTGGGAGTGTTCCTCCCTCTGCTATATTTTGGAAGAGTTTGAGAAGGATAGGTGTTAGCTCTTCTGTAAATGTTTGATAGAATTCGCCTGTGAAGCCATCTGGTCCTGGGCTTTTGTTTGTTGGAAGATTTTTAATCACAGTTTCAATTTCAGTGCTTGTGACTGGTCTGTTTATATATTCTATTTCTTCCTGGTTCAGTCTTGGAAGGCTGTGCTTTTCTAAGAATTTGTCCATCTTTTCCAGGTTGTCCATTTTATTGGCATATAGTTGCTTGTAGTAATGTCTCATGATCCTTTGTATTTCTGCAGTGTCAGTTGTTACTTCTCCTTTTTCATTTCTAATTCTGTTGATTTGAGTGTTCTCCCTTTTTTTCTTGATGAGTCTGGCTGATAGGTTATCAATTTTGTTTACCTTCTCAAAGAACCAGCTTTTAGTTTTATTGATCTTTGCTACTGTTTCCCTCATTTCTTTTTCATTTATTTCTCATCTGATCTTTATGACTTCTTTCCTTCTGCTAACTTTGGGGTTTTTTTGTTCTTCTTTCTCTAATTGGTTTAAGTGTACAGTTAGGTTGTTTATTTGAGATGTTTCTTGTTTCTTAAGGTAGGATTGTATTGCTATAAACTCCCTTCTTAGAACTGCTTTTGCTGCATCCTATAGGTTTTGGGTCGCTGTGTTTTCATTGTCATTTGCTTCTAGATATTTTCTGGTATCCTCATTGATTTCTTTAGTGATCTCTTGGTTATTTAATAGTGTATTGTTTACCCTCCATGTGTTTGTATTTTTTACAAATTTGTTCCTGTAATTGATATCTAGTCCCATAGCACTGTGGTTGGAAAAGATAATTGATACGATTTCAATTTTCTTAAATCTACCAAGGCTTGATTTGTGACCCAAGTTTGATCCATCCTGGAGAATGTTCCATGAGCACTTGAGAAGAAATTGTATTCTGTTGTTTTTGGATGGAATGTCCTATAAATAACAATTAAGTCCATCTTGTTTAATGTATCATTTAAAGCTTGTTTTTCCTTATTTATTTTCATTTTGGATGATCTGTCCATTGGTGAAAGTGGGGTGTTAAGTCCCCTACTATGATTGTGTTACTGTCGATTTCTCCTTTTGTGGCTGTTAGCATTTGCCTTATGTATTGAGGTGCTCCTATGTTGGGTGCATAAATATTTACAATTGTTATATCTTCTTCTTGGATTGATCCCTTGATCATTATGTAGTGTTCTTCTTTGTCTCTTGTAATAGTCTTTATTTTAAAGTCTATTTTGTCTGCTATGAGAACTGCTACTCCAGCTTTCTTTTGATTGCCATTTGCATGGAATATCTTTTTCCATCCCCTCACTTTCACTCTGTATGTATCCCTAAGTTTGAAGTGGGTTTCTTGTAGACAGCATATATACTGGTCTTGTTTTTGTATCCATTCAGCCAGTCTATGTCTTTTGGTTGGAGCATTTAAACCATTTACATTTAAGGTAATTATCGATATGTGTGTTCCTATAAACATTTTCTTAATTGTTTTTGGTTTTTATTGTAGGTAAAAATTTTCCTTCTCTTTTGTTTCCTGCCTTTAGCTTTTGTTGTAAAGCTGGTTTGGTGCTGCTGAATTCTCTTAGCTTTTGCTTGTCTGTAAAGGTTTTAATTTCTCCATCGAATCTGAATGAGATCCCTGCTGTGTAGGGTAATCTTGGTTTTTCCCTTTCATCACTTTAAATATGTCCTGCCACACCCTTCTGGCTTGCAGAGTTTCTGCTGTAAGATCAGCTGTTAACCTTATGGGGATTCTCTTGTATGTTATTTGTTGTTTTTCCCTTGCTGCTTTTAATATTTTTTCTTTGTATTTAATTTTTGACAGTTTGATTAATATGTGTCTTGGTGTGTTTCTCCTTGGATTTATCCTGTATGGGGCTCTCTGTGCTTCCTGGACTTGATTAACCCTTTCCTTTCCCATATCAGGGAAGTTTTCAACTATAATGTCTTTAAATATTTTCTCAGTCCCTTTCTTTTTCTCTTCTTCTTCTGGGACCCCTATAATTCAAATGTTAGTGCATTTAATGTTGTCCCAGAGGTCTCTGAGACTGTCCTCAATTCTTTTCATTCTTTTTTCTTTATTCTGCTCTGCAGTAGTTATTTCCACTATTTTATCTTCCAGGTCACTTATCCGTTCTTCTGCCTCAGTTATTCTTTTATTGATTCCTTCTAGAGAATTTTTAATTTCATTTATTATGTTGTTCATCATTGTTTGTTTGCTCTTTGGTTCTTCTAGGCCCTTGTTAAACGTTTCTTGTAATTTCTCCATTCTATTTCCAAGGTTTTGGATCATCTTTACTATAATTATTCTGAATTCTTTTTCAGTTGGACTGCCTATTTCCTGTTCATTTGTTTTGTGTGGTGGGTTTTTACCTTACTCCTTCATCTGCTGTGTGCTTCTCTGTTTTCCCACTTTGCTTAACTTACTGTGTTTGGGGTTTCCTTTTCGCAGGCTACAGGTTCGTAGTTCCCATTGTTTTTCATGTCTGCCCCAAGTGGCTAAGGTTGGTTCAGAGGGTTGTGTACGTTTCCTGTTGGAGCGGACTAGTGCCTGTGTTCTGGTGGGTGTGGCTGGATCTTGTCTTTCTGCTGGGCAGACCCGCATCTGGTGTTGTGTTTTGGGGTGTCTGTGACCTTATTATGATTTTAGGCAGCCTCTGTACTAATGGATGGGGTTGTGTTCCTGTCTTGCTAGTTGTTTGGCAATGGGTGTCCACTGGAGCTTGCTGGTCGTTGAGTGGAGCTGGGTCTTGGTGTTGAGATGGAGATTTCTGGGAGATTTTTGCTTTTTGATATTACATGGAGCTGGTGGGTCTCTGGTGGACCAGTGTCCTGAACTTGGCTCTCCCACCTCAGAGGCACAGACCTGACGCCCAGTCAGAGCACCAAGACCCTGTCATCCACATGGAAAAAGAGAAAAAGGGAAAATATATATATATGTCGTTGTTCCCAAAGTCAACCTCTTCAATTTGGGATGATTCGTTGTCTATTCAGGTATTCCACAGTTGCAAGGTACATCAGGTTGATTGTGGAGCTTTAATCTGCTGCTCCTGAGGCTTCTGGGAGGGATCTCCCTTTCTCTTCTTTGTTTGCACAGCTCCTGTGGTTCAGCTTTGGATTTCAGCCTGCCCCTGCGTGTAGGTTGCCTGAGGGTGCCTACTCCTTACTCAGAGAGGATGGGGTTAAGGTAGCATCTGACTAGGGGGCTCTGGCTCACTCAGGCCGTGGGGGGAGGGAGACGTACTGAATACGGGGAGAGCCTGCGTGGCAGAGGCCAGTGTGACATTGCACCAGCCCGAGGCACACCGTGTGTTCTCCCACGGAAGTTGTCCCTGGATCACGGGACGGTGGCAGTGGCGGGATGCACAAGCTCCCGGGAGGGCAGGTGTGGATAGTGACCTGTGCTCGCACACAGGCTTCTTGGTGATGGCAGCAGCAGCCTTAGAGTCTCATGCCCGTCTCTGGGGTCCGCGCTTTTAGCCGTGGCTCGTCTCGAGCTCCGTCTCTGGAGCTCCTTTAAGCGGCACTCTGAATCCCCTTTCCTCGCGCACCAGGAACTAAAGAGGCAAGAAAAAGTCTCTTGCCTCTTCGACAGCTCCAGACTTTTTCCCGGACTCCCTCCTGGCTAGCCGTGGCGCATTAACCCCCTGCAGGCTGTGATCACGCAGCCAACCCCAGTCCTCTCCCTGGGATCCGACCGAAGCCCGAGCCTCAGCTCCCAGCCCCGCCCGCCCTGGTGGGTGAGCATGTAAGCCTCTTGGGCTGGTGAGTGCTGGTTGGCACCGATCCTCTGTGCAGGAATCTCTCCACTTTGCCCTCCACATCCCTGTTGCTGCGCTCTCCTCCGCGGATCCGAAGCCTCCCCCTTCCGCCACCCCCTATCTCTGCCAGTGAAGGGGCTCCTAGTGTGTGGAAACCTTTCCTCCTTCACAGCTCCCTCCCACTGGTGCAGGTCCCGTCCCTATTATTTTGTCTCTGTTTTTTCCTTTCTCTTTTGCCCTACCCAGGTATGTGGGGACTTTCTTGCCTTTTGGGAGGTCTGAGGTCTTCTGCCAGCGTTCAGTAGGTGTTCTGTAGGAGTTGTTCCACGTGTAGATGTATTTCTGATGTAATTGTGGGGAGGAAGGTGATCTCTGTGTCTTACTCTTCCACCATCTTGAAGCCCCTCCCCCAGATTTCTTTTTAAAGAAATGTCTACATTGTTTAGTGTCAAAGGAAATGGGAAAAGAGGTTTACTTGGAAATGGGAAAAGGGGTTTACTATATTCCAAATAGCCTGGAATATAGACAGTTACTTCCTATGGCAGGAAGTAAGTAGTTTTCATTTTATTTCCAAGACCTTGTAGGAAAGTCACCTTATTGCCTTTTTAACTGTCAATTTATTTTCAGCTTTTCCTGGTAGACATGTGGGTGGGGTCAAGCCTTTCCATGTTTATAATTGATGTCATTTCTTAACAGACAGTCCTGGTTTCCACCGCCCCCTCCAGGTTGTAAGGCCGCCCCAAGCACAGGAGCGAGCAGAAGGTAAGCGAAAGGTGTCAGAGGTAATTGAGATGTCATGTGATGGAAGAATCTGTTAGATATTGACAACGTATAATTGGGATGCTTTGGAATAAACTGGGGGCAATTTTGTGAACTCTGAGAACTGAATAAGACAGTGCCCAGTGAAAGTGAGGTCAGGATACAAGTGGCCCTGGTAGGAAATCTGACAAGTTTTGAGGAGTAAGTGCCTGTATTTTTAGTTTGCTAAGGGTTGCTTTAACAAAGTACCATAAAATGGGTAGCTTAAAAGAAATTTATTGTCTTACAGTTCTGGAGGCTAGAAGTCCAAGATCAAGGTGTCAGCAGGGTTCCTTCTGAGGGTTGTGAGAGGGGATCTGTCCCACCCTTTCTCCTGGCTTCTGGTGTTTTCCTAGCAATTTCTGGCGTTCCCTAGTTTGTGTGTAAGCACCATCCCAAGATAATACTTTAAGATCCATCCAGTTTTTTCTTGATAGACAGTAAGTGACACTTAGAAATATTTATCACTTATTTCCAAGAAATATTTATCACTTATTTCCAAAATAACTTGTTATTTTTATCTTCTATTTATTATTCCATTATTAATGTAAATCATCATCATAATAAGCAACTGTTTATATAACTTTGTAAAGATACAAAAGGATTATTCATGAGCTAACATCTCATGTGTTCAATGCCCATTCAGCTGTGGATCTCTGTTTGCACAGAACTGATAGTGCTTGGCTATATGCCCTTCCGATTTATTCATAGCTGGATGTGATTTACATGGAAGATAAAATAAGTTACAATGCTCCTATTTCTGATTCTTGGATCAGATCCCTAGCACCGGAACTAAGGGAGAGGGAAGATTATTGGATAAGGTTGGTGAATTTAGATATCCATTCCTTTTTCAGAGTCACAGATTATTAATATAATGGCTAGACTGAAAGACTTCTCTTCAAGGATCAGAGCTAATGTCATGCCAAGCTTTCAGGGGAAGGAGAGAATAATAACACTATAGCAATGCCTTTGATTTCTAAAGTGCTTTTCTTTGGAAGAGCTCAAAGTACAATTTCTGTTTCTCACCTTTAATGTCAGTGCATTCTCAGGGCTGAGAAGTAGCCTTTTTAGTAAAAACTGAAAAATAGAAGCAATTATTAAATGATGAAAGGAAGCACAGTCTTCAAAGAGAGATCTTTGTCCCCAGAAGAACAAAAAGAAAATGAAAATAGGTCAAAAACAGATAATCATGAACGACTACGATTTTTAATACTCACTAATAGCTCAATGCTAAGCTTATTTCCCTTCAACCTTTGCTTATTCACTGGTCTACTTCTCCCTTCCTCTCCCCTGTTATCTTACGCAAAAGAATTTCCCCTTAATATCAACACTCTCACTCTCATTTCTGTTCTTCGTTTTGTGAACCTTCATTTTTTCCATCACCTAATCTTTCCCAGAGATTTCATTTTCTCCTACACACCCATTCCCAATCATTACAGGAATAGGTCATTTTCCCAAACTTTGTTCCCCCTTGACCTCTCCATGATCTTTGATACCATGGACCATCCCATCCATCCCTCAGTTGTTCCTTTCTTGACTTACATAGTGTGGAAGAACCAAACTTAGTTGTGTTTGGATTAAAATCTATTACAGGCATGATATAAGCTGTACCCAAAGGGTCTTAAGCTTTTTTATCAACAGAAGAACCCATGATATCACACTGTCATCTATATTTATATGTATATCTATACCTATGACTCTGTAAGTCTGTGTTTATGTCTATATGTATTTCTACATCTAGAACTATATCTACGTGTAATTCTCTATATATAATTAACATAAGGTTGGTGAGTTCAACTAGCGCTTAAATGAGCATATTTAATTTTCTAAAATAACCAATGTTATAGCTAAAGAAAAAAAAGAAATTTTTTTTAATGATTGAGCAACAAATAAAATGAATTTTTACTTCATTGAGTTGGTAGTAAACATAAAATTCACTACTAGAAAGGTTGGGCAGGAAACGTAATTGAATTATAAGAAGGTCAAAATAAGTGTTATGAAATTATATTATACAAACTACATAAAAACTTGGAAAATTATGATGTTATAATTTTAAAAAGAAAAAACAGAACTAAAATTAAATGCATATCACAAATACAGTAATATAAAAATATGGAAGCTTGGGACAAAAGATAGAGGGATTTATAAAAATGAAAATAATTGTAGTTAAGATTTTTTTTCACATTTTTAAATTGGATTTTTTAAATTAGTTATCTATTTTATACATATTAGTGTATATATGTCAATCCCAATCTCCCAATTTATGCCCTCCCAAAAAAAGCAATTTCTTAAAACAAGTATCATTCTATGTATGAAATACATTAGCCTTGCAATAAGAGGGTTAAGATCTGGGAGATCAAACAAAATTTTGGAGTTAAAAGTCAAATATATTTGAAAGCCTCTTGCTCCCTTTTTGATAAAACAAGATTAAAGAGAGAAGCTATAATTCATGATAGTAAGACATAGCAGGTAAATTTCTGAGCTTAAATAAAACTTTTTCTAGCTGATTTCATGCTCCTTGGTCATTGGATGTAAATGTCCTCTGATAGTCTCTTCCTTCTCTTATTGAGAAGGGAAACGATCAATATAGTGTTTTGAATGACCAACCTGTGTCAACAAGATTATTTCCTCTGAAATCTTCTTTTCAAATGCCATCAGAACCTGTCATTTCTTTTCATTTTAATCAGGACTGAATCAATCTTTAGCGTTATAATTTTTGTTCCTCATTACATTGATCTGTCTCTCCTATCTATATGATCAAACCCCTGCTTCACTGTTTCCCCCCCTCTTCCATGTTCAAATCCCTTTCATCTTAAAAAAACAACCTCTAAAAATTAATAGCCTAATCTTATAAATCTGTTTAGCTGGCACCCTGTCTCTCCATCACAGCCAAATTTCTCAGAAGGGTTGATGACACTGGCCACCTTCATCTTCTGGTTCCTATCATTAGTTCATGGAAACAACTCTCCTCAAGGTCACTAATGACCTTGCTGATACATTCTTGTTGACATATCCGTCCCTATGACTAACTGACCTTTCAAAAGCTGCCACTGGCTATTCATGCCTTTAAAAATCTTGTCTCTCATTGTCTTTTGAAACCGTCCTCCTCCCACCAACCCCAACACACTCTTGGGTTTTTTTCTGTTGTTGTTGTTGTTTACAGGCATACCTTGTTTAATTTCACTTTGCTTTATGGTGCTTTGCAGATACTGTGTTTTTTACAAATTGAAGTTTTGTGGGGACCCTGTGCATTAGTGCCGTTTTTCCAAAAGCATTTGCTCACTTCATGTCTCTGTGTCACATTTTGATAATTCTCACAATATTTCAAACATTTTTGTTATTATTGTATTTATTATGGTGATCCATGATCACTGATCTTTGATGTTGCTGTTACAAAAAGATTGTGACATGCTGAAGGCTCAGATGATGGTTAGCATTTTTTAGCAATACAGTATTTTTAATTAAGGTGTATACATCATTTTTTTAGGCATACTGCTATTGCACACTTAATAGACTACAGTGTAGTGTAAACACACCTTTGACATGTGTTGGGAAATCAAAACACTAGCTGTGACTTGCTTTATTGTGATATTCACTTTATTGAAGTGATCTGGAATTGAACCCACAATATCTCTGAGGTGTGCCTACATTTCTCTAGCCATTTTATCTCAGCTGCCTTTGCTACTTCACCATCCTCTACCAAGCCCTTAAATGTTGATGTTCCTAAAGACTTAATATCCCTCTTCTCTTCTTGCTTAGTGTCTGCCTTTTGACAAGTCATCCATGCCCATGGCTTCAGTGGCCACTTGTATGCTCCTGACTCCTTTGTTTATATCCACTCCACACCTTGTCTCTGAGTTACCTTTGGTTAGTCAACTGCCTACTTGACACCTTCACTTAAATATCCCAAAAGTATTGCAGACTCAACAGGTTCAAAACGAAGTTCATAATTCTCTTCACTAACCTTGTCCTCTATCTCAATAACACTATCCTCTAGTCAATTGATGTCCTTGAAATCTTGAAGTCTTTTTTATACCTTTCTTCCCTTAACCACCAGTATCCAATCCATCAGCAAATCCTGTCAATTTACCTCCCAAATGCCTCTTGAATCTACATACCTCTCTCCATTTATATCATCATATCTCCCCTGAACTACAACAATAGCTACCTAAATGTTCTCCCTTTATTCACCCTGATATCCACTCCCCTAATCTCTTGCCTACACAGTTGCCAGACTGATATTTTTAGAAGGATAATTGGAACATATCACCCTCCTAAATAAAAATACGACTCTTCATTGTTCTTAGAATAAAGACCCAAATCCTTAGCATTAACTACCTGTCCTTACTTCCCTTCCATCCCTCGTCATTCCCCCTTGCCCTCTGTTCCAGTCACTTAATCTGTGTTAAATGTGCTATACTCCCACCTTCTACAGACCCTTAGCATATAAGGTTTCCTCTGCCCGGTGTGCTGTCTTCTCCCCCATCCAGGGCACTGTGTCCTTGGGCCCATGTTTTGATCTGATCTCTCTTCAAAGTGGCACTTCTGACTGTTCTCTGTTCTGTTCTCTCTTCTCCACATTAACTCAGACATTGAGGATGGCAGCTTTTTTTCCTTGATTTGTCCAAATACTATTTGCATTAACGTTTAAATAAAGATATGGGATGATGGGAGTAGCAATACATTGTAAAAGCCCAGACCAAACGATGTAAAATGTAGTTTTAGAAATTCCTGTTTGTAAGTTCTTTGGCCACTCCTGTAATTGACCATTTCTCATTGGTTGACATTTCTCTACAAGCCTGACCCTGTTGCTATTTTGCTCAGCAGCCCCCCTTCTTCTTTCTTCCACCTCTCTTTTTCTCTTTTTCACCTTCCTTTCTTCTTCTTTCCCCTCTAACCCCCACCCCCTAAATTCTTATTAATTACTTATCCCTGGTAGTTTAGTTGTCTTTTGCTGTCCCAGGCTATCCACAGAGAATCTCATCCTCACAACCATACACAATGACATATCCACTCTTTGGGAGGTATTATATGCTACCTTTTAAAATAAAATTATTTTCTTGTGTCAAAACAAAATAAACATTCAATCATCCACACTTAAAACACCAAAACTGTCTCCCTTACTCCCCTTATTCAATAGTCGTTGTAGTGAATTCCAGGAACTTCACGGTGCTGATCAAAGAAAAAGATATGACCACTTGGGGGTGGGCAGTAGCAAACTAAGTGCTTTGACAGGTTTGCATGGAGAGGGAGTCATTCCCAGCATGAAACCTTCCAAAGATAACAGCACAGGGGCCGTAACCCAAAAGGGGAGGAGGGCAAGGGAACTCCTGAGAGAGAGAAGGATCACAGAGGGAGCCTACATGTCTAGGTGTCAACGCTCAGCAGCATGGTAGGCAGTTCCTGAGTCAGAGAACTCTGAAAGGCAGCAGCGGCTTGGAGGATTTTATAGCTCCAAAAGTTGATAACATGGATGCACAGGTAACCATAACACAAGATCAGCTATGTGATCATGAGAAAAGCATCAACATTTTCTGGGAGCTCTGATGTGGTAGGGAGAGCTTCTAACAGAGGATTCAGGGGAAAGGTTCTGAAAAAGGTGTGGGATTTGGGGGAAGCAGAGGAGTTACACAATGCCAGGTTTTCGAGCCCAGGGTGATTTTAAGCATAATGATGCCACCAACCGAGGTAGGAAGAAATGGGAGCAGAATTGGGAGTACACAATTGGTCGTAAGAAGCTGAATGAATGTGCATTGGTTTGAGCAAGTGGTCTACTAAAAGGATGTATTTGTGGAGGTTAATTTCCAAGCAGTGAAAAGCGGGAGAGGTGTTTAGGTGAGAGGTTGGTGCCTGAGATCCACATTTGGGAATGATTCCAAAGATTTTAAATGTAGTACATTCAAAGAGAAGTTACCTATGGAGAAAATACTAAATGAGAAGAAAATGAAAGTTGAAGCATGATGTTTCTACACATCCAATGGTAGAGGAGAAACCGGAAAATAACTAGTGCAATTACGTGGTTAAGGTGAGGTGTGATGAGAGGTAGGCAGGGTGAAGGTAGAGGAGGTGGGCGCATTGTACCATCCAAAACCAGCCCATCCTTCAGAGTCTGGTCTGAATCTTAATTCCTCCACACAGCTTTCTCAGGCCAAAAGGTTGTTTTTAATCCTTTGAACTCAGAATGTTAGTTTATTGTCTGCAACCCTCACTTGGCAATTAATTGTGCATTACCTTGAAACATTACTTTTTGGGGGCATACTCATCAACTAGATGGCATCATCTTATAACCCTTTGACTCATCAATAAATTTACCCATAGTAATTTATCAGTAAGTACATATTGATTGATTAATTTTAAAACATCTTAATAGGTTCTTTTAAAAAAATCTATTTATTTTTGGCTGTGTTGGTCTTTGTTGCTGCACGCATGATTTCTCTAGTAGCGGTGAGCGGGAGCTACTCTTCGTTGAGGTGAGCAGGGGCTACTCTTCGTTGCGGTGTGCCAGCTTCTCATTGCGGTGGCTACTCTTGTTGCAGAGCACGGACTCTAGGTGCATGGCCTCCAGTAGTTGTGTTGCACGGGCTTAGTTGTTCCGTGACATGTGTGATCTTCCCGGACCAGGGCTCAAACCCGTGTCCCCTGCATTGGCAGGCGGATTCTTAACCACTGCACCACCAGGGAAGCCCAATACATCTTAGTATTTACAAGATAAGGAGTTTCCCTCGACCCGTTATTGTCTCTTTGTCATTAGGCTTTATTCTCTGTGTTTAAGATATAATGACTGTTTAAACATCCCTCTTTCTCTCTCTTTCCAAAACATTTGTTGAGCCCTGACTATGTGCTAGCAAAGGACTTTGCTAGAGGCCAGGAATACAAAAATGAGTCAGATCCAGTCCCTATTTCAAGAAACTCAGAGCCTGTCAGGGAGTCATTTTGAGAGAGGAGTGCCACCCATTAAGGCAGGCCCTGACTGAGAGCGGGTCCTGGGGGGTGATAAACACTGAGGTTGACATAGCCACAGAATATGGAGCATGGAGAGGGAGGCAATAGAGGATGTGTTTGGGGTACAGTGGGGTCAAAAGAGGACATGCCTGAGGTAAACCTTAAAGAATGAAATAAGAGTAAGCCAGGTGCAGAGGCGAGGTGGGGATGGAGCCACTCCAAGCAGAAAGGAGAGGAGCGGCAAAGGTTCTAACGCCAGAGAGCACGGGCTCTGAGCGTGTGTGCGCATGCGAGCTCACACATGCTTGTGTCTATTCGTGTGTGTAGAACTATGGGATTCCTGTCTAAGAGGCATTCTCTGCACTCATCCATGATCAGTTATGTTTAGTGATAGCAGTAAATCCAGTAATTACAAATTCAATGCCATGTAGAAAAATGCCTTTTTGTGTAAGACATTATGGGTAGATATTTGTAATTTGTGATAAGCTTAGGTACCTTTTCAGAAGATTGCTTCTATTTTAAGAGTTAATGCTTTGCTTTTATGTAATTTGAGCTCTGTGTACTAAAGATTCTGAAATATGTATAAAAGAAAATATACATATCATCAGCACAGAAATTTAGAAGGTCAGAGCCAGTGAAAGTTTTTCCTTTCCCACTTTTTTCATTTTAAGATTTATCAGAAAGCCTGACACAAAGCAGTTTGTCAGCAAGCACTAGTGTGTGTCTTAATTTTTCAAGTTCTTAAACTTTTTCTCATCTTTGAGTCTTTCAAAGAGTGATAACATTTGCCAGGGCTTGAGCCAATGGCGTGGATGATAGGCGCCATTCATGAGAGATGCTCAGTCAAATCACAATAAAATATAGGCACAGCATTTCTAGAAAGTTGATATTAAAGTTGCTTCTGATTTCAGAACCCACCTTTCAATATCGGTATTCAGTTCATGGTAAATTCAGGTGCTTCTGATTCTGTATTTAGGTGACTTAGAGATGCAGTGCTTAAATGGCATACGAAGCTCATTTAAGAAACTCACTGAAGCCCTGTTTAGGTAGTTGTTTAACAGACAATATGAATGTTTATGATGTTACCCGTTCTAATGATTCAGGAGCAACAGTGAAGCCATCACCACCACCAAAAAACCAATGTGTTTTTTTCTGTAGTCATTTCCAAAGATAGAAAAGAAACTATATAATATGTGATAAAATTAAAATAGTGGAAACACACATAGGAAATTATATTGTTAAATGCTTGCTACATACTTTCATAATTTCCCATCCATATTTGTTTCAACCTCTTCTCTTTCAGTGGTTTTCACTTCCACTTAGCTGATTGGTAGATTTGAAGGAGGAAAAAAAATCCTGATTGAGAAGTGGGTTGCTATGGCAACCTTGCACTACAATTATATTTTTCTGTCTGTAGCTATAAACGGTAAAATGTAGCTTTTCTAATTATGCTGCAACATTTTTAACTCTATTGGTACCAAACCTTCTACAAAGTTTGCTGTCACCCTAAATTAAATCATACTATGTTAAATTAAATCATACTATATATTTATTTCTATCTCAACAAAACCTATCTAAACAAAAACCTTCTTGTATTAACTAGAATCTGTCATGTAAAAATTAGGAATCTAATACTCTCAGTAAAATGTCAAAGTATAGTGATTTAAAAATCTTATCTGAATCCCTAGAATACACATTATAGACATTCAAAGTAATTAGACCATTAACCTGAGGCAAGGTTTATTATTTTTGAAAAGTCTTGTTTGAATAGAATGAGGAGAAAGCTAATTCAGAATGTGCTGCTATGAATTCTGCAATACTTGAAAATTTCTGTCCCTCTGTGTCTATTGGCAGCTAAAGTTTATTTGAGCTCTTATAGATCCAACCTAAATTATACTAATTTACATTTTATTAACCACAACTGAATCTACACACATTTAGAAAGTGCAGTATATGAATGTTCAAGGTACTTAATCCACAGCAAGTCCTCAGGGCTCTGTGGAACTGAGGATTCCTTGCAATCACTCTGCCTTCCCACGGTCATGCAGTGGTTTACCAGCCACAGATCTGGACCAGTCTCATTCTTTTGTAAATGAAGAAGCAGATTCTTCAGAGAGGATCAAATCAAAGTTAGTGGCAAAACTAGTCTAAAACCTAGGTCTCTGGAATTTTAGTCCACTGAATGCTCCATTGTTGTGGTGTGGCTCATTGAAATGGTCCTTGGCCACTGAAAGTAAGACATTGTTACAGCAATCATTCTTTTGAGCAAAGAATCTAAAGATTCTTTTGAATCTTTAGAATGCCTTGCATCTGTAAGCTCTCTGAGACCATGGACCACACCACACCTTTTCTAGTCTTTGAATGCCCAACTTTGCCTCATACGTTGTTATGTGTCCTAACATTATAACTAGGGCAGTTGTGGAATAAGTGCTTTTTGAACTGATGCTGTCTTGGGCAAGGAAATAATGCAGGACAACCTATTGTTCTTAGATTTTCACTGGTCATACCTGGAAGAGTATTGGTTTGATACAGTGTGATAGAGGAAAAAGCATGGGATTTGACATGAGAAAGGCTAGATTAAAACCTGGACTGAGTCACTAGCAGTGTGATCCAGGGCAAATTACTCACCTTGTTTTAAGACTCAGTGAAAACAAAACAAAACAAACATATACACTCCACAGGATAGATGTGTGCATTGAATAAAGTATGTGAGAACTTGGCCAAGTTGGCATGTTACTCAAAAAATATAATTTCCCTCTCCTTTGCCATTGTTGGAATAAAAATTCTATTTATGGGACACAAAAGCTAAGCATGATGGAAAGTGAAAAGAAAACTCACCATCAACTCTTAGAGTCAATTATTCTTTCAACCTTGACCTGTGCTGAGTAATAGAAATGTTCTTCTCAAAGTCAATCTGGAACAGAAATAACAGAGGCAAGCATGTTTTCCAAAAAAGCTGTAATGCAAAAAGTGATCTTTGCAGCAGCGTATTAAAATGAGGAAATATAAACAAGTTGACAGCGTTATTTCTATTAGCTCTGGGCTTTGGGCTACAATCTGCAAGTTTTCACATGTTGCTGGGGAAAGCTGCCTTTTGATTCCTGAAAATTATTCTTTACAATTATAGCCACTAGTGTGGTGTCATTGACCCTGCAAATGTCTTATGGGGTTGAGGGAAAGACAGAGGGGAGAACCAGTGTCGACTCATCCAAGCTTAAACAGTGTGTCTCAAAGTGGTGTTCAAACAGGATCATTCCACATGAATGTCTCTCGTTTTTGTCTCTTCAAAACATTCCGGGCCACAGCTTCCTGCCTCGCTCTCACATTCTAATGCCCCTGCTTGGCATGGCCTCGAGCTCCTGGCACGGCATGAATGAATCCTCTCATTGTCCCCAGGGCCGGGGTTCTGTCATCTGTGGCTGTCACTGCAGAGATGCAAATGAAAGCTCCTTTGAGGTGGATTGCCCTCAGTGTGGACTTGCCCTGGCCCAGGCCAACAGGCGTGTAAATGCATCACCCTCAGAAATAAATACGCTCCTCTGCTTTTCCTGGCCTTCACAACTGCACGCCTAGCTTTTCTTTCCCCAAGCCATCTCTTTCCTGTGCACCCAGATCTTCTCTACTCATCTTTGACTCTCAGACACAGTCAATATTTATCCACCTCTTTGAGGGCTTAGCCACTTTACATGGAAGAAATTTAGCTTTTTACCAATGTGATTCTGGCATAAGCAAAGTTGGGCACCATCCCTTGTCTCCTTTTTTGTAATCCTCCCTTCCTTCTTGTTACTGCTCTCCTGCCTGTTTTCAGATATCCAGTGCCTTGTCATTAATAGATGGGACTGACCACCTTCTTACCCTTTCCTCTATTCCTGGAAGAGAAGCATATAATCAGCTAATCGACACAGATACATGAAACACACATTATCACTTGAGTGACATTAAATTATTCCCGATGCAGGGATATGTTTTGAGAAGGGAAGATGATGGTAATCAATATAAATAAAATAATATCTAATTGTAAAATCTAGCATTAGGTTAGAATGGGGCAACTATTATCCTGTAAATTATTTTTTTCCAGGCATATCATGTTACTCAATAACTCATCTGAGCGCCCAGCACCTACTAGGTGTTAGGTAGTGGAATTAACAATGGACTTCTGTGGGACAGCTAAACTTGAACAGATTTTTAAAGTTTTAGGCCACTCTTCAGTACCCATTTTCCTCCTTACCAAATAGAATTTCAGCCAATCCCTCCACCTTTCAACACATCTTTCTTGGGCACCAACATCATATATAATCCTAGTACTTGGGATACAACTATCCTTTTAGGGCTTTCAGTTCAGGCAGGGTGGAAACAAAAAAATTCTGTGTAATTCAGAACAGCATGGTATGAGTTGTGAAGAAGGTGTGCTATGGGAAGACGTAGAAATGTATTCACCACAGTGTTGGGTACCACTACAGACAGTAATCCCCAAGATAGAGTCTGAAGGGTAAGGCGAGTATCCAGGTGAAAGGGAGAAGGAGGTATGCCCGAGAGAAGAAAGAATGTGCTGTTGTGGTGAGATGGGTTTAGGAAGTGCAAGTGGTTTGGCCCAGCTACAGCGCTGGGTTTGTATGGGACGAGCACAACAGCCACAGCACTTAAACTGAGCCAGGAGGTGCTCTAATGCTTTGCATGCCCTCCTGCTGGCTTCAAAGCCACCATCAACACAAGAACCAGAAGACCCACCAGGCTCTGTGTCTGCTTCCCCACTGCCCATCACCCAGGAACTCACTACCACACTGCCAGAAAGCTTCAGGACTAATTCCTTCACGTCCCCCATCCCTGTGGCCATGGATCCCCATGGGAACTCCAATCAGATCATTTCTTTTCACCTGGACCATCCCCACAGAGCTCTGTGCATCGCTGAACATGACCCAACCTAACAGCATCCCAACCCCTCAAACCTGTTCACTGAACCTTCCTGGATGCATCATTCAGTATCATCAAAACTCGCTCCTCTTCAGGCTCGTCTCTCAGTGAGGGCTGCTTTTCTTCTAATCCCATGTATCACAGGGTCTGGAGGAAGAGGCGGGATCCTGTTTGCTCCATATTGCTAGTTCCTATCAAGTTTAACTCCCTCCTCCCTAAAATTCCTCATCCTCTTTGCAGCCACGCCATCATGAGCTTCTCTTCCTCACTGGAGTCATCCGAAGGTCTCTGAGCCACTCACCCTCACTCCGTGGAGACTTTGGCACTGGATTCATCGTCTCCCACAAACACCACTCCTGTCATAATGCCTGCTGATTCCCAAATCCATGTAGTGGATCCTTCCCCATCCTGGCCTTTCACTTTCTTGATCTTCTCTCCAATGATCTTGTCCATTGTCCTACCCCAGCCCCCTGTAGATCTTGCCCTTGTAAGTAACCACACACACTGCAAAACTTCAATTTCAAAGCTTTCCCTTTCTGGCTTCCATTTTCTATCTACTCACGCTTTATCTACTCTATCCAGCTCAGTCTCTCTAGTCCTCTGATTCCAGTTCTCCAGCCCCACCACAACGACCAATCCATTGATTCTACCATCTTTCAACAGCTCCTCTCCCTTCATATCCTCAGTTCCCTCCACATCCGTCTCAGATCCCACGGTCCCTCGCTGTAATCACTTCCTTGCATACCCCTTCCCTTGTCATCATTCTTTGTTCCACTTTCTTGGCTGAATTAGAAACTTCGTTAAATCCAACTCTCTGTTTAGTCCATTCCTGCTCCTAAAGCAGCTGAACATGGCAAAAGAAAACAATGGCTACTACCTTTTTTTAATTCCATGAGCCTTAACCTCAACTAAGCCATTGGTGTTGCCCAAAGAGTCCTTGAAAGGCAGCACCACTGGGGGAGGGCTTATGGAGCCAGACTTCCTGGTTTGGATTTCTCACTCTGCCCCTTACCAGCTGGGTTATTTATTTTCACTTTCTGTGCCTCAGTCTTTTCATCTGTAAAATAGAAAGAAGCAGAATACTTATCTCTGGGATTGAAGTGAGGATCAAATGAGTGAGCTCTCTGTGCTTCCATCCAAGACCAACCTCCCCCTCCCTTGTGCCCTAGGTCTCCTGGTTTCCCAAGTCTAGCAATTTTCTGCTTACTCTCCTGCACCATCAAATTTACTGTCTTAACTGGATCATTCCCATCAACATATCTACATACTCTAGTAACCTTCCTTGACCTATCAACCTTCAGGTAGCTTCCCATTTTTCTCTTCCCTCTTCACTGCAAAATGCCTCAAAAGAAGTATCTACATCAATGCCTCTGCCTTCCATTTTGCCTTAAATCCACTCCTAGAAGGTTTTATCACCACTGCTCCATCAAAACTGCTCTTATCAGGGTTAACAATGACCACCATATTGCCAACACCATGGTAACTCCCCACTCTTGTTTTATTTGCTCGGTCCGTAGCATTTGGCATGGCCATATGCAACTTGACAGATCAAATGCTTCTTGAAACACTTGTCTCACTTGACTTCCCGGAACCACACCCTCATATTTCTCTTCTTTTCTCCTTGGCTACTTCTTTTCAGACTCTTTTACTGTTTCCTTCTCATATTCTTGACGTCTGGACATTGCAAGGGTCAGGGGTCCATGCTTGGCCCTCTTTTCGTCTCTACCTGCACTGACTTCCTTGGTGATCTCATCCAGTTTCAAGGGTTAGATGCCATCTCGAAGCTGATGATGCCCATATTTATATGCTCTTCCTCCGATATCCTCATGGCTCATTTTATCACTTCCTTCAGGTCTTGGCTCAAATTTCACCTCACAGACAGGTGTTCCCACACCATCACCCTATATTCTCTTACTCTGTTTTATTTTCTTCTTAGTATTTTTCTTCATCTGTCATATATTTATTTGTGTATTGAAAGCCTTTTGAGAACAGGGGAATTATCCACTTTGTAGAGTGCCATGTGCATAGAAAGCTACCAATAAATGTGTTAGATAAAATCATGATTTCATTCAGTCCTGACAACACCCCAACAATCCTATTGGAAGAGTTATTACAAATGAAGAAATGGAATCAGTTTAGGCCATTGTCACACAGCTGGCAATTCAGGCAGCCTGACCCCAGAGCCTACCTGCTCCCTAAGGTGCTGCAGAAGCCAGAGGGGTACAGAGCGTCTAGATCACAGGGATACTTTCATGGAATTTATCTTGAGGATAATGGGGAACCACTGAGGTGGGAGTTTCAGGGTGGGGGGGTGACGTGCCCTAGATAAAGTTCTGACTGCATCCCATATATGCCCATAATTGCCTGCTCTAGTTCCTGGGTGATCAAATCATGCCAGCTCAGAGGCTGCCTTGGCACTTTGTTGGAAAGTTTAGGCTGACAGTGTATGTAAGCTTTGCCAGCATCAAACTGGCCTGTGCTGACAATATTTAAGTCAGATTTAGTTAAGAGCTTCAAATCAACTTCACCTTGAGGTCTGTGGAATTAAAAACCTTTCTTGCTGTTTCCGTAGCAGCTTGATAGTTGGCATAATTCCTAAAGAAGCTTATATGTTAATGCCCAAGAACCATTTACTATGCTGTGCACTGCTGACCCAAAATGTCACAACTTGAGTGAGACAGTCTAGTAAAATATTAAGCTGTTTAAAGAACACATTATGTTTCAAGCTATAGTTGGGGAGGACAGGGTTTCCAAAAATCTGATTAAATGAACTTTTAAAATACCTGTAATTTGACTTATTTAAAGTTTAGAGCTCCAAAGATCCTGGCCTTTCAGGTAGCTCATGCACAAGGGTTGTAAGATGCATGAGCTATTTCCATATAGACAATAAATGCATTTGGTGAATAGATGCGAAAATTTACTGTGTTTCCATGGTGAAATGAACTGCTGTTTCTGTTCTAAAGGGAACCAACTATTCACCCTCCAATACCTCCAAAGCCCAGTTCTCCTGTTTCATCTCCTAACCAGCTGAGGCGGGATAACAGGTAAGACCTAGCACTCCAGAATTTCTTGCAAAATGAAGTTCAAGGGAAATGAAAGCAAGTGAATTGTGACTTGTTCTGTGCAAAGCATGTGTATGTTTTGTGTGCGTATTCACTGAAGAAGCACTTGGAAAGATTTTCTAATTCTATTTGCCCACACAAACGTGTATTTATGTTTGTCGTTGGATACTTATGGCCATTACTTGTCTTATGGAAGTACTTTCAATATAGAAACTAAACAGTAGTCATGTCCAGGAAGTGGGTAGTTCTTTAGTCTTATTTTAATTGAGACATTTGTAATTTATTTCAAAACTATAACAAAATTTGAAAAAATGTTCTAATTAACTTGTCTCCGAACCAAGAAAAAAAGACAGACTTGCTTTTCTACTTTGAATCTCCAGTGCTCTATAATTAATACTTAAAAACAAATTCAGAGATCTGAACATCTTCCCATGTGTTCCTGTTAAACAGTTTAATCATATCGTATCGAACTGTTTTTCAAGACCTACATGGCACATTTCCATTATTATTGAGAGTTTTAAAAAATGGTATCTCAATGAAGACTGAATACATTAGATTTGCTTAATGGCCTGCCTTTGATTCTTTTGTAGTTTTACTTTTTGATGGTGATTCTTTTGACAACATGTAAGACAATTTGAGAACTATTCTTTATTAAGGGGGTAACTTCAGCCAGAAAATGCTGATTGGGTGGCAGGGCTGTGTAGCTTTAGGCATACAACCTAAGAGTTAAAAACCCAGGTCTGAATTTCTATTCAGTGAAATTTCACAGTACCTTTGAAATTTTGTCCTTGGGAGGAGAGGATACTTTTTTTAATGTTAAGAGAATACTTCTTCATTGAATTAATTAAAATATAGGCCAGATTTATAATTTTTAATTTGTGCAACGGTTATGATTATACTCTTAAAAATAACTTCTCAGGCTTTCTATCTTACATTATTTTTCCTTTTACTCTGATAGTACTGAACAATTAAATCTTAATTTGAATAAGATTTTTTAGGGGGCTAAAAAATGTTGGTGTTAGTACGACCTAAATTCTAAACTAAAACTCGGGACTCTAGAGCAGTGAACTTGTACAGATTCAAAAGAAGCTAGATTCCATGGGAACGGGTCTAATCCATTTTTACTACTCTAATTTATTTCTTCCACAAATGATCTTAAATATAAAATGAGGACAACTTGCATGTTAAAACCCTGATTGCTTTAATCACAGCAAGATGACTTTAATGAAAGAATATGAAAGGGAAGTGTTTCCTATGTAATTAACACATGTCCTCAGGAGTACAAAAAAAATAGTTGAATATAATTTCTTGAGAACAAGCAAGAATGTATAAGTAGGCCAATCAGATACTTAGAAAAACAGCAGAGAAAAGTCATATCACAAATTGTAACAGAACCTAGTACTGTAAAATTTAATTCTAACAACTCAGTGTGGTCTTTCTCAATGTGGTGGGTGTACTGGAAATATGAAAGTCTTTACCATCTTATCTGAGAAAACATATTTCTTGATAGTATTCAAATGGAATAAGTCTTTGAGAAAAAAATCTCTCTGATACCTAACAAGAAATGATTCTTCTTATTATTTTTTTATTTTATTTATTTATTTTTGGCTGCGTTGGGTCTTCTTTGCAGTGCGCAGGCTTCTCACTGAGGTGGCCTCTCCCGTTGCAGAGCACGGGCTCTAGGCACGTGGGCCTCAACAGTTGTGGCATGCGGGCTCAGCAGTTGTGGCTCACGGGCTCCAGGGCGCGGGCTTCAGTAGCTGTGGCGCACGGGCTCAGCTGCTCCGCGGCATGTGGGATCTTCCCGGACCAGGGCTGGAACCCGTGTCCCCTGCATTGACAGGCGGACTCTTAACCACTGAGCCACCAGGGAAGCCCTGATTCTTATTATTTTTAAATATTGTATCATTATCTAATAGAGATAAGTGTAAAAATTCTTTATTGATGACTGGAAACTAAAATAAAATGAACATGAACATATTTAGAAGATTTTTATCTCCAGTAGTGCTATTGTTCAAACACACTTTCATCTCTTTGAATGTAAATGTTTTCTCATAAATTTAAATCTAACAGAGAAGTGTTTTCTTACCTAACAGATATTATCTTTAACTTGAAAAATATAGGCAGATATGTCCACCTAAACCAAGTGCATATACAGAAACCAGCAGATCTGCTGAAAGAAATACAAGGTATAGTGATCTATATCTATATATCTATATCTGTGTAATTGTAGATATGATAAAGTATGCTTTGTTGGAACACAAACATACCTAAAATTAATAATAAAATAGACAAATCAGTTTTCCAGCTGACTTCAATAGTGGGTAATAAATGTTTTTATATGTACCTACAGAATTTTATTCCTTTTATTTCTATTCTAAGCATTACATTATGAGCAACCAAAATTGTCTGAACACGATAACAGAATAAGATTAAACCCCTTAAGACAGGAAAACAGCTGTTGTTGACGTGTAAGTGAATAGGTGGAAATATAGTTATTTGATTGAACATCTGCAAAAGCTTTGCCTAGAACTGGCTGTATGACAAGATCATATTCAGCTTCACCTGCACCATCAGAAAAAGGCTTACAAATTGCACTGATGCTTTTGAGCAAGGTTTCCCCCTGACAGTGCTGGTTTACGCCTGTTGTCTTGAACATCCCATCCAATTTAGTATTTCTTTTGGATATTTATTTATTTATTTGAAAAACACTATTTTTAAAATTAGTTTTTGAACAATGTTATTTTATAGATCTATCAATATGATAAACCAATTTTTTTATTATGGTTAAAAACCTAACATAATTTACCATCTTAACCATTATAATAAGCCAATTTTTTCAGACAATTTTTTTTGACTGAAACACATTTTCCAAAGTGCCAAACTTACATACTTTTTATTTTCTTTATTAAC
The DNA here is from genome assembly GCF_005190385.1 of Monodon monoceros. Taxonomy (NCBI): domain Eukaryota; kingdom Metazoa; phylum Chordata; class Mammalia; order Artiodactyla; family Monodontidae; genus Monodon; species Monodon monoceros. The sequence continues at coordinate 27,947,586 of NW_021703785.1, read as the reverse complement.
TCCCTTGACTCTCAGGCATGCATCACACAGATATCTTACCTTTGGGGAGAGTACCCTGTACTTAGTACCTTAAGGTACAGCTCTATCTCTATCTTTCCCAAACTATGTCCCATGTGCCACAAGATGTCAATGAATGTTTTGTGAAAGAAGCATTTAATGGCTTACATGTTTAGGAAACACAACAGAATAGAGCTCTCTACATGAACTTCCCAGAACCTTCAGTGTGCTTATACATATTCCAAATCTCTAAAAGTTGGTTATGTTTCCCAAATTTCCTTGACTACAAAATTCTATCTTCATGGAATGCTATTAACTTTCTAAGATATCATTTATGAAGCACAGGTCTTAATTACAGGTAAAGCTATAAGGATTTCCCTAATTATTCCTTTTCATGACCTAGGGAGACCAGAGGGGATTCAAGCTCAGCTACAGTTTTAAATGTACTTTCTTTCCCTTTGGAAACATAAGAAGACAGATACTTTCACCTCATATAAGGGACTAATTGATCATCTGAATATGTTGCTTAATGCTCCTTGGTTGGTAGAAAAACTTCGGAACATGTTTCTGTGTTTACTTTTGCAGTTAATTGAATTTTTTTTCCATATCCTTTTTTTTTTAAATATCCACCCTTTTTTTTTTAGATTCTTTTCCCATATAGGCCATTACAGAGTATTGAGTAGAGTTCTCTGTGCTATACAGCAGGTTCTTATTAGTTACCTATTTTATATATAGTAGTGTGTATATGTCAATCCCAATCTCCCAATTTATCCATATCCTTTTAAGTATATAAATTGTGTACAACCAATATCAGTCTTTAGGAGAAACTGTAGTTATTTCAGTGAGCAGTAGATGGCAGAGCCAATGCCCAGGTGGAGTGACTGGTGTGTGTGTGTGTGTGAATGCCGTGAGCTGACATGACAGACTATTTTGTTATTCAGTTAAACTCAGTAACTCCTGATAACACTTGGAGTTTTGCTTTCTTCACTGAACACAGATCAGACATTTTAGCTCCTTCATTGACTTGAGTTTGTTTGTTTGAAAGGGTCAGGATCTTGAAAACATCGTCAAAGTGACCACTTCATTTCAGAAAGCTGACAAGGGGTGAGAGCTCAAGAGCTTTTGAACTTGCATTTTTCTTCTCTTTTTGTTTCAAATGCTGTTTATCACATATAATTTCAAAGAAGAAAGACTCAGGCTCTCAAGATTAGCGTGGTAATTAGAAATGGGTGGTACTAACATTTATGGACATTCTTCATCCTCTGCTTTCTCTTCTGGTGAGTAGTGCTCATCCCGGTCACCATAGTTGTCCAGGTGGTGACCTTATTCCAAACCCTGAATCCTGTATTTATGTTGCTGACCCAGATCCTTATTTATCTGTCTCCCCAGCACCCCCATTTAGAATGTCCTAGGCTATTTTCAACTTCCTCCCGAAATGTGCTATTTCCTGCCTTCTCTCTTTTCTCTCATTTAGGCAAGATCACCTTTCTGGAACCTTTTTTTTTTTTTTTAACATCATTATTGGAGTATAATTACTTTACAATGGTGTGTTAGTTTCTGCTGTATAACAAAGTGAATCAGCTATATGTATACATATATCCCCATATCTCCTCCCTCTTGCATCATCCTCCCTCCCACCCTCCCTATCCCACCCCTCTAGGAGGTCACAAAGCACCGAGCTGATCTCCCTGTGCTATGCGGCTACTTCCAACTAGCTATTTTACATTTGGTAGTGTATGTATGTCCATGCCACTCTCTCACTTTGTCCCAGCTTACCCTTCCCCCACCCCGTGTCCTCAAGTCCGTTCTCTATGTCTATGTCTCTATTACTGTTCTGCCCCTAGGTACTTCAGTACCATTTTTTTTTTTTTTTTTAGATTCCATATATATGTGTTAGCATACAGTATTTGTTTTTCTCTTTCTGACTTACTTCACTCTGGATGACAGTCTCTAGGTCCATCCACCTCACTACAAATAACTCAATTTTGTTTCTTTTTAAGGCTGAGTAATATTCCATTGTATATATGTGCCATATCTTCTTTATCCATTCATCAGTTCATGGACACTTAGGTTGTTTCCATGTCCTGGCTATTGTAAATAGAGCTGCAATGAACATTGTGATACATGACTCTTTTTGAATTATGGTCTTCTCAAGGTGTATGCCCAGTAGAGGGATTGCTGGGTCATATGGTAGTTCTATTTTTAGGTTTTTAAAAAACTTCCATACTGTTCTCCATAGTGGCTGTATCAATTTACATTCCCACCAACAGTTCAAGAGGGTTCCCTTTTCTCCACACCCTCTCCAGCATTTATTGTTTGTAATTTTGTGATGATGGCCATTCTGAGATATCACAATGAGGTGACACCTCATTGTAGTATTGATTTGCATTTCTCTAATGATTAGCGATGTTGAGCATCCTTTCATGTGTTTGTTGGCAATCTGTATATCTTCTTTGGAGAAATGTTCATTCAGGTCTTCTGCCCATTTTTGGATTCGGTTGTTTGTTTTCTGATATTGAGCTGCGTGAGCTGCTTGTATATTTTGGAGATTAATCCTCTGTCAGTTGCTTCATTTGCAAATATTTTCTCCCATTCTGAGGGTTGTATTTTCATCTTTTTTATGGTTTCCTTTGCTGTGCAAAAACTTTTAAGTTTAATTAAGTTCCATTTGTTTATTTTTGTTTTAATTTCCATTTCTCAAGGAGGTGGATCAAAAAGGATCTTGCTGTGTTTTATGTCATAGAGTGTTCCTCCTATGTTTTCCTCTAAAAGTTCTATATTGTCTGGCCTTACATTTAGGTCTTTAATCCATTTTGAGTTTATTTTTGTGTACGGTGTTAGGGAGTGTTCTAATTTCATTCTTTTCATGTAGCTGTCCAGTTGTCCCAGCACCACTTATTGAAGAGGCTGCCTTTTCTCCATTGTGTATTCTTGCCTCCTTTATCGAAGATAAGGTGACCATATGTGCGTGGGTTGGTCTCTGGGCCTTCTATCCTGTTCCACTGATCTATATTTCTGTTTTTGTGCCAGTACTATACTGTCTTCATTACTGTAGCTTTGTAGTATAGTCTGAAGTCAGGGAGCCTGATTCCTCCAGCTCTGTTTTTCTTTCTCAAGATTGCTTTGGCTATTTGGGGTCTTTTATGTTTCCATACACATTGTGAAATTTTTAATTCTAGTTCTGTAAAAAATCCCATTGGTAGTTTGATAGGGATTGCATTGAATCTGTAGATTGCTTTGGGTAGTATAGTCATTTTCACAATGTTGATTCTTCCAATCTAAGAACATGGTATATCTCTCCATCTGTTTGCATAATCTTTAATTTCTTTCATCAGAGTCTTATAGTTTTCTACATACAGGTCTTTGGTCTCCTTAGGTAGGTTTATTCCTAGGTATTTTATTCTTTTTGTTGCAATGGTGAATGAGAGTGCTTCCTTAATTTCTCTTTCAGATTTTTCATCATTAGTGTATAGGAATGAAAGAGATTTCTGTGCATTAATTTTGTATCCTGCTACTTGACCACATTGATTGATTAGCTCTAGTAGTTTTCTCGTAGCATCTTTAGGATTCTCTATGTATAGTACCATGTCATCAACAAACAGTGACAGTTTTACTTCTTCTTTTCCTGTTTGGATTCCTTCTATTTCTTTTTCTTTTCTGATTGCTGTGGCTACAACTTCCAAAACAATGTTGAATAATAGTGGTGAGAGTGGGCAACCTGTCTTGTTCCTGATCTTACTGAAAATGCTTTCAGTTTTTAACCACTGAGAATGATGTTGGGTGTGGGTTTGTCATATATGGCCTTTATTATGTTGAGGTAAGTTCCCTCTATGCCTACCTTCTGGAGGGTTCTTATCATAAATGGGTGTTGAATTTTGTCAAAAGCTTTTTCTGCATCTATTGAGATTATCATATGGTTTTTCTCCTTCAATTTGTTAATATGGATTATCACATTGATTGATTTGCATATGTTGAAGAATTCTTGCATTCCTTAAATAAACCCCACCTGATCATGGTGTATGATCCTTTTAATGTGCTGTTGGATTCTATTTGCTAGTCTTTTGTTGAGGATCTTTGCATCTATGCTCATCAGTGATATTGGCCTGTAGTTTTCTTTTTGTTTGTAACATCTTTGTCTGGTCTTGGTATCAGGGTGACAGTGTCCTCATAGAATGAGTTTGGGAGTGTTCCTCCCTCTGCTATATTTTGGAAGAGTTTGAGGATAGGTGTTAGCTCTTCTGTAAATGTTTGATAGAATTCGCCTGTGAAGCCATCTGGTCCTAGGCTTTTTTTTGTTGTTGGAAGATTTTTAATTACAGTCTCAATTTCAGTGCTTGTGATTGGTCTGTTTATATTTTCTATTTCTTCCTGGTTCAGTCTCGGAAAGTTGTGCGTTTCTAAGAATGTGTCCATTTCTTCCAGGTTGTCCATTTTATTGGCATATAGTTGCTTGTAATAATCTCTCATGATCTTTTGTATTTCTGCAGTGTCAGTTGTTACTTTTTCTTTTTCATTTCTAATTCTGTTGATTGAGTCTTCTCCCTTTTTTTTCTTGATGCATATGGCTGATGGTTTATCAATTTTGTTTATCTTCTCAAAGAACCAGCTTTTTAGTTTTATTGATCTTTGCTATCATTTTCTTCATTTCTTTTTCATTTATTTCTGATCTGATCTTTATGATTTCTTTCCTTCTGCTAACTTTGGATTTATTTTGTTCTTCTTTCTCTAATTGCTTTAGGTGTAAGGTTAGGTTATTTATTTGAGATGTTTCTTGTTTTTTGAAGTAGGATTGTATTGCTATAAACTTCCCTCATAGAACTGCTTTTGCTGCATCCCATAGGTTTTGGGTTGTCGCGTTTTCATTGTCATTTGTCTCTAGGTACTTTCTGATTTCCTCTTTGATTCCTTCAGTGATCTCTTGGTTATTTAGTAACGTATTGTTTAGCCTTCATGTGTTTGTGTTTTTTACTTTTTTTTCCCCCCTTAACTGATTTCTAGTCTCATAGCATTTTGGTCAGAAAGGATACTTGATACGATTTCAGTTCTGTTAAATTTACCAAGGCTTGATTGTGACCCAAGATATGATCTATCCTGGAGAATGATCCATGAGCACTTGAGAAGAAAGTGTATTCTGTTGTTTTTGAATGGGATGTCCTAAAAATATCAATTAAGTCCATCTTGTCTAATGTGTCATTTAAAGCTTGTGTTTCCTTATTTATTTTCATTTTGGATGATCTGTCCATTGGTGAAAGTGGGGTGTTAAAGTCCCCTACTATTATTGCATTACTGGCAATTTCCCCTTTTATGGCTGTTAGTCTTTGCCTTATGTATTGAGGTGCTCCTATGTTGGGTGCATAACTATTTACAATTGTTATATCTTCTTTTTGGATTGATGCCTTGATCATTATGTAGTATCCTTCTTTGTCTCTTATAATAGTATAGTCTATATTTTAAAGGTTTTTTTTGTCTGATAAGAGAATTGCTACTCTATCTTTCTTTTGATTTCCATTTGCATGGAATATCTTTTTCTATCCCCTCACTTTCAGTCTGTATGTGTCCCTACATCTGAAGTGAGTGTCTTGTAAACAGCATATATACAGGTCTTGTTTTTGCATCCATTCAGCCAGCCTATGTCTTTTGGTTGGAGCATTTATTCCATTTACCTTTAAGGCAATTATCGATATGTATGTTCCTATTACCATTTTCATAATTGTTTTGGGTTTGTTATTTTAGGTGTTTTCCTTCTCTTGTGTTTCCTGCCTAGAAAAGTTCCTTTAGTATTTGTTGTAAAGCTGGTTTGGTGCTGCTGAATTCTCTTAGCTTTTGCTTGTCTATAAAGGTTTTAATTTCTCAGTCAAATCTGAATGAGATCCTTGGTGGGTAGAGTAATCTTGATTTTAGGTTTTTCCCTTTCATCACTTTAAATATGTCCTGCCACACCCTTCTGGCTTGCAGATTTTCTGCTGAAAGATCAGCTGTTTACCTTATGGGGATTCCCTTGTATAATATTTGTTGTTTTTCCCTTGCTGCTTTTAGTATTTGTTCTTTGTATTTAATTTTTGATAATTTGATTAATATGTGCCTTGGTGTGTTTCTCCTTGGATTTATCCTGTATGGGACACTCTCCTCTTCCTGGACTTATTGACTACTTCCTTTCCCATATTATGGAAGTTTTCAACTATAATCTCTTCAAATATTTTCTCAGTCCCTTTCTTTTTCTCTTCTTCTTCTGGGACCCCTATAATTCAAATGCCGGTGTGTTTAATGTTCTGTCAGAGGTCTCTCAGACTGTCCTCAATTCTTTTCATTCTTTTTTCTTTATTCTGCTCTGCTGTAGTTATTTCCACTATTTTATCTTCCAGGTCACTTATCCGTTCCTCTGCCCCAGTTATTCTGCTATTGATTCCTTCCAGAGAATTTTTAATTTCATTTATTGTGTTGTTTCTCATTGTTTGTTTGCTCTTTAGTTCTTCTAGGTCCTTGTTAAATGTTTCTTGCATTTTCTCCCTCTATTTCCAAGATTTTGGATCATGTTTACTATCATTACTCTGAATTCTTTTTCAGGTAGACTGCCTATTTCCTCTCCATTTGTTTGGTCTGTTGGGTTTTTACCTTGCTCCTTCATCTGTTGTGTATTTCTCTGTCTTCTCATTTTGCTTAACTTACTGTGTTTTGGGTCTCCTTTATACAGGCTGCAGGTTCATAGTTCCCATTGTTTTTCATGTCTGCCCTCAGTGGGTAAGGTTGGTTCAGTGGGTTGTGTAGGATTCCTGGTGCAGGGGACTTGTGCCTGTGTTCTGGTGGATGAGGCTGGATCTTTTCTTTCTGGTGGGCAGGAACGTGTCCGGTGGTGTGTTTTGGGGTGTCTGTGAACTTAGTATGATTTTAAGCAGCCTCTCTGCTAACGGGTGGGGTTATTTTCCTGTCTTGCTAGTTGTTTGGCATGGGGCATCCAGCACTGGTTGTTGAGTGGAGCTGGGTCTTAGCATTGAGATGGAGGTCTCTGGGAGAACTCTCCCTGATTGATATTACATGGGGCCAGGAGGTCTCTGGTGGACCAATGTCCTGAACTCGGCTCTCCCACCTCAGAGGCTCAGGCCTGACATCCGGCCGGAGCATCAAGACCCTGTCAGCCACACAACTCAGAAGAAAAGGGAGAAAAAAAAAGAAAGAAAATAATTAAAAATTTTTTAAAAATTAATTATTAAAATAAAAAAAATTAAAAGTAATAAAAAAAGAAAAGAAATGAGCAACCAAACCAATAAACAATTCCATCAATGATAACGAGCACTAAAAAACTATATATATAAAAAAAAAGGACAGATAGAACCCTAGGACAAATGGTAAAAGAAAACCTATACAGAGAAAATCACACAAAGAAGCATACATATACACACTCACAAAAACAGAAAAAGGAAAAATATATATATTATATATATAAAATAAAGGAAGAGAGCAACCAAATCAATAAACAAATCTACCAATTATAGTAAGCATAAAAACAGAAAAAAATTAGATGAAGAAAGCAAACCCCAAGTCTACAGTTGCTCCCAATGTCCACCTTCTCAATTTGGGATGATTCGTTGTCTATTCAGGTATTCCACAGATGCAGGTACATCAGGTTGACTGTGGAGATTTAATCCACTGCTCCTAAGGCTGCTGGGAGAGATTTCCCTTTCTTTGTTTGCACAGCTCCTGGGGTTCAGGTTTGGATTTGGCCCCGCCTCTGCGTGCAGGTCGCCTGAGGGCATCTGTTCTTCGCTCAGACAGGACAGGGTTAAAGGAGCCGCTGATTCGGGGGCTCTGGCTCACTCAGGCCGGGGGGAGGGAGGGGTACGGAGTGCGGGGCGGGCCTGCGGCGGCAGAGGCCAGCATGACGTTGCACCAGTGTGAGGCGCGCCGTGCGTTCTTCCGGGGGAGTTGTCCCTGGATCCCAGGACTCTGGCAGTAGCGGGCTGCACAGGGTCCCGGGAGGGGAGGTGTGGGGAGTGACCTGTGCTTTCACACAGGCTTCTTAGTGGTGGCAGCAGCAGCCTTGGCGTCTCATGCCTGTCTCCGGGGTCCACACTGATCGCGGCGGCTCGCACCTGTCTCTGGAGCTCCTTTAAGCGGCGCTCTTAATCCCCTCTCCTCGCGCACCAGGAAACAAAGAGGCAAGAAAAGTCTCTTGCGTCTTCAGCAGGTCCAGATTTTTTCCCAGACTCCCTCCTGGCTAGCCGTGGTGCACTAGCCCCCTTCAGGCTGTGTTCACGCTGCCAACCCCAGTCCTCTCCCTGGGATCCGACTTCCGAAGCCCGAGCCTCAGCTCCCAGCCCCCGTCCGCCCCGTCGGGTGAGCAGACAAGCCTCTCAGGCTGGTGAGTGCTGGTCGGCACCGATCCTCTGTGTGGGAATCTTTCCGCTTTACCCTCAGCACCAATGTGGCTGCGCTCTCCTCCATGGTTCCGAAGCTTCCCGCCCCCCGCCCCCTCGCCCACCCTCCATGTCCACCAGTGAAGGGGCTTCCTAGTGTGTGGAAACCTTTCTCCTTCACAGCTTCCTCTCACTGGTGCAGGTCCCGTCCCTATCCTTTTGTCTCTGTTTTTTCTTTTGCCCTACCCAGGTACGTGGGGAGTTTCTTGTCTTTTGGGAGGTCCGAGGTCTTCTGCCAGCGTTCAGTAGGTGTTCTGTAGGAGTTGTTCCACATGTAGATGCATTTTTGATGTATATGTGGGGAGGAAGGTGATCTCCACATCTTACTCCTCCGCCATCTTAAAGGTCCCCCCCCAGAATCATTTTTGATTCTTTCATGTCTTGACCCCTTTGTGTAGTATTAGGCACATATGGATTAAATGTCTAAAATGCCCTGCACACCCCCACGACCTCACCCCAGTTCAGACCATCATTGGTTCCATCACAGGTTATCAGAATAGGTATCCAGATTGACTTACACTCCTCATCTCTCCCCCCAGTAGACCGTTACTACCCATCACTGCCAGAGTTTTCTTTCTACGATTCTGCTGGAAAAATCACTCCACCTGGCTCCCCATTGCCTGTTCAATTATGTATAACCTCATTCAATGCCTTTGATAACCTGCCTTCAACCTAACATTCCTTAGCAATTTCTGACTTCACCCTTACATTTATCCTACATGCAGTACCAAATTTAATCACTTCCTTTCTGTAGTTTCTGGAGCCTCTGCCTTTCTTTATACCATTCCATCCACATGGTGGCCTTTTCCAACCTCAAGGCCACCATATCCATCCATCCAAGTCCTACCCATTTTTCAAGATCCAGATCACATACCACCTCCTCTGTGAAGTCTTCCCTGAGTGATCCAGTGAGATGTGACTTCTGCCTCTCTAAGCTATTACAGCTCCATTATTCATATTATATAACAACTAGTCATATTTGGTATAGTTTTGTGGTATTTATGTAAATGTCTCATCTTTATTATCTCTTTAATCTCTTAGAGCAGATATTATGTCCTACCATCTGTCATCTGCAAAGTCTGACACAATGTTTTGTGCACAGTAGAAGTGTTTATATAGTAGATAATGGTAAAACAATGATAAGCAGTGAGAAAACCCTGAGTATAAACATTCCATAGTTTAAATCCTGTGGCTACAAAATTTTTCCTTGTTTAATGGAATTTAGCAGTGCTAAGAATGTTATTAAGGATTGCAGTCTCAGTCAAAGAACTGAAGAGAAGAAACAGAAGTGACACTTAGCTCTTTGCTGCAAACTCATGGACAAAGTAGTAGCTCTAGATCCAGACAGAGATAGTCGAAAGTATCCTGAATGTTTTCATTTCTTTGTTTTCTAAATGCCTAGATCTCTAATTTTATTTAATTATTTTTGTTTGAGGTAATATTTTATTTTTAATAGGGATTGGACAGTTTTTTGGACTGGATAGATTTTTGGTGGGTGTTTAAGGGAGAGATAGTTGAGCGATGCTGAAGGGCACTTATGGTTTGGTGCAAGTCCAACAAAAACAGTGAGAGCTGCAGTTAGTTTAACTTTCCTGTCCCCTCTCCCTCGCCAGGATGCACAAATTCCACAGCCAGATACATTCTTCATGGGGAGAAGCTGTTGCTTTGACGTGGGCCAGGGGAAATGTCTTTTGCATCAATAGCTGAGAATCGTTACTGTGGACTGTCTAGAGGGATGAGACATAGCTGTATTTATCTTAGTTGCTTTGTAATACTCCTTTGAAAAATGAACTCTTACTCCTATCTGACTAAGAGCATTTAATTTATTGTAAATGCAATGGTGAAATTTAATATCCAAAGCTTTCATCAATTTAAGGCCATTTTGAAAACTCAACTCCTTTGTTCAGAGTGCAGCCCCCATTTCACTTAATTTCCCACAGAGTGTCTTCTCATGATTTATGTTAATTTTCTCGTGGAAGCCCAAATCCTGATCTCATCATTGTGACTCACCAGTCAGAAAGGTCTAGGGCTAAAATTTACAGAGTTTGCTCTTTCCCTTGGGGACATGGAACAGATTTGTAGCCTCAGTGTTGGAAGGTAGAATTTCAAATAAGAAATGACAATGCAGCATTGTGTCAGGGCACTGGGTAGTGTTTGTCTCACACAAGGATAGAACGTTAATCCATTTTTTGTCAGGGTCAGCAACTTTCACATTTCTATATTTATTCTCAGCCTTCAGTTCTTCCATTGAATATGCAATACTACTTGAAACGATTCATCTCTGTGATGGCTGTTGATTGAATGAGTTTTTCAGATTCCTGAGAGAGCTGTTCCAGTAGTTATTCTGGTGATCTGCTATGCCAGGCATCTTCTAAGCACATTACTGACTCAACGACCATAGCTCTCTAAGGCTGAGCCAAAGTCTTGGTGCCTCTAAATTCAGTTTAAAAAATAAATATAATGAGCATTTTTAAATGAAAAAATTAATATTGACTGGAAACTGTTTACTATAATTGCCAAAATTAAATTGAGAGTTTATGACATGCCAGGTATAATCCTAATCACTTTCTATTCATTAATTTATTGGTTCTTTTCTGAGGTAGGTACAATTAGTATTCTTATTTTACAGATGAAAATAATTGAGGGAGCAAGAGGTTAGGTAACTCACCCAGAGTCACCAACTAATAACTACCTGACTAGAATCCAGGTATCCCTGACTTGGGAACCTGAATGTCTAACTACAAAGTTACTTGGCCTCATGGCCTCCTGGTCAACATCAATGATGACTTGAGAAGAAAGAGGAACATTCAGGAAGTGTGAAAAATATGTAAGGCTAGAGCAGGAAGAAGGGAAAACCAAGACTTGTGAACTGGAAAACTGGGTGGGGAAGGCAAGAGAAATGGGGGTGAAGTGGATGGATAGAAGGATTGAGAAGAGGATATATTGTGAGGAGCAAACAGGAATGAAAAACCACTGCGGCTGCCTTCCTTGGGGAGAAGGCTGAGCTCCTGTGGTTCTAAGGAATATTCCAGAATCCAGGGGGTTAGCTTAAACAAGTAGCTCCTGAAGAAGCAGTCAGTAGAGTCTTTACAGTTTTCAAGTATGGAAACAGGAGAGCAAGTGTACCTGAACTGGAATAAGGGAGAGTAGAGTTCAAGAGAGAAGCCAGACTTACTGATAAATGAGTGTTTTCCAACAGCTGCTTTGTGCAAGTACATTATGCAAAGATAGAATCTATAATTAGTCAACATACCTGTATTTGTTGATTCAAGTAAAACCTGTATTAAGCATCTACTGTGTGAAAAACCCCGTATTAAACACTGAAGAGGATCCAATATAAAATACATTTCAAAATTTTAAGTGGTGTGTGTGTGTGTCTGTGTGTGTGTGTGTGTGTGTGTGTGTCTCTATGTACACTAGTATCGGTAGAAGCAAGGACATTAACATGAGACAAGTGTATGATTACTATATTACAAAGTATAGCAACGTAGGTACCGTAAAGGAGATACAAAAATCCAAAACGCTGCAAGGCTTCCAAAACTGTAGGGGACTCTACTCAGTTAAAGGACTGGGAAAGATTTCTTGGCGAAAGGGGTGTTTGAGGAGAGCTTTGAAAGATAGAGAGGATTTTCGTGGATGATAAATGTGGGACATACGTTGAACTTCAGAGAACTCAGAAATAGTTGTTTTAAGCTGAATCTGCCCCAGGATTTTACTAATGTAAGATATTCTTTTCTCTCCCCAAAGTGAAGAATTAGATAATCTCATCAAAATGAACAAAAGCTTGAATAGGTAAGATTTTAAAACATCTATGTTTTCGCTTTATTACTGAATTTGCTTTGTTATTTTTCAGTATTTGAGCATGAGGACCCGTATACTGGGCTAATCAAAAGCATCCTACAAATCTTGAATAAAAAGCTTGCAGAAATCGTTTCATCATTGTTATAAATGGTTATTACAATTTAAAGACACTAATATTGAAGTGTCTTTGATTTTCACACACCAGTGTTTAGTAAGGCAGTTATAAAAATAACCACATTTCTCTTCCTGAAATGCTAATATATTAGTATGTAAACAATTTGGTTTGGTCACTGAATGCTTGTAGATGAACCACTACAAAAACCACTCATCTACTTAGTTAACATTATCTCCTTATTGTGAGTCATTTGTAATTGCATAACTTAAAGATCATATTAATTGAGGTTTGTGTTAGAGGTCTGTGCAATTTTAGTTCTCTCTCTGTTACTTGGCACACTAACATACAAAACGGGCAGGGACCAAAGTGAAGAAGAAACAAAGCAAATGTCCGTTTTCTTATCTATAAAGAAAGGAGGCATTAGATTAAGAATCAGACTTCATGGCCTACTGGGACCAGGCAGGGATAGATGAGTGAAGGGAGCTGGCTCTGTATCATAGAGGGAGTGCCCTGACCGGGAGAGCCCAGCTGTTTCTCAGCTCCAGCTGATGTTGCCACGTGAGAATTTGAGCCTAAAATTGCAGGACACTTTCAGGAGATCCTGAAACTCCAGGTGTCTACATGTCATGGCCAGCTTTGTAAATATTGGTCCACATAAGAAACAAAAACACTCCATGAACCCAAACAACACATCCATGAACCTATTACAGCTTGTAGATCCCCAGTCTGTATCTTTTCTTTTCTTTAAGGTCCACTGCAATTTAAATTTTGAGTCTAGGAAGATACCTGTTTGGAATAAAGTGATTTCAAGAATTGTAGCTCATCTTTCCTAGCCAGCTATTTTTCCTGTCTTAGGTATAAACTTATCTATGTTTTTATGAGTTAAGTATCCACTATTAGCACTGATGAGACTCTTTGTTCAATACATTTAAAGAAATAAGGGTATTGATGGTCTCTTTAGAGCAAATCTTAAGGCAGAGCCAACAGAGAAAATGTAAGTATGTCTGTCTCTAACCTCAAAATATTATCTCCCAGATTGCTTGTTTTATTCTTTCAGACATTATTAGCTGGAAGGGAGTTATGTCCTCTGGCATAAAAATGTACTAGCAGATGGGGCAGTGCACTCAGTATTGTAAATTTAGTTCGGACATGATTGCCCAGAAGGATTTCTGCTGCTCTATTCAGTAAGAGTAAATGAGCAATTCATGAAAAATTTTTACTGTATCTGACCTTTCAAGATACCACACAATTTTATTTCAATATGCAGTCTTTTATTTGAATTTCTTTGTGTTTTATAGACCCAAAAGCCTTGAAAATCTCATTGTTGTGAATACCCAGACAGACAAAGATGACAAAGGGTAAGATTTGATTGAGACTCATACAGGCTTCTTTGATTGAGTCCTAAACTGTATGCCATTTCCTGGGGGAGACCCCCTGCTCAAGACAAAAGTCAGACAGGCTGGTGGAAGAGGCACTTTATCAGGGTCAGGAGATGGGTGGGTGTCTTGGTACTGGCTCTGCCACCAACATCAATCTGGGTGACCCTGGACAAGTAGCTTAACCTCTGGAGACCTCTGTTTCCTCAGTCCATAAAATGAAGGGTATGATCTAGATGGTCTCTAAGTTCCCTTTTACATCTAAAAGTGAAAGAAATCAAACTGACCATTACAAGTAGTGAACAGTAGGCTGGTTTATGAACTAAATATGTTCACTATAGGACATATTGATATTGGGAGCATAGCCCCTCACCACTGAAGTCTTTCTAAGGGACTGAGGCATTTTTCAGTTGGAATCTTGATTGAGTCACTTCATATGTATATCACTCAGATATACTTGTAAACATCTCAAGGTCAAAAGCCATGCTTTTATTTATTTTGTATCATAAAAAAGATTAATTAATGATCAGTAACCATTAATTTAAAGAGCATTTAAAGAGGTTAACTTATAGTTTTAGACTGACACTGATATACTAGAAAATGAATTACTACTGACATTATTTTTCATGTTGAAAGAAATCAAACTTTTGACAGTTTCATTAAAGAAAATCCCAGAACAATCAAGAATGACAAAGGATAAAGATTTCTGAGGTCTCTACTGCTTTTTCTCCAGATTGGCTGTTTATCTTGTATTCAGTGTGTCATTAGATTTGCCTTTTCCTACCATGATGATTATTTCTATTGTCCTGGTTATCTTTAAAAACCATTGATCTGTGCCAAGCTGTGCACAGATGGGTATTCTAGCATTCCAAGTCAAACTCTGCAGTATGCCTTCTTAACCCTCTCTGATGTAGAACACAACAAAGTCTATATAACGAAAAGTGTGGGCAATCACAAACTCCATTCAGACACTGAACACTTATTACCAACATATTACTATAATGTGAATGTGCAAACATTATTACAGGTGATTTTTTTTTCCAAATGGGGAACAGATGAAGTGGAAAGCAGTCAGTTCTCTGTAAGTGGTTGTATGAGTTTTACACGAAAAGATGAGATTTCAGATTTTTTAAGAAATGAACTTTGGAAAATGAAATTTAACATCCTCTAGAAGGAATAAATAGCAGAATAACTGGGGCAGAGGAACAGATAAGTGACCTGGAAGATAAAATAGTGGAAATAACTACCACAGAGCAGAATAAAGAGAAAAGAATGAAAAGAATTGAGGACAGTCTCAGAGACCTCTGGGACAGCATTAAACGCACCAACATTCAAATTATAGGGATCCCAGAAGAAGAAAAGAAGAGAGGGACTGAGAAAATATTTAAAGACATTATAGTTGAAAACTTCCCTATTATGGGAAAGGAAATAGTCAATCAAATCCAGGAAGCACAGCGAGTCCCATACAGGATAAATCCAAAGAGGAACATGCCAACACACATATTAATCAAACTGTTAAAAATTAAATACAAAGAAAGAATATTAAAAGCAGCAAGGGAAAAACAACAAATAACATACAAGGGAATCCCCATAAGGTTAACAGCTGATCTTTCAGCAGAAACACCGCAAGCCAGAAGGGATTGGCAGGACATATTTAAAGTGATGAAAGGGAAAAAGCCTACAACCAAGATTACTCTACCGATCAAGGATCTCATTCAGATTCAATGGAGAAATTAAAACCTTCACAGACAAACAAAAGCTAAGAGAATTCACACCACCAAAGCAGCTTTACAACAAATACTAAAGGAACTTTTCTAGGCAGGAAACACAAGAGAAGGAAAACACCTAAAATAACAAACCCAAAACAATTATGAAAATGGTAATAGGAACATATTGATAATTACCTAAAATGTAAATGGTTTAAATGCTCCAACCAAAAGACATAGACTGGCTGAATGGATACAAAAACAAGACCCATATATATGCTGTCTACAAGAGACCCACTTCAGACCTAGGGACACATACAGACTAAAGAGGGGATGAAAATGATACTCCATGCAAATGGAAATCAAAAGAAAGCTGGAGTAGCAATTCTTATAGCAGGCAAAACAGACTTTAAAATAAAGACTATTACAAAAGACAAAGAAGGACACTACATAATGATCAAGGGATCAATCCAAGAAGAAGATATAACAATTGTTAATATTTATGCACCCAACATAGGAGCACCTCAATACATAAGGCAAATGCTAACAACCATAAAAGGGGAAATCAACAGTAACACAATCATAGTAGGGGACTTAACACCCTACTTTCACCAATGGACAGATCATCCAAAATGAAAATGAATAAGGAAACACAAGCTTTAAATGATGCATTAAACAAGATGGACTTAATTGATATTTATAGGACATTCCATCCAAAAACAACTGAATACACTTTCTTCTCAAGTGCTCATGGAACACTCTCCAGGATAGATCAAGCCTTGGTAAATTTAAAAAAACTGAAATCGTATCAAGTATCTTTCCTGACAACAATGCTATGAGACTAGATATCAATTACAGGAAAAAAAACTGTAAAAAAATGCAAACACATGGAGGCTAAACAATACACTACTTAATAACCAAGAGATCACTGAAGAAATCAAAGAGGAAATCCAAAAATACCTAGAAACAAATGACAATGAGAAAACAATGACCCAAAACCTATGGTATGCAGCAAAAGCAGTTCTATGAGGGAAGTTTATAGCAATACAATCCTACCTCAAAAAACAAGAAACATCTCAAATAAAAAACCTAACCTTACACCTAAAGCAATTAGAGAAAGAAGAACAAAAGAAAATGCAAAGTTAGCAGAAGGAAGGAAATCATAAAGATCAGATGAGAAATAAATAAAAAACAAATTAAGGAAATGATAGCAAAGATCAATAAAACTAAAAGCTGGTTCTTTGAGAAGATAAACAAAATTGATAAACCATTAACCAGACTCATCAACAAAAAAAGGGAGAAGACTCAAATCAACAGAATTAGAAATGAAAAAGAAAAAGTAACAACTGACACTGCAGAAATACAAAGGAACATGATAGATTACTACAAGCAACTATATGCCATAAAATGGACAACTTGGAAGAAATCAACAAATTCTTAGAAAAGCACAACCTTCCAAGACTGAACCAGGAAAATATAAAATATAAACAGACCAATCACAGCACTGAAATTGAGACTGTGATTAAAATTCTTCCAACAAAAAAAAGCCTAGGACCAGATGGTTTCACAGGCGAATTCTATCAAACATTTACAGAAGAGCTAACACCTATCCTTCTCAAACTCTTCCAAAATATAGCAGAGGGAGGAACACTCCCAAACTCATTCTACGAGCACACCATCACCCTGATACCAAGACCAGAAAATGATTTTACAAAAAAAAGAAAACTACAGGCCAATATCACTGATGAGCATAGATGCAAAAATCCTCAACAAAATACTAGCAAACAGAATCCAACAGCACATTAAAAGGATCATACACCATGATCAAGTGGGGTTTATTCCAGGAATGCAAGAATTCTTCAACATACGGAAATCAATAAATGTGATGCGCCATATTAACAAATTGAAGGAGAAAAGCCATATGATCATCTCAATAGATGCAGAGAAAGCTTTTGACAAAATTCAACACCCATTTATCATAAAAACCCTCCAGAAAGTAGGCATAGAGGGAACTTACCTCAACATAATGAAGGCCATATATGACAAACCCACAGCCAACATTGTTCTCAATGGTAAAAGAATGAAACCATTTCCACTAAGATCAGGAATAAGACAAGGTTGCCCACTCTCACCACTCTTATTCAACATAGTTTTGGAAGTTTTAGCCATAACAATCAGAGAAGAAAAAATAATAAAAAGGAATCCAAATCAGGAAAGAAGAAGTAAAACTGTCACTGTTTGCAGATGACATGATACTTTAGATAGAGAATTGTAAAGATGCTGCCAGAAAAACTACTAGAGCTAATCAATGAATTTGGTAAAGTAGCAGGATACAAATTTAATGCACAGAAATCTCTTTCATTCCTATACACTAATGATGAAAAATCTGAAAGAGAAATTAAGGAAACACTCCCATTTACCACTGCAACAAAAAAGAATAAAATACCTAGGAATAAACCTACCTAAGGAGACCAAAGACCTGTATGTAGAAAACTATAAGACTCTGATGAAAGAAATTAAAGATGATACAAACAGATGGAGAGATATACCATGTTCTTGGATTGGAAGAATCAACATTGTGAAAATGACTATACCACCCAAAGCAATCTACAGATGCAATGCAATCCCTATCAAACTACCAATGGCAGTTTTCACAGAACTAGAACAAAAAATTTCACAATGTGTATGGAAACAAAAAAGACTCCGAATAGCCAAAGCAATCTTGAGAAAGAAAAACAGAGCTGGAGGAATCAGGCTCCCTGACTTCAGACTATAATGCAAAGCTACAGTAATGAAGACAGTATAGTACTGGCACAAAAACAGAAAGATAGATCAATGGAACAGGATAGAAGGCCCAGAGATAAACCCACGCACATATGGTCACCTTATCTTTAATAAAGGAGGCAAGTGTATGCAGTGGAGAAAAGACAGCCTCTTCAATAAGTGGTGCAGGGAAAACTGGACAGCTACATGTAAAAGGATGAAATTAGAACACACCGTACACAAAAATAAACTCAAAATGGATTAAAAATCTAAATTTAAGGCCAGACACTATCAAAATCTCAGAGGAAAACACAGGCAGAACACTCTATGACATAAACCACAGCAAGATCCTTTTTGACCCACCTCCTAGAGAAATGGAAATAAAAACAAAAATAAACAAATGGGACTTAATGAAACTTAAAAGCTTTTGCAAAGCAAAGGAAACTATAAACAAGATGAAGAGACAGCCCTCAGAATGGGAGAAAATATTTGCAAATGAAGCTACGGACAAAGGATTAATCTCCAAAATATACAAGTAGCTCATGCAGCTCAGTATCTAAAAAACAAACCACCCAATCCAAAATTGGGCAGAAGACCTAAATAGACATTTCTCCAAAGAAGATATACAGATTGCCAACAAACTCATGAAAGGATGCTCAGCATCACTAATCATTAGAGAAATGCAAATCAAAACTATAATGAGGTATCACCTCACACCAGTCAGAATGGGCATCATCACAAAATCTACAAACAATAAATGCTGGAGAGGGTGTGGAGAAAAGGGAGCCCTCTTGCACTGTTGGTGAGAATGTAAATTGATACAGCCATTATGGAGAACAGTATGGAGGTTCCTTAAAAAATTAAAAATAGAACTACCATATGACCCAGCAATCCCACTACTGGACATATATCTTGAGAAAACCATAATTGAAAAAGAGACATGTACTACAATATTAATTGCAGCTCTATTTACAATAGCCAGGACATGGAAATAACCTAAGTGTTCACTGACAGATGAATGGATAAAGAAGATGTGGCATATATATACAATGGGACATTACTCGGCCATAAAAAGAAATGAAATTGAGTTATTTGTAATGAGGTGGATGGACCTAGAGTCTGTCATACAGAGTGAAGTAAGTCAGAAAGAGAAAAATAAATATCGTATGCTAACACATATAAATGGAATCTAAAAAGAAAACAAAAAAATGATTGTGAAGAACCTAGGGACAGGACAGGAATATAAACGCAGACGTAGAGAATGGACTTGAGGACACGGGGATGGGGAAGGGTAAGGTGGGATGAAGTGAGAGAGTGGCATGGATTTATATATACTAACAAATGTAAAGTAGATAGCTAGTGGGAAGCAGCTGCATAGTACAGGGAGATTAGCTCTGTGCTTTGTGACCACCTAGAGGGGTGGGATAGGGAGGGTGGGAGGGAGACGCAAGAGGGAGGAGATATGGGGAAATATGTATATGTACAGGATTCACTTTGTTATAAAGCAGAAACTAACACACCATTGTAAAGCTGTTATACTCCAATAAAGATGTTAAAAATAATATTAATTAATTAATTAAAAGATAAATAAATAACTGAAGTTTGGAAAGTTCCATACAAGTGGTGGAAATTAGGAAAAGTGGGATGAACAACACAAGTCAATCGTGTGGGCTAGGAAGGAGGAGAAAAGAGAAGGGGTTTGTAAGCTGGTATAACTTGATAGCAGCTGGGCTTTGATGCAGAAAAGATGAGTCTGTTTGGTGTGGTAGGGAGAGCCCACAGTTTCTTTTCCTTCTTCCCTGCCTGTCTCCCTTCCTTCTTCCTTACGCAGAAAGAACCTCAAATGTCAGCAGTCTTATCACAGTGAAAGACAGAGACAGATGAAAATGGCATTGAACCGGGGGATTTAGAGAGATTAGCTTTCATATTCCCTAATTGTTTTAAGCTATTGGCGTGTGAAAGTTTTATTGGTTGTGGTCAAGTCACATAAAGTACTGGTGTCATCAAAGAGTTATTTCTACCTTTCCCAGGTTACTTTTTATTTAAAATGACTTGTCTAAATCTTCAGAATGTTTAGATTTAAAATGTTGATCATCTGATTTCCACCCTTGATGTGAATGATTTTCATGTTTAAGGAAGACAATATCTCAACACATGTATTAAAGTTAGTTTCTCACCAACCCACCCTCAAAGGACAAAGAAAGCAAAAGCTGAGATGTGGGGGGGAACGTCTACGTTTAAATTGATTTAATCATAACCGAGTAATGGTTGGGTCCTCACTGTAGGATAGTTAGCATATCAGCATTTGGCATGAGAAGAGCCACTTGAATTAAATATTTCTAAAGACTTCTGATGTTTCAGGTACTGATAATGTCTTACTGCTGTTGTGAAAAATCTGTTGAATCTCTCTTTCTCTCTCCGTTGCTGTGCTCTCCCTGCCCCCTCAAATGTTATAAAGAAACCAAGGCCTTATTAAAGTTAAGGTCTTATTAAAGTTAATCAAAGGACTGACAAAAACAAGAAAGGGTAAGTAAAGCGCCTAACATAATGGGGCTCTTTTTCATGTTAGATTTTTTACACCTTGTTGGAAACGGGAGTGTTATACTTTACTCTGTCACAGTTGAACTGTTGCACTTTGGGGCCTATCAGAGATAGTAGTCAAAACATATGATGAATCCTGTTTCCATAAGACCACATGCTTGAGTTGCACTGAAGTAAGTGCAGGAAAACTTACTGCATAATCTCTTATTCTATATTTTCTTAAATAATTTAAAAATGAGACAAAATTTCTATTTAAATTAAGAAATAGAAAGGACAGAATTGCAAAGTGAGAGGTGTGTTGGCGAAGATTTTATAAACTGATTTAAACCAAGTACTACTGTGGAAATTAAAATAGACAAGCTAAGGGATAATTATATTGAAGTTTCTCTGGTCAGTTGGCCCTGGAAACATCTGACATCCTTTCAGGGACATTCTTATTTATATGGTTTTCAGAAAAAATTGAATGCAAGTTAATTGACATAAGGTCTCCATGTTTTTTCCAAAGAATCCAAGATCTCAAAACAGTTATCAAAGCAAATGCTAGGACAGATCAGACTAGCAGAGGGTGAGAACTGCTTTGATGTTTCTAAATCTTGCTTATTTTCTACTGGGTTAATTATGTGATCTTCTCAGTATACTGAAGGGGGTCACATCTTTGAGTTTGGCTTCTCTCTTCTGTGTCTGAACTCTACTGCCCTGAGCTTTACTTTGGATAGTCTATCTAAATTTAACTTTACCTAGAGCCCAATAGAATCCTAGAGATTAACTTAACTATATTATTGATAGGTAACTTTTGTAACGAAAATGAATTTAATACCAGTATAATAATCTTCTCCAAAAGCTTGAATTAATCATCAATAATATGGAATGTGTATATAAAAAAATACTGTGGGAATACTTTGAAACTGATCTAATTTTTTTTTTAAGAGGTGAAGACCTTGATAATGTTATCAAAGTGAATCCCAAAGAAAGTGAAAACACCACTGGGTAAGACTGATTAGTATCTTTAAATCTGATTTCTGCAAGTGACAATAAGATAAAATGATTTGGCATTTTAACTTTAGAAATGTGTTTTACTGGCATGGAATTGGATAATAATGATAGGCCACATGACCTTTCCTCCTTGCTCCCAATAAAATTGCTTATTTTTGAAGAATTGCTCCAATGTTTAATAGTAAGTTGCCTTTTCTCCCAGATTTTGATTTGGTTTTAGGGGTGAGTTACTGAATTGAATTTCTTTGGATCTAAAGAAAGCACAATCTTGACAATATTTTAAAAGTGGATCTCCAAAATGACAAAGATAGCCAAGAGTGAGTGTTGACTAAAACTACTGAAAATCAACTTCTTTGAGCATGGTGGTCTCAGAAGGCAGCCCAGGGGAGGGGCTGGGCAGATACACACACTGGGAGGAAGAACATCCCACCACTTCTCTTCTTCAGGGCTATGTTGACAAAGCAGCAGTACTCAATCACGATACCTCTGCCATCCTCCACTGCCCCCTTTGGGTTCGGGCTATGCCCCTTTTGGTATTACTCAGTTCATTTTAATGGAGGTGACATGTGTCTCCCCAAGAAGTGTCATTAATTTTCCTACCATGTAAGGTATTTTTTCTTGCTCTTATAATTCACCATAATCTAATTATATTTTAAAAGGGGGAATGGTTGCGTTTCTATGAAAACATATATTTTTTAAATTATTTTTCATATTGTTAAACTATTATCATCTTTTACATTATTCTTATTATTTAAAAACAGAATAGGCAATTATATCTGATTTGTTAGATGGAAATTTACATTCTATCTGGATCCAGTATAGAACTTTATCTAACTCAACATTACTTCAGTGCCACCCATCTGGGGTGTTCTAACAAGATGCATCTGAGGGCAAAGCTGATTTTGTTAAATAACAAGTTTCACGTATACTTATGCATTTTGAGAATGAAACAAAAACATCATATGTTTCTTGTTGGTAAATTAGGAAACTTAAATGGTCTTCAGCTCAAGAAGTAAGAGAAGAATTTTCATTTGCATTTAGAGCTTTAAAAATTACATTGATAGAGAATGTGTATACTTACCACTTCTTAATTTTGTCAATCATTGTTCACTTGATCAGTGTTTTATTTTAATGACATTCATTAAAACTCATTTCCTTATTCAAAGGAAAGAAGACCTCAATGGGCTTATTAAAGAGAATCCTGAAACAAATAAAAATATCAAGGGGTAAGTAATTTAAAGCTTTTTATTTCTCCTTTGGCATTTATAAACACATTGGAATTCTGAGTGCTTGCATTCAGGAGAGCAAATTGAAATTCAAACCGAACTGAACTCTTTTTTTCCACATATGTCATATTAAGCAATTCTATATGAGTGATACACAGAAGTGACCTCTTGCATTTTATTCTCAGGTGACATTTGCTATAAGGTAGATTTTGAGAAATTAAATGAGAATTTGACTACCCTCCTCTACTATTTATTTCTTTGTGTGTAAGTGTATGTGTGTGTGTGTGTGTGTGTGAGTCTGTATGTGTATGTGCATGTGTAAATAGTATGTTACGTATAAATGTGTTTATATATTAGTGTATATGTATAAGTGTGTTGGTATAAGTGTATGTGTGTGTATTAATCAGGGTTCTCCAGAGAAACAGAACAATAGAATAGAGAGAGAGAGAGAGAGAGAGAAAGAGATTTATTATAAGGAATTGGCACATGCCCTTCTGGAGGCTGAGAAGTCTCAAGACCCATCGTTGGCAAGCTGGAGGCCCAAGAGAGACAATAGTAGTTCCAGTTCAAGTTTGAAGGCCTGAGGACCAAGAGAGCCCATGGTTAAGTTCCAGTCCAAGGGCAAGAGAACAAGGTCTTAGGTCAAGCAGTCAGGCAGGCAAAGTCTCTTCTTAACTCAGCATTTGGTTCTATTCAGTCTTTCAGCTGCTTGGCTATGGCCCACCCATGTTAGGGATGGCCATCTGCTTTACTCAGTCTACAGATTCACATGTTAATCTCATCCCAAAACACTCACAGACACACCTGGAATAATATTTGACCAAATATCTGGGCACTCTGTGGCCCAGTCAAACTGACACATGAAATTAACCATCACAATGCATATATATATATATATATATATATATATATATATATATATATATATAAACATATGTGTGTATGTATAAGTAGTGTGTGTGTATGTGTATGTGTATGTTTGCATAAATAGCATATATAAGCAAGTCTATGTCTGTGGGAGTGTAAGTAGTGTGTGTGGATGTGTTTATGTACAAACTGTGTGTGTACATGTGTACTGTGTTTGTGTGTAGTGTGGGTATGTATATATAGTGCAGTGTATGTTTAAAGATGAAGAGCTTAACAAAGTGTACCTTGTAAACGAATCACCCTACCCATGAATTGTCAAGTAAATCTGGAAAGCTTATGTCCTCTTGCTTCTTTTCTTACTTTTTAAAAAACAGATGGAACATATCTGAAACTGAGCTTGTTGACGTGTTGCTGAAAAGTATACCAAATAATTCCATGTGGTTTCTTTTGAACTCCTTTCCATTCCATTCACTCAGTACGTGTTATTATGCATTGGTTCTAAAATGTGTCACTGATGCCTGCAGGCCCTGTCAGCAGAGCCTGGCTGGCTGAAAGCTGGTGTGTGCTGTCAGGCCGTCCTGTTCTCAGCAGCAGTGTGGTTGCAGGCCCAGTGACCCTATGAGTTGCAGACGTGTACAGTTTTGCAACCGACAGACTGAGAAGAGAGCACTGACTTCCTTGGTTACCTGGGTATTTCAGGGAGGTAAATTGAGGTTGGGAGCAGGGAGTCTAAAAGACCCGGGTTCAAATTCTGGCTCTGTCACTTGCTCGCTGTGTCCCCATGCTTCAGTTTACTCACCTACAAAATAGGGATCATAATACTGTCATGCCTGGCACATAGTAGATACAAATAGTTTTAGCAATGATAAAGATTCACATGAATTGTGTTTTCTTAAATTTAGATTCTGTTCAAATATTTAACTTACTTTGACTCTCCAAGAAAAATTCATGTTCTTCCTTTCTAATTTTTATTAAAAAGAGTATTTCAAATCATCACCTATTGTTTTTCATAGGTTGGGGTGTGCGTGTGTGTGCCTATGTGTACACATGTGTATACACACATGCAAATGTGTGCATTCATATGTGTATGCTTGTGTGTGCATTCATGTGTGTATGCCTACATGTGTGAGTGCATACGGGTGTGTGTCTGTGCAAACAAGTGAAAATGTGTGTTTGATTGTGTACATGTGTACACATGCTTGTGTGTGCCTAAATATATGTGTGAGTATATACGTGTGCTTTTGTGTGTATATGAGTACCTATGTTCATGGTTGTGTATGCTTCCTGGGACCTTTTAGGGACAGTAGTCATCTTTTTTTTTTTTCCTTTACCAAGCATAATTAAATTCTGTAGATCTCTTAAAAGTAAAATAAGATCGTCTCCCTCCCTTATAAAAAACTTTCAATGTTCTTTTATTTCAGGTAGAATAAAGTTCTAAACTTTAGTGATGGCCTTTCACATGTTCAGTAAAGTCCAGCCAAACTGATCTTTTTTCTATTCCAGGCTCACTTCTGCCTTAACACTTCTGTGTATGCTATTCCCACTTTGGGAAGCTCTATTCCCATATTGTCACCTTCTCAAAGAGATCGTTTCTGACCTTTGAATATAATTAAGTCACCACCCCCTCCTTCAACCCCAGCATTGCAGGCACCAGGCACTCTTTTTTACTTTCTTCATAGCATATATTATTATCTGGAAATGTGGCATTCATTTACACATTTGATTGCATATTGCCTGCCACTCGTCAAGTTAGAATGGAAGCTTCTTGAGGGCTAAGCCCGTCTGTATTGTTCACAGCTATCCCATAACTTGGGGCCCATAGTAGGCTTTCCATAACTATTTGTGGATTGAAAGAATGCATAAATATTGAAGACATATACACTATGAGGCATTGCTTCCCACAGTTGAGCTCAAAATATTATTTTACATTACTACATTAAATAGCACACTCTTCTTTATTGACTATATGAACTTTAAAATTTAGGAAACCTTATACTGATATGTGCCCTATTTAATATATTTAAAGAGATCAAGGTCTTGACAACACAACCAACACAAATATTACAAGGGAGGAGTTGCAGTGCTTAATGTTATGGAGTTTCTTTTTGAGTACTCAAATCTAGAAGCAGAATCCTGGGAATTTTTTTTCTCAGTCACTAGCATTCAAATTCCACATATTCCATTCAGGCAACAAGGGGTTAAAAAAATCAGCAAAGGGTATTGGTGTAGAATAGTTGTCTCTTTCAGGGTTAATAATTTCATTATTTGCATGAAAAAGGATCAAATTTTTTATTGCTGCTTTTAGCAGGGATGTACACATTCTCAGACATCTGCATACAAGTAAAAACTTGAGTCAACGTCTAGCTGCTTCCAAATATCTATACCTTTGATGTTGCACTGACGCAACCTCAGAGATTTCATGATCAATCTTAGCAGGGCCACAGGGCATGGGGATCCAGAGTGTAAAAGTGCCTTCTGTGGACGTTCTTTACCCATGTGGTATCCTCTGTAGATCAGAGGCACTTTGGCTGGCACTGTGAATGTGGAAAACACATGTAGAAGCAATAGGAAAAGCAAAATTCCATTAAAATCAGAAGCAGATATACTAAAGGGTAATCATAAATTACTGATGTGTTTTCACTGACTACATGGAGTTTTATATTATAGTAAATATAGCTTACATTTCAGAACTTTATAGATTTTAATCTTCCTATTATTTGTTGCCAACACAACCAGTCAAAATTTGTAGTTTTAACACACAGTTATAAGTACCAGCAGCAGATACCAGATTTGTATATCATGGACTTTAACAAATTGGTATACTTATCTAAATCCAGTGTTTAAATAGAAAATCTGCTAATGAATGTCAATTTTACAAAACTTCTCCAAAGTTCAGAAGTTCCACAGCATGTTGGAAGTTGATAGGTAGAGTTGTGTCTTGTGGAATGTTCCATGAAATGTGTATACAGGCTATTACAAAATATGTTTAGTGCACCTGGAAAAGGCTAAGAGCATAGCATTCAATGAATCAAAATAGAGTCCTAGTTCAGTATTTGCTAGTGGCCCTAATGGCTTCAAGATTAAAATATTGTCTCACTGAGTCTCAATGTGTTTCAGAGATATATAAATCCCTACATACTTCTGCATACCTTTAACAATCTTCAGCTCTTTGGCATGATCTCAGTGAGTGTTTATACAGTTCCTGAGTTTTAATGAATAGTTTTATCATCTTGGTTCTAGTCTATCATTAACCTCATCACGTTTTCTATGCTTTAAAGGGGCCAGAGCCTTGACAATCTCATCAAAGTGACCCCTGAAGTAAACAGAAGTAACCCAGGGTGAGGATTATATCATATCTTTCTTCCTTCCCATCAATTTGTGCATCAAATTCTGCATCAATTTGTGGCTCTCATTAGAGAAGCTATGCTGAAAAATCTGTGGAGTCAGAAAGTCTGAGCTCCATTACTTACTGGCTGGGTGCCTTGGAGCAAGTCCCTCGAACACTGAGCTGAGGCTTCTTTAGTTATAAAATGAGGATCATAATGTCTGTTCCACCTTTGTCATTTGATTATTAAGGATCAAGTGCAATAATGGATATAAAATCACTTTAAAGCAAAAAGGCACTACAAATGGAAATTATTAACAAAATATAGTTTAATTATAGCTATAGGATTATGTAGAATACTGAAAAGGGCTGGCCAGGTGAGAGTTTTTGGCAAATAGTTCCAGAATTGATCTTTTTAACTCAATCTTGCCCTAATTTTATGGTTTTATTTTGACTGTAAATGGGAAACTGAGCTAGTATACCAATGATTTGTATGGAGGTCAAAATTTTTACTCTTTTTTTTTTTTTTTTTTTTTTGCGGTACGCGGGCCTCTCACTGTTGTGTCCTCTCCCGTTGTGGAGCACAGGCTCCGGACGCGCAGGCTCAGCAGCCATGGCTCACGAGCCCAGCCGCTCCGCGGTACGTGGGATATTCCCGGACCGGGGCATGAACCCGTGTCCCCTGCATCGGCAGGCGGACTCTCAACCACTGCGCCACCAGGGAAGCCCAAAAATGTTTACTCTTTTAAATGAAGGGCATAGACTGGCATTGATTTCTCTCAAAACCTAATCGCAAAATTCATCTTGAGTACATATATCCTTCAAAGTACTTAGTTGACTTAATTCCATTTTTACTTATTATGTTTTTGTTTGCTTTTTTGTTTAAAGTTCCAAAGACCTCAGTAACCTCATCAAAGTGAACCCAAGAACAGGAAAAAGTGTGCAAGGGCAAGATTGAATACACACCTCTTTTTTTGTTTCACATTAACCAATGCTTAAAAACGTTATTAAATCATCATTTCAGCAGACTGACACTGCTATAGTATCAATGTATCAATGGTAGTTCAAGAAAAACCATGGAACCCCCATGACCTTTTTTGGGTTTTGTTTGTTTGTTTGTTTGTTTTGCGGTACGCGGGCCTCTCACTGTTGTGGCCTCTCGCGTTGCGGAGCACAGGCTCCGGACGCGCAGGCTCAGCGGCCACAGCTCACGGGCCCAGCCGCTCCGCGGCATGTGGGATCCTCCCGGACCGGGGCACGAACCCGTGTCCCCTGCATCAGCAGGCGGACTCTCAACCACTGTGCCACCAGGGAAGCCCTGCTTATTAATTTTTTAACACTATTTCATTGGACTGATGTGAGGATTAAATCATATAAATCACGTAAATCACTTAGAACAGTGCCTGGCACATCATGAATTTTCTGAAACCATTAATTATTATTTATTATTTCTATGCAGTTATAGTTAGGTCCAAATATATATTTTCAGAGTCAACACTGAAAAACTCCAACCCCTTGAGATGATCTCTATTTTAATAAATATTTTATAGTAAAATATTTCTATAATAAAAATGTTTCTCCATTTTAATAAATATTTGAAACCACTTGATGTAAGTTGACCATTTCTCTGATCATTTCTTCCATGTTTTAAAGGGGCCAAAGTCTTGACAATCTCATCAAAGTGGCTCCAGAAATAAACAGAACTAACCAAGGGTGAGGTTTATGGAACTTCTTTCTCCATTTTCTTCTATTCAACCTCGAAAATATGATAAAACTCATTGTCCCATCACAGAGACAGCCAATAATGGGACCCAAAATCAATACCTCTATGTCAGAAACCTAGTCTTCAAGTCCTTATTCAGGGCTCCCTGGTTGTGGATATTTGTGGAGGAATTCCTTAAAATATGGGAATAATCTCTTATCAGTGTGGGATTTGTGTTCCATGTTTGGGATTTCCTCAAAATGAATCGATTTTCCTCCTGGGATGAAATATCTTCCCCATACAATTTCTTAGACATAAGCAGCCTAAGAGAAGGTCTTCATGTGAAGAAAATTCTCCTTCCTTTATCCTTCATCATTTTTTGCCTCTTCTCTTATGTTTACACTCAAACAATTCCTAAAGTTGGGAGGTTATTTTTTAAAATTATACTTAGTTTATTGAAATAATAAAGAATACAAAGAATGACATTTGTCTTTTATAGAGAGAATTTTCTTTAAGGTACATCATGTTGAGTAAACAGATGTAAAAAAAATCACGAATCTATAAATATATATTGTTATGCTAGTTTGAATGCGAGCTAAATATAAAAGATACCAAGGTATATATTTCCTTTCTGACAGATATTCTATCTTACTTGGTGTATAGGAATTCTATTTTTACAGTAGGTAGATATCATATAAAATTTATTAGACTAGATCAGGAGTCAGAAACTTTTGCTTAAAGAGCTAGGTAGTAAATATTTCAGGTTTGGGGGACCAAAACAGTCTCTATTTTAACTAGTCAACTAGCAACCATTGATAATACATTGTAAAGGAATGGGCATGGCTGTGTTCCAATAAAACTTTACTTATATAACAAGACTACAGGCTGAATTTAGCCTGAGGACCATAGTTTGCTGACTCCTGGACTAAACAGTATTTCATGTGGGTGAGTGAAGAGGATCAACTCTGAATGTACTTGGAACAGCTTCTGAAACAAAGCCTCCCTTGCATATCTTGTTTTATTCACTTTATGGTTGGACCAAAGATTTTATCATTCTTTTATCTGATTATTTAGTGCTAAATTGTCCTTAGATTTTGTTCACTAAATAAGAACATAACGCATTGCCACTGTCTGAGGGTCAGGTACTGAATCCAGAGACCATGTAATACTTCATGTTACAGATAAAAGAGTCAATGAAAGACAGCTATCCCTTGTCCCTCTTCCAAGATGACTTAGTATGTAAAGTGAAGATGGCCTTAATGATGTGACCTTTCCTGTGCAGTGTGTGAGCCTCGTTTCAGTCCCCACCCTCTGCCATGTATTGCATTAGGTCATGTGTCCATCTCTTCTACTTGGTAGTGAAATTTTTGAGTTCAGAGAATACTTATTAGCTGTATAATCTTGGACACATCGTTTAAACTCCTTTAATCCTCAGCTTCTTTATCTGTAAAGTGGGGATTGTAAGAATTACCTTCTTCATGAATTACCAGAAAAATTATATGCTAGCAAGCTTATGAAGCACTTATTCCTCAAGTACTTATTAGATATTATCTATTGGTATTATTATTACTGTTACTGTTTTTCTTCATTGTTGGATCCTCATTGCACCACTCAATGCTTAGTTCAAAGAAGATACCAAAGAAATTATCTGTTAGGTTGGATTTTATGAAATTGTGACATTCAATAATTTTTGATCCACAAGAGGACAATTTCATATAGTTCAATATAATAGAATGCAATAATTTACATGGAAGGATTTGTACATGATAAAATTAGTTTATAGGTTAATCCTAAAGATTAGTTCAGGGATATAAGCCTTTCTAGTCTTTTTTCTTTTCAGGATGTATAACAAATTGTCCAATAATAAGGTATATCAAATTAGGCATCTTGTTCAGGCCTTCTGGTGTTAGAGTTGGTATGAAGGCCCAGTACGATAACAGAAATGTCTCTTTAGAGCTATTATTGCCTATTTGTTTAGAATAAAAGCAAGTTATATAATCTGAAGTCTTCCCTGTTCTGACTTAGCATTGCATGAAGCATGATTCTGAACTGATTAATATCTTGGAGTAGCCTGAATATTACATATTAATATTATGTATATTACCTCCATACCTTAGAATCAGGAAATAGCCTCTTTTTTAAAAAATCCCAGGTTTTTGTTTTGTTTTGTTTCAAGGGGAGGGAAGCACGGAACACGTGCAAATGACCAACAGCTTAAATTTTTCTCTTGTTCATTACAATCTTCAAAAATATTCTTGGAAAACAAGGAGTTTACGAGCAATTTAAATTTGAGGTTGTCTTAAAAGAAATAAGAATAAAACTAAATTAAATTTTCATATATATGTAGTTGTGTAAGAAATGAATTGATAGTAGCCACCTGCTTTTACAGAGGGCTAAAAAAAGAACTCAAGATGAAGTTTTGAATTAACAACAATCACTTGATTCAATATTAAGTTTGAAAAAAATGTACAAATTGTAATTGATTTGACTTGATTTTACCCCCTTATTGAAATTTACAACATTTTTTAGGAACCAGGATCTGAACCATCTTATCAAAGTGACTCCCTCAGCAAATAAAAGGTAAGCTTATTAAGATTATTGAAGACTCGTGAGCAAGTCTTCAATTTATGCCCCAGAATAAGATTATTTGGCTAAGGACATTTGAAAGGGGACATGAAAAAAATGAGAACAAATTGATTTGTTGTGTGTAATAATGGTAGATAGATTTTTTCTTTTATTGTGTTGCTTCAATTTATTACATTATAATATTGTTCAAATTGTAATACTGAAGCAAATTCTGTTTAATGACTATTTGAGAAATTCACTGGACACAGCAGTAGCGTAAGTAGGTTATTACTGCAAGTTTATAGTAAATAAACTATAAGTTCATAAAACTGAATAAACCAAAGAATATTGGCTTTCTTCTCTCTCACAAACCCAAGGATTAATAAAAATTAAATGACTCTTCAGAAAATTGGTGACATAACATTCTAATACTTGATTAGAATATTTCTACATGATTTTGATTATACTCCTGTCTTCTTGAAAAGTTAAGACCCATCATTCACTGGAGCAAAAGTTAAGAAAAACGTGACAGAGTAACTCCAAGCTACCTCTCAAGATTATTATGATGATAATGGTGAAAAGCATTGTGCAGATGTAAGGAATTATTGTGAATAGAGAGAGGAAGGATGTTAGCAGAAGGGAGCATGTGGTTTGGGGTCCAGCTATGGTTTCAATCCTAGTTCACCCTCAGTCATTTCTTAGGTATCTGGCCCAAAGAGGGTCTTAATTTCTATGAAACTCAATTTATTTATAAAGAGAGAATGGTAATATTTAACTCAGTTGTTTTGAGGATTTAAAAAAGATAACTAATATAACTAATATATATAAAGTAGAAACTCGGTAAATTTATCACTTTTTGTCTAGGATCCCATGGAATGATTCACAAGCATCAGAAGAAACAATGCCAGCCATTGTTTCCGATTTCCAACTGAATTTGACCTTTTATTTTATTTTGTTTTAGCAGTGAACAAGATCTTGATGAACTTATTAACGTAAGCCCCAAAGCTGTCAAAAACACAGCCGGGTAAGAGAAGGATGTGATTTATTTACTTTGCTTTGTTTCTCCCTAAGTACAATTTGAATATAAATGACTTGTAAACATTCTATGGGCAAACTGAATATAAATCTTGAAAAGTCATCACAATTTTTGTATGTCCCTGAAAACTTAGATATCTATTTGCTAATAAAAAGAAAGGCAGCTCAAGTAAAGCAATTGAAGGGAGTGATTGGGGTAGAAACATAGCTAGCCTATGCCCTGTTTATGTTTTGTAGTATTGATGTTAATACCTTTGTCTCTGGATTTGGTTAAATTTATTAATGATAGTTAATTTTTTGAAAAGAGCTGGACACCTCATTAGTTGTAAGCAATACCATTCACCTCGTTTTCAGAGGGTGTTTTCTAGTAGTCGGTGGAAATTTTATGAGGTTCATTATTTCTTAGATGGTTTGCTGCTCGCAGCAAAGTAATGGATCTAAAATTTGATAATTCTTTAAGTAGTATCTATAATGATGAAAATGAAATTCACTTTTTGTCTCTGGTTATATGAAGATTTTTATATCATTATGCACTACTATTATATGTATGTACGTATATATTTATATATATATATTTAAGACTGTTTTTATGATTTCACTTTTTTGAGTTTAACTGGTATGTACAAAAATTGCAAAATTTTGGAGATGGAAGGAAGGGACCTCAGAAAACTCGTAGCCCAGTTACTATGAACACTTGCAAACCACTGTTCCAGTCAAACCTATTCTATTTACAGAAGAGGAAATTAAGACTCAGAAAGGTTAAGTGATGTGGCCAGTGTCACAGAGAAAACTAGTGGAAGACGAATAGTAGTTCTGTGATCTGTTAGGCGGTGAATAATTACTGAGCACCTACTGGGTTTGAAGCTTACAGCTAGGTATCATTAGGTGCACATTAGGTATAATTATAGGCTGTGGATGCCAAAAAGAGAATTCAGTAGACATACTCAGTCTTATTAATAGCAAGCAATTATCATAGTTTAAAGCTAATTATGTACTGGGGGCAAAGAGATGGGACTCCAAGACAATAATAGGTTGTCAATTTAATATATTACATTTTGGGACGCTTATGTACTTCTTGCTGAATATAGAATGTATTGTCAGTGAGTTGCATTTAAAAAGAAAAGGAGACATGAAATAGCTAATAAACACGACAGGTAGTAAAATTCACATTCATAGATTCCTAGGGGTAGAAGATGTTAGAGATGGGCAGAGGCTTAGAGATGAACAAATCCAATCTCCCAATTTTACAAATGAGAACACTGAAGTATTCAGGGCAAAAGTCTCATAATCTTCTGTGAGTTCTTCCAACTCCCAGCCCAACTCCTGGTCTTTAAATCACAGCATGGAGACTTTGATCTTAAAATAGGTGAAAGTTGATTCAGTACCTCAGGAAATAGTGGAAACTATAAAGATAGGACTTTTGCTCCTGCCATGGGACAGCCTGGAGATGTTCTCTACTACTTTCACAGGGTCACTTGAAATATTACTTCACAGTCTTTGAAGTGACAATGGCACAAATTTGTGCCAATGACCGCAAAACACTTTACAACTTTTGAACTACGTGAAAATAATAATAGCTAAATATTTCAATGTATCCCTATATCCTTAAAGCAAAATAAATGAAAGCAGTAACTTGAGTAGGAAAAATGTTACATTTTTCCTGGATAAAATTTAGATATAAGATTCCTGTGTTTGTAGGATCCAGGGTCTGAAAAAAGCGTCTATAAGTTTTCAATTCATTAAGTTGCATGATGCTATCAGTCAAGGCAATTCAGGACTATTACTGAGATCCTTGCTTTATTGACACAAGGTGTCGTCTTTTTAAGAGAAGTGGTAAAACATAGCACGCGTTTATATATATGTTTTCTAAGCTAGTGTTTCTCAAATTGTGGGTCACATCCCATTAAATGGTCTTGTAATTAATTTAGTGAGCGGCAGTCAGCATTTTTTCCCAGTTAGCTAGAGTGAAGTAGAGCAGAAAACATGAGAGTTCTTACGTAGTGGGTGTCTTATTTTGTGAAATTTATGTTTTATTATGTGTGTCTGTCTGTCTGTCTGACTGAAAACAAAGTATTGGGCTGTGATGTAAATTGTATTTTTTAATGAGCTCTATGATGTAGTAGTTTGAATAGCACAGTTCTAAGATTTGGAATGAACCAAGTTTTCTGTATTGAGCAGAACAGTAAAAAGGGGAGTTCTCATGTTTGTGTTTGCATTTTTTTATGCAGCTTACTCCTAATTATGCTGGTTGGTGAATATTATATGTAGTTACACTAAAATATTGTGATTGATTTTATGTATTAAAAGGTTGTGGCCTTTGACATATTATTTCCTCTACAAAGTTTTATTTTTTGTACTTTTTTTCTTTTAATGTATGAAATTATCCTCATTTTAAAGATCGTCTTTCAGGCACAATTTAACTTTATAACAGGTTTTTGTAATCAATTTATACAAGAAAATTTTATTTTGGATAGTTGTCATGTTTATCATTTCTTTGATAGTGTTTGTAGATACCAGTTGATTATCTTTAATTGATAATATTACTATTGAAGATAATTCAAAACAGTAAACATTCATTTAGGGGCTTTCTGTCTACCGTGGAGATCTGAGAACAAGGATGAAGAGATCAAACTCAGTGAAGCCATGAGCTGGGAAGCAAATTCTATGGAAAGGCTTAGGGGTTGGGGAAGGAAATGCAGACCTTTTTCTCAGACTTTGACGACTAACCTCTAAGTGGCTCTCCTTCAGTTCCTAACCTTGCATCAGTCTTTTTGAAGAGTAAACCATACTTTATTTTTATATAAGGGAAAAGGACTTTTGGGGGGAAGGAGGTACAGGCAGGTAGCTGCCAAAATTTACTGAAAGCAGGTGTTATCAATCCCAAGATTTCTTGCTATTGTGGGCTCTTCTGTGAATAAATATTATAAAGCGGTCTAGAGGAACACGTTGAAAAATCACTACTTTCCAGCCCTTAGAAGCAAAGTATTATACAGAGGCAATGAGTGATAGCAAACCAGGTGGGAGGAAATACTGTTCTCCGACTGAGGAAAGAAACTGATAGGGTTTCAACTAGGAAGTGGACAGTTATCAGAGTATGTCCTTAATTTACCATGATTTCAGCTTTTTAAGTCATGGTAGAGGAAAGAAAAGTCACAATTTTGATGGATTACTGGAACCCTGTTTGCCAAGACTTATGTTAAGTATAATCCTAGTTTGGGAGTTTCTTATTTTTTAAAAAAATGGTATATTTAGCTGGTGAATATGATTTTTAAAATATCAAGGACCTTAGAATCAGTTTGTATCGTCATACTGTTAAAACATTCCAGAGTAAAAGTGGTCAATCATGAGATGTTTGCTGTGAACTCTGAGTTAGCGTGCCCTTGTAGATGGGCTCTGACAATAAGTGTGTGAAGTCAGAGTAATTCTTCTCCTGATCCAACATAATTAGTCCTCCCTAGATTGGTTTGAAAATTTATTTCAAGGGGGTTCTATGCCAAACCAATATGTCTTATACTAAATGATAAACTAGCTAATCCCTTCTTCCAGTTCCAGCCACCTTAAACCTGTATTATCTCTAACACAAGCTGCTTTAATTTTTTTTCCATTTGAAGAAATCAAGATCTTGATAAGCTCATCAAAGTGAATCCTGAAACTCTCTCCAACAACCAAAGGTAATAGAACTGTATTAATTTTTGTGCTTTGGGTAGGAAGAATGTTTTGTTTTACAATTATTTCAAGCACATTTATAACCTTAATGATCTTACCAAAAGAATTTATTTATAATTAACCTGCTCACTTTTTATTTTTCTTTTTAAAGAAACCGGGATCTCAATAACCTCATCAAAGTGAATCCTGAAGTAATCAGAAGCAATCAAAGGTAATCAAATAAAAACAGTCATTTCACATTCTCATGTCTGTTGCCCCTGAGTGGAGTAGATTTATTATATTGCTTTATAGACCTAGCACAAACAAAACAACCTATCACTAATTGGAGTTTATTTTTTTCTCTTTTTCTCTTTTGAACAGCCAAGCTTTGGACAATCTTATTGAAGTGAAACCTTCACCTCTCAGAAATACTAAGCGGTAAATGACTTTGCCTAACTATCTTTCCATGCATTTAAAAAAGAACCCAAGGTTCTAGGTTAGGAATTTCCTTTCTTGCTTGCTTTCTTGCTTTCTTTTTTCTCTTTCTAAAAGAAGGCTTTCGTTTTTCTTGAGTGTTCAAATGAGCACACATTTATAACCCATGTGTTTCCTGTCAGCCGAGAATATGCTACACTCTTCTGGAATCAATTGCACTCTTTTGGACTCAGTTTTGTACTTCTAATTTTCACGAAGACAAGTTAGGGTTTGTTGCCTATAGGAGATAGAGTATCAGGACTGATATGAAAAATGAGTGAAATTAAATAAGAGGAAAACATATTTTGGAGAAGCTGGACCAAATTGGTGGTTTACACAGATGCCTACAGAGCATTGGAGCATTGGAAAGGATATTCAGTATTCAGAATTACAGATCCACAGCTCATGTGGGCTCACAAAATATTCCAGCAGATTTTAACCTTGAACTTCCATTTTGAGTTTTGTAAATATCTTATAATTCACTATCTTTATGTCATATCTTTCACCAAAAGAGCTTATTGATAATGCACCAGAGTGCGTTGTATGAGAAGCCCAGATTGTTCTGCTGACCTGAAATTTTGCCATAATAAATATATAGCTGGGAATTAAAGTCTCAAAATTCTGGGATGAAGAAAGCAAATTAACATATGGAAAAGTGCTTTGAAGCCACAGGGAGAAAGAGGGTAGTGTGACATGCTCATCGGCCTAAATCTCATGTCTTTTTGTTTTCTACATTAGTGGTTCTTTTTTTTTTTTTTTTTGGAGTATAATTGCTTTACAATGTTGTGTTAGTTTCTGCTGTACAATGAAGTGAGTCAGCTATATGTATACCTATATCCCTTCCCTCTTGGACCTCGCTCCCAGCCCTCCCCCCCATCCCACCCATGTAGGTTGTCACAGAGAACCGAGCTGAGCTTCCTGTGCTTTATAGCATGCTCCCACTAGCTATCTGTTTTACACATGGGAGTGTATATATGTCAATCCTAGTGTTTTAATTTGCCTTTTCTGTTTGTGTGTTTTTATCACAAGGTGTTGGGGTGTCTGAGGTAGGAAGGTACCAAGGCAATTGAAGAGCAATTGCTAATTAGAGAGCAGTATTTATTGAACACCTCTGGTGTGCCTGGCAATTTATATACATTTAATCCTCACAACAACCAACCCCATGAGAAATATATTCACACATGCTATTCTATAGAAGAAGAAACTATAGCTCAAAGATATAAAATAAACTTCTCAAGAAAGAAAACACATCCTGGATCTAAACCCAAGTCCTTCTGATGTCACTACTGGAAGAACAAATGATCGGGAGCAAAAAAACCTCAGATTTACCCCTTCTTTCTGTCCTTTATTCTCCCAACAGTCCCTTCCTTTCTAATTCCCCTCCCACCCCTGCAGTTAAAGGACTACAATTAGATACACTTTTTTTCTAGAAAATTATTGTGGAAATGACAGAGAGGAGAGGAAGATTTGTCTTATAGAGATTTTCTAATAACTGAAATAATAGCAAACTTTTGGTGCCGACCCTGCCACTGGTAAGCGTATGGAAATATCTTTGATAAGTAGAAGCATTTCTTCAGAGTGGTACTGGTAGGGGCAGATTTTTATTAGTAACAGTTTTAGGAGGTTCCCAACCCATGTTGGAAGTGGTTAGGTTTAACAAGTACGTATGGAATAACTAACAGTGGCTACTGTAGCCAACTTCTCCCTTAGCGGCTGTTTCCATAAACTGTAGCGCCCTCTGTCTCTCTCTCTCTCTCCCCCGCTCCTGTTCCCTCCTTCCTCCTCTCCCTCCTCCCTTTCCCCTTCTTCTGACTTTTGCCTCCCTCCCTTCCTCCTTTTGCAAATGCACTATGTTGACAGATAATGGTAACTTTCTCATAAGAGTTTTGCCTTTTGTTTATTAGAAGAGGCTAATTTCATAAAAAATAATTTGTATTTCAGCAACTCCTAACACAGTATCTATAAGAAGAGGACATTTTCCTTATACAGATAGGATTACTATAAAAAAGAAATTTAAAAATATTGACCATCATATTGTTTTCAGATGGCAGCCTTTTTTAAGGATTTATTTTTAAACTTTTTATTGAGGTATAGTTGCTGTATAATATGATATAAATTACAGGTATATGATATAGTGATTCACAATTTTAAAGGTTATACTGCACTTATAGTTATTACAAACTATTTGCCATATTCTCCATATCATAGAATATATCCTTGTAGCTTATTTTATACCTAATGGTTTGTACCTCTCAATTACCTACCCCTATGTTGCCCCTCTCCCCCTTGCCTCTCCCCACTGGTAACCACTCGTTTGTTCTGTATATCAGATGGCAGCTTGATCCACAAATCTAACCTAAGTGATGTCTGACTATTCTTTAGTAGTTACACCAGATTTGATGATAATCAGCCAGGATGTTCAAGAATTACTGCAGAACAAACAGGAAAGACTAAGCTGCCTATTTGAAAAAAGTGACTTCATTCAATATGTTCAGTCACCTGTATCTGCAATGTATTTATGTGGCCCACTTGATTTTAATGGGTAAAGAGAGGGGGCATTTTAACATGACTCCCAGTAGGAATAACAGCCACAAGGCACTTTTACATCCAATTCAATGTGACAGGAGCACTGATTATTTAATAGTATAACAGCAGTGAATCAGAGTTCCTTTTATGTGACTTTGCTGACATTTCCAGCAGCTGTATATTTAATTCACAGTTAGGGGTGGAATAAATTTCAGTCATGGATCAAAATGTAAGCAGGTGTCCCTGAGCTCTTTCTAGGAACACAACAACTTGAGCACATGCAGATGTGTACAGAATTTTCATTTATTCAGGGAGAAACTGTGAATTTTAACAATGACAGTTTCACATTTTCATGAACCAACACTAAAGGGGGATATTCAATTATTGGTAGCCTATAAACTGCTGCTCCCACGTAAAGATTGAAAAACATCTAGTGATACAGGTCTTTACAGTTAGAAAAGGCAACCTTCATCTAAAGCAGAAGAAATATTCTGAACTATTTGTAGTATTATACGGCCATCTTTCTAAGGGCTTCCTATTTGCTAAGACATACCTTGTTAATATCCCAATAAGAAGTTTCCTTCCTATCTTCCTATTGAATATTTCTCATACTTCTGCTCAAGACAGAATGCTGGAGGTGGGAGGTAACCTTGACTCTTTCCATTGCTTCATTCCCCATAATCAGTAGGTCACTCTGGATGCTTCTCCTAGTTATCTCAGGAACTGAGACATTTCATCATCCCAACTGCTACTATGGCCCAGCTTACTGTTAAGTCTCCTCACTGGTCCCTCTGCTGTCTCTGGTACCTTCTGCCCTTCAATCTGTCTGCCATGCTGTAGAGTGATCTTCTTAAAACACAAATCTGTTCCTGTCCTTCCTCTGATGAAATCCTCCAGTAGCTTCACATTGCCACTGGACAACAGTGTACCCCTTAACCTGGTTTCCAAAGCTCGCCATGATGTTGCCTCCACAGGCCTCCCCAGCCCCATTCCCTATGCTCCACCCACAAGCAAAGCCCACCCACACACCCCCTGACATGAGCACGCCTCGCTCCTCTGTCATCGCTGCTGTATGGATAACTGCTACTTATCCTTTAGGTGTCAGCTTAGGTGTCTTTTACTCAGGCTCCGGGAAGCCCAACCTGACCCATCACTTCTGCATCAGGTCCTTCTGGATGTTCTCAAGCTCTCTGTTCTTCTGTCCTATGATATTTGTCTCTTGGCATTATTATTTAATAATCTCTCATCCACTATTGGATTTTTTAAGGGCAAAGATTGGATCTGTCTTGCTCATGTCTTTATCTACAATTCATGGCACAATGCTTGGCACGTATTAGGTGCTTAATAAATATTCTCTGAGTCACAAGCTAAATTTCAAAACTAATCAGGACCTGTGATCATCCAACTAGACAAAGCCCATTGCCTTATAACTCTAACACTCTGAGCCCCATGAGTGAAACTAGACTGGAGGGATCTGATATCCTACGACTGGTCTCCTTGCTTAAGCCAAAAACCCTATTTTGAAACATAATCTCAATGAACCATGGTGAATTAGAGCCACTGAAATTCTTGGTCACATCTTATATTTAAAATACCTAAATTGATCATTTTCTCTATGGACCTGTTAATTTCTTTAATATAAAATCTTTAAGACTCCCTCATTGAAACAAATTATGAAAATATGTAAAGCTGGGACCATTTTGCAAATTCAGTAGAGCTGAAGAATTATAGCAGTTATCTCACTGTATTCTACACTCCCTTCAGAGAGATAAATATTCCTTTGAACTAAAGCTTAAAGCCTTAGTTTTAGTTCTTGGCATAAAAGAAGTACCATAGTAAATTTTCTATATGGAGATTTTTAATTTTGCAGATGTGTCTGATACTCTGCAAAAACGATGTAAGTGAGCTGGAGAGAGAGAAACATATTGCAGCATTTGATAAATACCTCCCACACCTTCATAAGAGAGGAAGAGCGTTGGGAGTGAGCTGATAACTTTCTCTCATGTAGAGCATATCCTAGGAAAAGTTGTGTTATAAGAGACATAATAAGCCTTGGTCCCCAGAATCTCTAATTTTTTCTTTAATCTGCTCTGCAAGGGAGTATTATATTCCTTAATGGGGCAGTAGAAAATAATTTACATGATTATAACATAGATAAATGCTCATATTCAAAATGTGTGCTATGACTCTACATAACAGATAACTCGTATCTTCTCCCAAACATTGTGTAGTCTGTGTAAAGAAAAGCATTTTCAGTTGCTATGGTTAACAAAATTTCTTTTTAGCATTTCTCTCTGTATCCACAGAGAACTGGTGGTTTTTCTTGAAGTTAATTCCAACTGCTCATAAAATCACAAAATTATAAGGTCTTCCACTGAACTGCCACAGAAAAGGTTTGGAATCAAGCCTTTGTTTGACCCTGCAGCATTTGGCTGGGCTTCTATAAAAATCTATTTTTCACACTTTGACTCACAGCTCTTCATCTTCTACCACAGTGTAAAAGACACGATAAGATAGATGTAGTCTTAATTAAAGAATAAAAATTTATTTTTACATTCTTCAACTTGGGAAGTTTATGGGCAATCTGAACTTCTTTTATTGGATCTCCAAATCTAGCTGATGACATCAATCAGGGTGAACAACCAGAGTAAATCCACATTTTGTACTTTTCATGATCTGGAACTTTTAATTTTGCTTTAAATATTAGTATAAAATATTCAGAATAAAATCTTATAATCCATTCTACCAGACTTGATATGTGGCACTGTTTAATAAAACAGCAAAAATTCTATGAACCCCCTAATAACATGGTTTACTCAATGATTCACAATTATATCCCTTTGGGAGTGTGCTTCTTTGAAGGCAAGCATACATTCCAATTTTGAGTTATCTACCTACAGTGGTTGGATTTGCAGGATTCTGGTTTCTCCTCCCTGCTTAGATCTAAATCCATTTCCGCTCTCCCTCACAATAGCTAGGGTCCAAAAGACTTGGGTACTGGGCGTGAGGAGGTGGGGTGGTATAGGCAGATCAAAGGTGCAGTATCTGCAGCAGCCAGGAGTGGAAGGTGTCAGAGCAGGTGAGGGCATCCAGCATCAGGCTGAGAAACTAAACAACCATGTCATGAGGGCAGAAGCAGATGTGTATTTGGTTGCTAGGGCTGCCATAACAAGAACCACAGCCTGGGTGGCTTAAAAAAGAAATTAATTTTCTCACCGTCTGGAAGCTAGAAATCCAAGATCAGTATGTCGGTAGGGTTGGCTCCTTCTGAAGGTCCAGAGGGAAGGATCTATTCCAGGACTTTCTCTTTGGCTGGTAGAGGGCTGTCTTTACCCTCTGTCTTCACATTGTTATCCATCTGTGTGTGTATCTGAGCCTAAATTTCCTCTTCTTATAAAGCTACCAATCATATTGGATTAGGGCCCACCCTAATGACCTCATTTGAACTCGATTCTTTCTGGCATTAGGACTTCAACATAGAAATTTGGTGGGAGGGCAAAATTCAACCCCTAAGGAAATGTCCCAAAATAAGGAAACAAAGCCCTGGTTGGGAGCTGTGTGAAAAAAAGGAAAGAAATATGTGCAATTCAGGGGTGAAATAAGGCAGGTTCTAGGTGATTGACGCAAATGGAGGTGAAATGTCCATCACCGTCTCTTCTGAACTTTTTCTAAGAGGTTATTGTGCACACTCTGTACCTAGATGTGGCCGAAGCTGACTGCCATAAAGGTTCAGGGTCTAATATCTTTCCCTTGGGGTCCCTTTCAGATCTTTTGCCAGAGCTGGGTAAGGTAGCGTAGATTTCTACCAGAGAAGGGGAAAAAAGAGAATTTAAATTAATTTAATGCCACAAGTATTTTTGGAGCAGCTACTGTGTGCAAGGCCATGTTAGGCATGGTAATGTGATTTTACTCTCAAGTCATAATGAAAAGCACCAGCTTCCTTAAGAAATGTCACTCAGTTCATCCAAGGTTAGCTTTGGAGGGAGAATCACTTCCTGGGACAGAATTCTAATTCCCCAAAATTCACATTTCCTGGTGATCTCTCACTGTTTGCCATTGCCAACCGTCCCTGTTTGGCATTCCTGGGAAACTGGATTATGGAATATCATGATAATCCACTTAATTTTTATTCCATTATCCCCAAGTATTTGGTAAAGTACTATTGTATTTTAAAATGTTAAGGGGAGGATCATTTAATGCTCAGGCTATTAAGATAGTATGGTAACCCCTGAGGTCAAGAAGGTGACTCTAGTAATAGGGAAGGACCATCACGGGTTAGGTGAACGCAAAGCCTGCTGTCTCTATTTCTAGATTTGAAAGATGCGATCTGGGAGGTCTCCTCACACAGTTCTAGTAGTTCTGTTGAAGAAGTCAGTTTTGAATTTTACATCATTCAGACTGCAGAATCAAATGATTTTGATACTTCTGAGCTACTTCGGAAATCCTGTACTTTTTACATATATTAATGGGCATATTTTCTACTATAACTCACATTAAAAAATAATTTAACTAATTTCTACATTTTAAAAGATGTGCAGCTAGTATTTTATTTTATTTTGTTTTGTTTTTAATAGATCTTTATTGGAGTACAGCTGCTTCACAATACTATGTTAGTTTCTGTTGCACAACAAAGCGAATCAACCATATGCATACACGTGTCCCCATATCCCCTCCCTCTTGAGCCTCCTTCCATCTTCCCTATCCCACCCCTATAGATGGACACAAAGCACCGAGCTGATCTCCCTGTGCTATGCTGCTGCTTCCCACCAGCCAACTATTTTACATTCGGTAGTATATATATGTTGATGTTACTCTCACTTTGCCCCAGCTTCACCGTCCCACCCAATGTCCTCAAGTCCATTCTCTATGTCTACCTCTTTATTCCTGCCCTGCAACTAGGTTCATCGACACCAATTTTTTTTTTTTTTAGATTCCATATATATGGGTTAGCATACAGTATCTGTTTTTCTCTTTCTGACTTACTTCACTCTGTATGACAGACTCTAGGTCCACCAACCTCACTACAAATAACTCAATTTCGTTTCTTTTTATGGCTGAGTAATATTCCAATGTATATATGAGCCACATCTTCTTTACCCGTTCATCTGTTGATGGACACTTAGGTTGCTTCCATGTCTTGGCTATTGAAAATAGTGCTGCAATGAATACTGTGGTACATGACTCTTTTTGAATTGTGGTTTTCTCAAGGTATATGCCTAGTAGTGGGATTGCTGGGTCATATGGTAGTTCTATTTTTAGTTTTTTAAGGAACCTCCATACTGTTTTCCATAGTGGTTGTATCAATTTACATTCCCACCAACAGTGCAGAAGAGTTGCCTTTTCTCCACACCCTCTCCAGCATTTACTGTTTCTAGATTTTTTGATAA
Source organism: Monodon monoceros (assembly GCF_005190385.1). Lineage (NCBI taxonomy): Eukaryota > Metazoa > Chordata > Mammalia > Artiodactyla > Monodontidae > Monodon > Monodon monoceros. Next base: position 27,903,131 of record NW_021703785.1, on the reverse strand, counting down.
TGGCCATTCTGACAGGTAGAGGTGATACCTCATTGTACTTTTGATTTGCATTTCTCTAATAATTAGTGATGTTGAGCATCTTTTCATATGCCTCTTGGCCATCTGTATGTCTTCCTGGTGAAATGTGTATTTAGGTCTTCTGCCGTTTTTTAACTGGATTATTTGGGTTTTTGATAATGAGCTCCATGAGCTGTTTGTATATTTTAGAGACTAATTCTTTTTCTGTTGTTTCATTTGCTCATATTTTCTCCCATTCTGTGGGTTGTATTTTTGTCTTGTTTATGGTTTCCTTTGCTGTGCAAAAGCTTTTAAGTTTAATTAAGTTCCATTTGTTTATTTTTGTTTTTATTTCCATTACTCTAGGAGGTGGGTCAAAAAAGATCTTGCTGTGGTTTATGTCAAAGGGTGTTTTTCCTATGTTTTCCTCTAAGATTTTTATAGTGTCTGGTCTTACATTTAAGTCTTTAATCCATTTGGAGTTTATTTTTGTATATGGTGTTAGGTAGTGTTCTAATTTCATTCTTTTACATGTAGCTGTCCTGTTTTCCCAACACCACTATTGAAGATGCTGTCTTTTCTCCATCGTATATTCGTGCCTCCTTTGTCATAAAGTAGGTGACCATATGTGTGTGGGTTTATCTCTGGGCTTTCTATCCTGTTCCATTGATCTATATTTCTGTTTTTGTGCCAGTACCATATTGTCTTGATTACTGTAGGTTTGTGGTATAGTTTGAAGTCGGGGACCCTGATTCCTCCAACTCTGCTTTTCTTTCTCAAGATTGCTTTGGCTATTCAGGGTCTTTTGTGTTTCCATACAAATTGTGAAATGTTTTGTTCTAGTTCTGTGAAGAATGCCATTGGTCATTTCATAGGGATTGCATTGAATCTGTAGATTGCTTTGGGTAGTATAGTCATTTTCTCATTGTTGATTCTTCCAATCTAAGAACATGGTATATCTCTCCATCTGTTTGTATCATCTTTAATTTCTTTCATCAGTGTCTTATAGTTTTCTGCATACAGGTCTTTTGTCTCCTTAGGCAGGTTTATTCCTAGGTATTTTATTCTTTTTCTTGCAATGGTAAATGGGAGTGTTTCCTTAAATTCTCTTTCTGATTTTTCGTTGTTGGTGTATAGGAATGCCTGAGATGTCTGTGCATTAATTTTGTATCCTGCAACCTTACCGAATTCATTGATTAGTTCTAGTAGTTTTTTGGTGGCATCTTTAGGATTTTCTACGTATGGTATCATACCATCAACAAACAGTGACAATTTTACTTCTTCTTTTCCAATTTGTATTCCTTTTATTTCTTTTTCCTCTCTGATTGCTGTGGCTAGGACTTCCAAAACTATGTTGAGTAAAAGTGGCAAGAATGGGCATCCTTGTCTTGTTCCTGATCTTATGGAAATGCTTTCAGTTTTTCACCATTGAGTATGATGCTTGCTGTGGCTTTGTCATATACGGCCTTTATTATGTTTAGGTAAGTTCCCTCTATACCCATTTTCTGGAGAGCTTTTATCATAAATCGGTGTTGAATTTTGTCAAAAGCTTTTTCTGCATCTATTGAGATGATCATTTGGTTTTTATTCCTTAATTTGTAAATGTGGTGTATCACATTGACGGATTTGCGTATACTGAAGAATCCTTGCATCCCTGGGATAAATCCCACTTGATCATGGTGTATGATCCTTTTAATGTGCTATTGGATTCTGTTTGCTAGTATTTTGTTCAGGATTTTTGCATCTATGTTCATCAGTGATATTGGTGTATAATTTTCCTTTTTTGTGATATCTTTTTCTGGTTTTGGTATCAGGGTGATTGTGGCTTTGTAGAATGAATTTGGGAGTGTTTCTCCCTCTGCAGTTTTTTGGAAGAGTTTGAGACGGATGGGTGTTAGCTCTTCTCTAAATGTTTGATAGAATTCACCTGTGAAGCCATCTGGTCCTGAACTTTTGTTTGTTGTAAGATTTTTAATTATGGTTTCAATTTCATTACTTGTGATAGGTCTGTTTATATTTTCTAATTCTTGCTGGTTCAGTCCTGGAAAATTGTACCTTTCCAAGAATTTGTCCATTTCTTCCAGGTTGTCCATTTTATTGGCATATAGTTGTTTGTAGTAATCTCTCATGATCCTTTGTATTTCTGCAGTGTCAGTTGATACTTCTATTTCATTTCTAATTCTGTTGATCTGAGTCTTCTCCCTATTTTTCTTGTTGAGTCTGGCTAAGGGTTTATCAATTTTGTTAATCTTCTCAAAGAACCAGCTTTTAGTTTTTTTGATCTTTGCTATTGTTTTCTTCATTTCTATTTCATTTATTTCTGCTCTGATCTTTATGATTTCTTTCCTTGTACTGACTTTGGGTTTTCTTTGTTCTTCTTTCTCTTTTAAGTGTAGGCTTACATTGTTTATGAGGTTTTTCTTGTTTCTTGAGGTGAGATTGTATTGTTATAAACTTCCCTCTTAGAACTGCTTTTGCTGTGTCCCATAGGTTTTGGGTCATTGTGTTTTTGTTGTCATTTGTTTCTATGTATTATTTTACTTCTTCTTTGATTTCTTCAGTGATCTCTTGGTTATTTAGTAACACACTGTTTAGCCTCCATGTATTTGTGTTATTTACAGTTTTTTTCCTGTAATTGATTTCCAGTCTCAAAGCATTGTGGTCAGAAAAGATGCTTGATACGATTTCAGTTTTCTTAAGTTTTCTAAGGCTTGATTTGTGACCCAAGATGTGATCTATCCTGGAGAATGTTCCATCAGCAACTGAGAGAAAGTGTAATCTGCCACTTTTGGGTGGAATGTTCTATAAATATCAATTAGGTCCATCTGGTCTATTGTGTCATTTAAAGCTTGTGTTTCCTTATTTATTTTCTGTTTGGATGATCTGTCCATTGGCGTAAGTGGAGTGTTAAAGTCCCCTACTATTATTGTGTTACTGTTGATTCCTCCTTTCATGGTTGTTAGAATTTGCCTTGTGTATTGAGGTGCTCCTATTTTGTGTTCATAAACATTTATAATTGTTATATCTTCTTCTTGGATTGATCCGTTGATCATTATGTAGTGTCCCTCCTTATCTCTTGTAACAGCCTTTATCTTAAAGTCTATTTTATCTGATACGAGTATTGCTACTCCAGTTTTCTTTTGATTTCCATTTGCATGGAATATCTTTTTCCATCCCCTCACTTTCAGTCTGTATGTGTCCCTAGGTCTGAAGTGGGTCTATTATAGACAGCATATATATGGGTCTTGTTTTTGTATCCATTCAGCCAGTCTCTCTCCTTTGGTTGGGGCATTTAATCCATTTACATTCAAGGTTATTATCAATATGTATGTTCCTATTACCATTTTCTTAATTGTTTTGAGTTTGTTTTTGTGGGTCTTTTTCTTCTGCTGTGTTTCCCACCTAGAGAAGTTCCTTTAGCATTTGTTGTAAAGCTTGTCTGGTGGTGCTGAATTCTCTTAGCCTTTGCTTGTCTGAAAAGCTTTTGATTTCTCCATCGAATCTGAATGTGATCCTTGCTGGGTAGAGTAATCTTGGTTGTAGGTTTTGCTCTTTCATCACTTTAAGTATATCCTGCCACTCCCTTCTGGCCTGCAGAGTTTCTGCTGAAAAATCAGCTGATAACTTTATGGGGATTCCTTTGTATGTTATTTGTTGCTTTTCCCTTGCTGCTTTTAATATTTTTCTTTGAATTTAATTTTTGTTAGTTTGATTAATATGTGTCTTGGTGTGTTTTTCCTAGGGTTTATCCTGTCTGGGACTCTCTGTGCTTCCTGACTTGGGTGACTATTTCCTTTCCCATGCTAGGGAAGTTTTCAATTCTAATCTCTTCAAATATTTTCTCATACCCTTTCTTTTTCTCTTCTTCTTCTGGGACCCCTATAATTTGAATGTTGGTGCATTTAGTGTTGTCCCAGAGGTCTCTGAGATTGTCTTCAATTCTTTTCATTCTTTTTTCTGTATTCTGCTTCTCAGCAGTTATTTCCACCATTTTGTCTTCCAGCTCACTTATTCATTCTTCTGCCTCAGTTATTCTGTTATTGATTCCTTCTAGTGTATTTTTCATTGCAGTTATTGTGTTGTTCATCTCTGTTTGTTTGTTCTTTAGTTCTCTAGGTCTTTGTTAAACATTTCTCATATTTTCTCAATCCATGCCTCCATTCTATTTCTGAGATTCTGGATCATCTTTAATATCATTACTCTGAATTCTTTTTCAGGTAGATTGCCTATTTCCTCTTCATTTATTTGGTCTTGTAGGTTTATACCTTGTTCTTTCATCTGTGGCATATTTTTTTACTGTCTCTTTTTTCTATTTTTTTTTTTTTTTTTTGAGTAGGATTGTGTTCCTGTCTTACTGGTTATTTAGCCTGAGGCTTCCAACACTGGAGTTTGTAGGCTGTTGGGTAGAGCTGGGTCTTGGTGCTGAGATGCGGAACTCCGTGAGACCTCACTCCAATGAATATTCCCCAGGGTCTTTCTCTGTTAGTCCAGTGGTTTGGACTCAGAGCTCCCACTGCAGGAGCTTTGGCCCCGGGCTTGTGAACCAAGACCCCACAAGCCACCTGGGGCAGCAAAAAATAAAGAAAAAAACAGAGTAAAAAATAACATTAGACTAGGAAACTAACAGATATGTTAGGAGAATATAAAATAAAAAGATAGTTGAATCAACAACCAGAAGGTACATCAGTACCACAATAGTAAAAAAGAGGAGGAGGGAAAAGAAAAAAAAAAAAAAGGCCTTGGCTATGGAGGGCAGGGCCTAAGCAAGGGCAAGGTTTGGATGGTGGGCAGGGCCAATGCTCAGGACCCACAGGGCTGGAAAAGGCCCTGGGGGCTGTGGTGGGTGAGGCTTAGGCTCAAGGAACAGAAGGGGCCCAGGCGTGCCCCCCACCCCTGGTCTCAGATGGCAGGGGGCCTCACCTGGGAGCCCAGGAGGCTTCCTGGGCTTGAGTAGGAGGGGCAAATGCCCTCCTCTCCCCTCCTCCTCCTCCAGCCTCGGAGGGCCCCTCCCTCCTGCCTCTCTTGATCTCCCCAGCCTCCGTCCTATGCCCCCAAAGACCCACGCAGCCTGGAGGGGGCTTTGGAGGGCAGGGGATGGCCTAGAGCTCAGCAGCCTCCCCAGGACTGAGTGGGTGTGGCAATGAACCTCCACTCCTCTCCCGCTCCTCCTGGAGGGCCCCTCCTGCCTGCCTCCTGATCTCCCAGGCCCGCAGCTAGTATTTTAAATGTGAGGTTTAAGTGTAGCTATGGAATGCTGCTTAATTAGCATATTTATCACTTATTGATGGCTTGGATGTTATATAAAAGGACTATTAAATCTCATCCCACATAAATATGAGGACTTTTATGTTATTATTCATCCTTATCAATATTAATTTTGTGAGTCAGAGTCCCTACACTGATTCTATGTAAAAGAACCTTACTTGAAATCTGCTATTCAGGACTGGAAAAGGGAGATTTATGAAAACAGGAGTTAACTCTAAAGATGTGAAAAGTTAGGGCAGAAATAAAAATGAAACTGTAGTCCCTCAGAATTCTGGAATCCATAGTGCTTAGTGCTGTGTCACTACACTTCTGTTAATTATCACTTATTTATTCTTACTCAGTTCAGTCACAACTGTAGTCATTGTGCCTATAAATTTTATTTACATTAACTCATTTATTCTCACTGCAACCTTATGAAATTAGATATTATTATCCTAGTTTACAAAAGGAAGCTTAGAAAGGTTGACTAACTTGCCCAAGAAAGTAGGAGAAGAAATGGCCTTGCTCTGACTCCTAAACCATCCTGCTAACCAATAGCATTGGTGACAAGGCTTTTCCAAACTCATGGAAAAAAATTAAGAACTACCAGCGTAATAGCAAATACATAAATAATTAATATATGTATATAACATACCAGAGAACATTGTATCTCATGAAGGTGTGTCAAATCATTATTGTAGCCCATGATTTAAGAATGTAATTGTCCCATTTATCCTCCACAGTATGAATTGTTTATTCAAATTTGGGGTTGACTTCTCATATTTCTGTCATGCAAAAAGCTGGAATGAAGGCTCTAATTAAATATTTAAGAGTTGATTTCAGATGGGCAGGTGGCTCAAGCCTTGACTCTTTTACAAATTAGTCAACTGACCTTGGAAAATTCACTTAGCCGTTCTGAGCCCCATATGCTGTCCTGCAAGATTTTGTGAGATCTGAATGAGATAACCCACGTGGAAATACACAAGTTAGTACTTTGTGATGCAAAGTAAGTATTCATTCAAAGTTAGCCGAATGTGAATATCAATCAGTTGTTTCTTTTCAGACCAGATTTCTCAAACCTTCCAAAAAATTAGTTATTTCTCTCTCATAACGTAATCCATGCTCATACTTGGGTTGCATAGGACAAATAGTTCGGTCAGATTTTCAATGTCCATATTCTTAAAGACCACAAATGACTATGTTTAAATTTTTGTACTGATCTAAAAATTTTTTATTCTAATGTTTATTTCCTAAAGTTGTATGTAATTACGTCATATATATATATATATATATAAAATTTTTTTTTCCTATAGAGACCAGGACCTAGAAAATTCAATTGAAGTAAATTCCAATATGTCTAAGAGTAAAAATGAAAGGTAAGGCTTATTATAATTTACATTTTTCTTATGAATTCCATATGAGCCTTCATAAATTATATAACCTTGAAAGATTTTCTGAGAAGTTGAACTGTACTGTGATATTTAAATGTAAACACCATATGAATATGAAAAACAATGTACAGGGTGCTTAATAACTGATTTGGAAAAAAGTTAGCAAAATTTGAATTCTGTTGGAATTTCTGACTAAGGGCCTGCTGTTCAATGGCTTACTGTAAAAGGCATCATGGAAATTCAGTGCTCTGCACATGGGCTGTGAAGATTTATTTTTACTTACTGTTGCTTGGTAGGTTTTCAGCGGTGCAGAAAGCACTCTGGGAATCTCTTCCTTGGATACGTAGTGCTAAAAGAACGCACAAATTCATCACAGCCGCAAAACAGGACCTAATTTTGGAATTTCTTTACATCACAGAGAATACCAGCTTTAAAACTGTTGTACTTTGTTTCTTTTACAACGAAGGTTAGGATAGAAGCTATACTTCATTGTTGTTACAGATTGTTTAAATTAGGAAAGAATTTTAAAAGTCTTCCATGTTTAGCAATTCTTCTCCCAACACATGGGAGGACCCTAGAAGCAATAAGTTTCTATTTTTAACCTTCCTAAGATACAGCTGCCTTTTCTGTTTAAAAGAAAAAAAAAAACAAAAATGTTTATGTAAAGAAATGATATTGTTGATATGAAGTGAAGAGAGTAGAAAAGTAGGAAAAGAGCTGGTACACTGTTTGGTCTGTTTTTCATATCTCTTAAAGGCTCTTGCATATAAGAGGTAGGTAGTTTCTTTCTGTTCCCTTAATTCCCCAAATCATCCTCTGCCTTCTCTTTTTGTGATCCCAAGCAAGCCTCTGATAGAACGAGGGAGGATACATTTTCAGTAGGATCCACTATTTTGGGAACAGTATTGGGCTTACAATTAACCAAGCTCATTCAAATATTATTTGGAAATGATCCAGATTAAAAAATGACAAGTAAATGAGGAGGTATAATTAAGGAACTTTTCACTGAATATGACTTGAGAGGTGTTTCAGTTTGAGTTAGGCTTTCTCATGAAACAAGGTTTTATTGGAAAGATTAATGAAGAAATGGAAATTCAAGGACAGGAATGGTAGCATGGCCAGGCTTCACGGAGGCCTGCACTGGAAGGTTGTTCATTCTTGACCAGAGGACAGACATTAACCTTAGTTCTTGGTCATTGTCAGTTCTTTGTTGGCTTCTGCCTATTTTTCTCCTGCTCTTCCCTCTACCTATTGGCTTCCTTATTCTCTGCTCTGTAGCTGTTTGATAACCAAGAACTTTAGCTGCCTCTCCTTCCTCGTAACTTCACCTTCCTCTAGCTTTCCAAGGTCTGGCCTCCTTCAGCAAGGCGGTGTGGTTGTGGCCATCTGTGTAGAAGAGGCTGTGGGATGGAAAACACCGTGGCTGGCTGTAATGTGCACACACTCTCCTTTACTTTCCTGCAATTTCATCTGTGCCTCTTTCCTAACATAACCCAACAATCACACGTACATTCACAAATGCACCCCGTCTCTCCAGCGGGATGGTGACCATCACAGTCAGTTACTATGTCTGGAGGCCTTAACTACCACTACAAAATCATTTGCTCATCCCTGAGTTCTGTGTTCAGATGTTATTCATTCTTCTTCAGTTCTATCCGAATCCTGTACAGGATCTGTCTCCAAACTAAATGGAAAATGTAGATACTGCCCCAGCCCTGAAAGAACAACTGTAATAAAAGTTCTCACGTGAAAAAAAAAGTGGAAAAAAGAAATCTCTGGGCCCAATTTTGCACCCATATAATTTTGGCTACAGAAAAGAAAGTTTACTTGACTCTCAAAATGGGTAAAAATTTAACAGAAAGAAAATTGAGGGTCAGAGAGTAAGAGACTTGATCAGGTGCAGAAAGTTAGTAAATTAGACAGGTATCCTGGCCTCAAGTCCTCTATTTTTCCACAGGAGAATTCTGCTATTTTTAAATTTTATTTATTTTTATTGAAGTATAGTTATTGTACAATGCTGTGTTAGTTTCAAGTGTACAGAAAAGTGACTCAGTTATATGTGTATATATATATATATATATATATATATATATAATATACTCTTTTTCAGATTCTTTTCCATTATAGATATTACAGGATATTGAGTAGACTTCCCTGTTCTATATAGTAGGTCCTTGTTGATTATCTATTTTATATATAGTAGTGTGTATGTGTTAATCCCAAAGTCCTAATTTATCTCCTGCCCCCCCCCACTCCACTATCCCCTTTGGTACCAATAAGACTTCTTTTTATACATTTAAAACCTGTAATTTTTACAAGAGCTCAAAACCTTGATAGTTTTATAGAAGTAAACCCTATCACATACAACAGTTCAAAATGGTAAACTCTTACTAAGCTTTTAGTCTTCATGCAAAAGAGATTTATAAAGTTTGCAGTGACATGGGTATTTATCAGTTGAAATTATTTTATGCTGTTTAAAGTCAAGTTGCCAATGTTAAGTCAAATAGGACAATGGAAATCTAAATAAGAGTCATAGCCCAATCTGTTAAACTGACACTTGATTTACTTTATTTACTTTATGAATGTATTCACTTTGTATAGTAATTGGATGTCCACATAGATATATGCTTTCTGATTAGTATATTCACAGAGTTGTACAACCATCATTACAATCACTTTTACAACATTTTCATCACCTCAAAAAGAAACCCAATGCCCAGTAGCAGTCACACATCATTTTCCCCCAACCCCTTAGCTCTGGACGACTACTAAACTACTTTCTGGCTCTTTAAATTTCCTATTCCGGACATTTCATATAAATGGAATCATAAAATATGTGGTCCTTTGTGACTGGCTTTTTTCACTTAGAATAATGTTTTCAAGGTTCACCCATGTTGTAGCATGTCTCAGTATTCCATTTCTTTTTATTGCCAAATGATATTCTACTGTGTGAATGTACTACATTTTGTTTATCTATTTATCAATTGATGGGCATTTGGATTGTCTCCACTGTTGGCTTGTAATTCACTCTTATGAACAATGGCACTATAAACATTCATATATAAGTTTTTGTGGAGAGTGTGTTTATTTCTCTTGGGTAAATACCTAGGGAGTGAAATTGTTGAATCCTACAGTAACTCCATTTGAGGAACTTCCAGACTGTGTTTTAAATCAGCCGTACCATTTGATGTCCTCACTAGCAGTGTATGAAGGTTCTAGATAGTTAAATTTTCAAGGTGAACTTCCACTGCAGAAAACATTTTCTCAAGTGTAATTCCATTTGGAATTTTGTAAGTTCCAACACAATATTTGGTTTTATAGTTTATGGAGTTATTTAATTAAGAAACAAAATTGTGACCGTTGATTGCAAGTTACAATTCAGCAATTTGTTTCAATGAAGGGTAATGTCTTAACAATAAAGCCATCAAGCAAAAAACATTGTCAGTCTTAGGTTCTTCTTTAGGAATATTATTCAAGGCATCTAAGGAATAGTTTGGTGGAGAGTTCTCTATTGCACTGGTTCCCACATTTTATTTACATCAGACTCACCTGCTAATCCAGGGCCCACACTTTGAGAACCAGTGCTCTTTTGGGTAAGATGTCAGGCTGCCTCTAAGGTAGTGGTTCTCAATCTTGACTTGTATGTGAGACTTACTGGAGAGGTTTAAAAGACTGCAAATGCCCAAGCCATACACCAAACCAATTAAACCAAATTCAGCATAAGAATTTTGGCAGGACACAGTTCAATCCTTATCAGAACTGTTTACAAATTATTTCACTTTCCTATCTGCAGATTTTGCAAATTGGTGATATTTGATTTTATCTTTCTGAGGACAATACAGACACATTTCACACTCATTGACAACCTTTGTCCTTTGAAACTATTTGCTAAAATTGGGTTTTGTATTATATACTATATGATTTGAATATTTCCAAACAATTCACAGCTAGTTTCATTTTTCTGGAATGACATATTCTAATGATTGTATTAGAAAATCTTCTAATAATATTAATTCTACTTTCTCATTACTTAGTGTCATTTTAACTCAGCTGTAAAACATCTGTTTTGTGAAATATCTGTCTTAAAACTAGAAGATGGTTTTCCGTATGCCAGAGTTGATACTATGTGAACAGATGTTTTCTTCTTCTTTAAGAGCTACCTGGAAATGGAAGGAACAGGCCAGTCAAGAATGATAAATTATGATCAAGATCTAAATCCTCCTCTTGGTCTTTATGTCTCTCCTATATCAGAGTTTACTAACACAGGGGAGGAAAAAGAGCTAAAGCTTTCACTACTCCTGCATTAAAATTTTCCTCTGTCTCATAGGAAAAAGCAAATATGCCTGCACTTTGTTAAGCATAGTGACATTTTTAGATTAGCAGAAATCTAGGTCAAAGTTCTTTTGCAATCTTCAAAGTACTGTTTTCCATTAAAAACAAAATGGAAACTGGAATTTCTCAGAGGAACCCCTGGATAATTTTCATTAAACTGATAAACTGTCAGATATGTTGTACATGAAAAACTTTCTAAGATGGCACTGCTGCTGTGAAAATATTACTGGAACCAATTTCAGATGGTTCCTGCCCTTGGTAAAAAAGTATTCTGTCTTAGTGTTAGATAATGTGACACATGCCTGTAGATGATTCCTTAAGGTAAGATAGTGGTCTCTGTGGAGGAGTAAAGTCGTACATGTATTCTATTTGTGTATCTGTGCAGAAAACAGGCAAACAAGAAAGAGGTTCACTGTATATTTTTAAAAGTTCATTGAACAGAATTTTAATAAAACAAAAACCTTCTATGTGGCCTTGATTTTAAGTGCCAAATATTTGCATTTGCTTTCTCAGGCAAGATGGCCAAGTTAGTGGGTCTACTGAGGCTTTAATCAGCCCATCTTCTAGAACCACTGCCTACTCTTATGAAGCACAGAAGATGCTCAGGTACTGTGGTCAATTATAAAACAACTGACAGGACTATTCTCCTTCTGTTTTTTTTTTTTTTCTCCTTCTGTGTTTTAAAGAAAACATACAACCTGATCCTTCCTTGAAATGCAGAAATTTTAAATTTTACCAGTGGCTAAGCAGGCTTATACAAAGGTGTTGAGTAAACAACTTGGTCACTGGTAAGTTGTCAATTATGAATAATGAGTGTAAACTGTGATTTTTCCTTAAAAAGTCTATATTTTTTTAAAAAAGCATGATTGAGACATTGGCATTGACATTCTTTAAGTAGATTTAAAGGTTTCATTAAATCAGATGTTATCATGATCGTTAATTAAGGTCCACTTTTTGCTTGAGATTTGTGGGGAAAGCAATGGTTTGGAAATATGAATGGGACATCAGAGAAATAGACACTAAAACATGTTACAGGAATATTCAAAATAATCATCGTGCTCTACAACAGACTTATTGAGTGACCAATTTTCATAATAGTATTCTGGAAGTAGGCCAAGGTACTTCTAGAAGTTAAGACAAAATGGGAGACATAAATAAATTTTGCAGAAATGGATTGATACCACTTTAACATTCGTATTTTAAAGGTAATAGTTTAGAAGGACTATATGAGCATTATTGTTTTCATTGGATTGGATAATTGCCTGTTAATTTGATTATCCTGTAAACAAACTTTAAACATGAAGTAAAATGGTTTGTATTGCAGCTCCAATGCTGAAACCAGGCATGCAGGACCAAAGGATACTGTTGTGTACACAAGGATGTATGCGGAGAATAGGTACTGGAAATTTATTTGAAGTATTTTGCTATATATATTTTATAATTTTGAAATAATCTGTGTTTAAGAAGGAATGCCATTATTTTAGGGTATGCTTGCTTTTTTCAAATAGCAGAACGTTTAAGAGTATATCAAGTTCTTTATATAAATAAATATATAATTCTTTATAATCTTTCCACTATTAAGTAGTTGTCAAATAATCATACAATTTCATTGAATGGACTAAGGAGTATTTTAATATAACACGTGTATACATAATAGGATAGTTATTTGAAAGTTGTCACATAAACATACACGCCCATAATAAGCTTTATAAAATTACACAAGTATTGCTATGCTAATTTGGAGTCACACTTTAATTAAATGGTTCTATCGACTGTTGTTTACCTCTAATCTGAAATAAGGGGTATAACTTTTAGTAAATAAGCTCTGGCCCACAAAATCTGCTGCTTGATGTGATGGATGTTGAGGAGAATGTCAAACAAGGTCAGGGATTCACAAGTCATTCGATTTTGCAGAGTATAAAAACAAGAATTGGCCTAATTGTGGTGTAGGGTAATGGTGGGGCATTCAGATGTGGATATACGCACGCGTGTGTCAATCATCGCCCATTTCAAAGAGGCCAGAGAGCAGAGTATGGGGGCGGGGCTCCCAGAAATTCGAGGTGCGTTCGATTTGAGCAACCTTCCCCCCAAAAGGGATTCCTCAAACCCCAAAGTAAGTTACCTTGTAAAATGCAACCTCAACTTTGATTTTGCTGCTTAATCCAATTCTCCCTAAAATCTACACCGACAGTGCAGTGTGTATTAGACCAGAGGCCCTAGAAACAGAGTTGGGATTGAATCTTAGTTTGTCATTTACTGACTATGTGGCCTCAGCAAAACTACTTAACTTCAGTTTTCTGTCTCAATTCAAGTCTCAATTTTCTGACCAATAAAATGGGAATAATTTTATATGTATCAGGCATAATTATGTGCAAACTTTTATTTGGCATTGTGGGCTATGTGTTCCGTAAAGTAGATTCTATTTCTAACAGCAGTCTGCCTATGGGCAGTTTGGAGGGAGAGAAGGATTTCTCATTAAAAAATCCCAAGTGAGGGCTATGGAGTTATCCTTCACTGTATGAAATAATAGGAACATATTGCTTCTGGTCCTAATATGCTCCCAGGTAGTGTAGGTACTGGGGAAGCATTTATGGACAGTCAGCTGGTTAGTGCACTGCAAACTTCATTTGTCTCCAGGAGAAAGTGACGTTTACAAACTGGAGCAGAAAGGGAACAAAGAGGACTTTTAAAAGTTACAATATTTTTGCTTTCATTCTAAATGATTCCTGGATGTTTTCAAGCAAATATAAAAACTTCCAAAGCTTTCTCTAAAAGTTCAGGAGTGTTTCTCTACGTGAATGGTGTCTGTCTATATTTGCCTGCACTGGCTCGTGCTTTGTGTATATTCTTTATGTGAGGCTACAGATAGCTTTCTTTTAGTAAAAATAAGGGAGGTGCAAGTATAAACTTCATGAAAAACAATAACTGCTTTTCCTGCTTACACTTGTTCTTGCACTCTCCTTGCCCCATTCTTTATTTATCTTGGTGAATATGTCAACTTATGTCAACTTGGAGGTTTCTTGCATATCAATACTTCTCCAGATTTAAAAAAAAAAAAAGAGTCAGTACATTGTCCTGGCTTGTAACATCCCAAAGAATAATAATAATGAGGCTGTGTGAGTGGGTGTGTGTGTGCTTCCTTGCCTGCATAGAGGTATATACTTCAATATTAGGGGAATAGTCCAATTCTCACATGTCCATATGTGTTTGTTTCTAGTAAATCACCAAAGGATAGATATCAGGAGAGTATCTCTGGAAAATACATACAAACCATTTATTCGACTTCAGATAGGTGAGTATGTCTGTATTTCCATACATAAAAGTATATACACACACATATAAACATATGTATTTTTATATATTATAGATAATATATATGTGTGTACATACTTTATAAATATACATTTTATTATGTATGTGTATATGTATTTATATATAATATATATTTACATATCTTCATTATGTATATAGCACTGAAATATATATGTACACATTCTTGTAGTCCATTGAACTTGGAGATGACATTCCTGACAGCGGTTATATTGGTGATTGTATGAGTGGAACAAAGAACAGCAACCTCTGCATCTAGGAATTTGCTCCTTGACTTCCTGGCTGTTGTTCTTTGATTTTGATGTACTTTATTCCAGTAGAGCTTTCTGTGCCTTACAGCTGCCTCCCAGGCAAGTGTCTCTGCTGTTGGTGATCCCAGGAGTCCCCAGTACTGCCACATTATTAGCATCCAGGCTTCATTGCATCCCTAGACCGTGCCCTCAGCCCTCCCTCCTTGCGGTTTTCCAAAGCCAGCTCACCTTACAAACAGCTGCGTGGATGTGCCGCTGTGACCCACTAGGCCCAGGAAGGAGGTTAGGGTGAGCATCAATTTAGTGCCGGTAAACTGACCTCAGGCTTTTGCTCTTGATTACTCTCTTTTACCATTTTATGCTCAGTCGGGTAAATAGGTGACACTCCTGAGACTGTGGCCTGCAGACTTCCAGCGGAGGAAATAAAAATAATTAGCATTTCAGTCCAACCACTGGAAACCAGCTTAATGCAAATGTCCGGTGTTCTATGGAAGGTATTTCTTTATTGCAGGGGGTGGAAATATGGCTCACTGAGGGTCACGACATATCTTTTTTTTTGCGGTATGCGGGCCTCTCACCGCTGTGGCCTCTCCCGTTGCGGAGCACAGGCTCCGGACGCGCAGGCTCAGCGGCCATGGCTCACGGGCCCAGCCGCTCCGTGGCATGTGGGATCTTCCCGGACCGGAGCACGAACCCGTGTCCCCTGCATTGGCAGGCGGACTCTCAACCACTGTGCCACCAGGGAAGCCCCCATATCTTATTTTTATGCACAGCCTCAGCTTGTAACGCAGTCCTTGGCACCTAACAGATACTCAATAAATTATTCCTGAATAAACAAACCTATGTTCCATTTACTAAGGGAAACATAGGTGGGCCAGGCATCAGAATTACATCCTCTTTTTGTCACTTTTGTTAAGATCTTCTATTACCAAGGCTCTTCTTAGTGTCTTGCCTTTAAGTCACACCTCTTTGATGTGACTATAGGAGCACCACAAGTATTGCTTAGATAACCAAAACACCAGAGCTAGGTTTTTCATAACGCTCTGAAAAGATCTTTGACTAAGTATGATCTTTGTTTTTTTTTTTGGTCACAAGGCACAGCTTTGTTCCCTGACCAGGGATCAAACCCAGGTCCCTGGCAGTAAGAGCATGGAGTCCTAGCCACTGGAACACCAGAGAATTCCTGACTAAGTATGATCTTAATAAGGATAACACCAACACCAGAGCTTTCCCTGGGCTCATATTTTTATTGTTAAGGAAGAAAAGCATTCTACATTAAAGTGTTGCTCTCAAAGTGAAGAATTTCCCTCCTGTTCCTCAAGTGATCCTTGAAATTTTTTTAGTCATCAGAGCAAAAGTCAATTCTCCGTTAAAACTGGTTAGTCCAGCAAACTTTTTCTGTTGATCATTGTGTGAAATTAGCTGCATCCCCACAGTTCTTACCTAAGCACATCAATCCCATAACGTGACCAGTGCCCCTTTACAAGGTAAATACCAAATTCCTCTGTACATGATTTATGGGCCTTCAGAATCTGATCCTGCTGAATATTGACTGATGTTCAATCACTGCAGCCACCCTCATTGTGTGGCACCTTGGTACATCCTGTTCACTCTGCTTGGAACCCCTCCATCACGCCCCTCCCCACCTCACTGGGCTCCCCTTGAGAGCTCCTTCACCCTCAAGCTTTAACTCAGATGGCACTTATGCTGACAAGCCTTTCCTGCTTCACCCCAGGGATAAGCTGCTCCACTGGCTGTGTTCTCCTAACTCTTTTCACACATCCATAAATGTGTGGTGACCATCCAATCACACACCTGGCTACCCTAGTGGAAAGAAGGCTTCTCATTGGAGGAGACTCTCTCACTCTTCTTTATATTCCCAGCTCCTGTCTCAGTGTCTCTGGAATGGAAGAATGCTAGAGAGTGGCAGTTTTTACTCTGGAAGTGCTTACAGTCTAACATGGGAAATTTAAGTGTGTGGGTACCTACGTATGCATATATGTGAAAAATGCATAGGAAACTATTTGCCCGGAATATGTAAGCAAGTACCTAGAGAGATCATTGAAAGAGGGAAATATTTATTTATGTACATAAGGGAAGAAGAGATTACTAGAATGACTGAGAGTATAAAATGAAACAAGGCTTTATCTACTCCAATCCCTTTCCTCTCTTACCCCCTCCTCCCCTCAACTTTCCCTCCTCTCTGCTTCTAGTCCTGCACTCGATGACAGGATCGATTGTGGTTTCTGGGCATGACTAGTTCTTTCTAACCCAGTGAGCCCAGTCAATCTCACAAGCAGGCCCAGAGGTAGCATAGGGCTCTGTGGCCGCTCTGCCTTCATTCAGATCCCGCCTCTGCCACTCACTGGCTGCATGACTTACCCTTCTGTGCCTCAGCTTTCTCTTCTGTAAAATAATGATAAAAATAAGAGTACCTGCTTCTCAGAGATGTTATGAAGAATAAATGAGTTCATATAAGCAAAGTGCGTGGAAAATGCACTGCACATATTAAGTATATTAGCACTATTAAGTATTAGCTATTTTTGTGTGTGTGTGTGTGTGTGTGTGGTACGTGGGCCTCTCACTGTTGTGGCCTCTCCCATTGTGGAGCACAGGCTCCGGACGCACAGGCTTAGCGGCCATGGCTCACAGGCCCAGCCGCTCCACGGCATGTGGGATCTTCCCGGACTGGGGCACGAACCCGTGTCCCCTGCATTGGCAGGCGGACTCTCAACCACTGTGCCACCAGGGAAGCCCAAGTATTAGCTGTTTTTATTTCACCACCCCGGTATGTATCCTACTTTGGAAATTTCAGGCTTGTTTGCTAACACCCTGAGACTAGTAAACTCTGCAAGGTGCTAATTAACACTGTCCTAAGACCTTCCAAATGGAAAAGAATCAAGTAGTTATTGGTCTTTCTTAAGACTCTGGCGTGACCCAAGGTCTTTTGGACTTGCTGATCATTTATTTATTATTGAACATTATTTTTCCAAAGTAAATAGCAAAGCTCTTTTTTCCCCATCAAATTTGTGGTGAGATTATATCATATTGGAGAATTTTTGTCATGAAAGGGCCCCCAATATTCTGAGTCTTACAATGACACCAAGAGAAGTGGCATAAGGGAGCGTTATAGTGACTCTAGACCCTAGAATCTAGGTTATCCATCATTTGTGAATTCACCAACACATTCTTGAATGGATTTCTATTTTTGTCCTATTGAATGTTTTGAGAGTTAAATTTTTATATTAATCTGCAGCATAAATTTTCTATGATATAAGTACATTAATAATTCAAAACCCTCTTCTAGCTTCAAGGGGTACTTATGACCTAGTTCAGTTAGAAAACTGTGAACATCTTTGTCCTGCCCAGATGCACTTTTGATTGCTAATGAATTAATAATCTGAGACTTTCCTTCATGTTAATTCTTTGATATCATTTTGAAATAACTAGAAGAATCAATCATTTATCCTGCTATCCTAGGATAAGTAAATCCTCAGCTTTCCTTGATTTTTACACAATTTACTACAGTATCAACAAAATTAACATATCATTTCCATACGACTTTATGGGGAATACATCTGTCTTTTGCATCATGACAAATTTATTTTTAATTGCTTACATCTCTATAGGTCTGTCATTGAAATGGATATGTGCACTTACTGTCGAAAACCCTTGGGCACAGAAGCTAAGATGATTTTAAATGAATTACAAATTTGCTGCCATTCCACTTGCTTCAAGGTAAGGCTATGTTTATTGCATTTAACGCAATATAAAATTGCATAATGATTGGAATAAAAATAATTATTTAATGAAATATATGCGATGAAGTTAAAGCTTTCAGAAACACTGTCATGCACATTAATAATGCACTATTTAAACATTTCTCAGAGTTCTACAGCCTAAACCTCCAAGGTTTATAATTACTCTCTTGGCTTTAGGCTTAAAAGTTGATTATTGACACATTTATAACTCTGACCCTACAGATTGAAATCTGTAAAAAGATAAACACTTGTTCTCTTTAGAAAAGTTTTTGCAGCATTTTCATAAATCATGCATTACATAAAATATATAATGAAATCTGAAAAGGCAAACAAATTGTTGAGAAGAAAGCTAGCATCTCCTTACGTTATGAAATCAGGACCAATGGGCTTAACAATAGTTGAAACTCAGTCTGCTTTTGAGAGCATGATTAATTCTAATTAAATGTGGCTTAGTAAAATAATAAAGCGTACATAGTAGAATACGTCACAGTTTGTGTTTTTATATGCTATTTCTTTTACTTTTCACAAAAACATTCCGTAGGTGAACAATATAGATTTTGGTGTAACTGGGTGAGCACTTAACTAGGAACCTGAAGACTTGAGCTGGAGTTCTAACTGACACTAATTGAGGCCATGTGACTTTGGACATCATCTAAATTAGCTTAGCCTCAGTTTCCTCATCTGTAAAATGAAGTAGCTGATTAGACCAGTGGTTTCCAACCCTGGATGCATATTATAACTGTCTGGGGAGATTAGGAGAAAAATAGAATGCTTGGGACCAGCCCCAATTACATCAAGAATCTTAGAGATGACTGCTGGGCATTGGTATTTTTACAATCTCCTTAGATAGATCTAACAGGCAGCCAGTTTAAGAACCACAGCCTAAATCTATGGGTCCCTTCTAGTGCTGATATTCTATGACTGATACAAATTATCTAATTCAGTTAAGTAGATGTAATACTTTAACAATTGATTGCTTCTCCTTAAATTAGCTTCAGAAAGTGACACAAAGCAAGAAGAAATATGATGCCTCATTTTGAGCAAACAAAATCCAAAAGGACATCATATATAGAATTCTATATAAAATGTAATCTGAAAATTTCATAATTATTTAATTATGACAGTAAAATTTCCTTTTAATTATTAAGTTTACTCAATGAAACAAAAGTTAGTCTATAGCTCCTCATTTAAAATTATTATGCAGAAAGTTTTTTAAAAGAAGAAAATTCTCCTGATTATTGCTTTTGGTAAATAGGAATAATTTCCATTTATTATATTTTGGATGATTTATTTCCATTTTCAATTTAATTATAAAATACTACTGAGAATAAAAATGTCCCCACACTCCTAGGAAAAGACAGATTATTCTATAGCCATAATAATAGAGAACCATCTGAACTGGCTTAAACATGTCAAACTGATCTATGACAATTTGCGTCAGTGAACTTGAAAGTCAGCCAGTTGGCAGTGAACTTGCTCCAGTGAGCACAGGTCTAAGGCAGATGTCAACCCTTTCCTTCCTCTTTAACCAACACAACTTGAAACAAACTTCCCCCTAAACCCTGCATAGGATCAGAAGTTCGTTTTGCTCAATGACGCTATACCCGGACAGCATAGCTCTCCCTTAGTAAGCAAACAATAAATGCACTTTGTGTTTTTGTTTGCGATATCCAGTGGTGATCTTGTCTTTGGCATAACCAATTTCTGAAAATGTATATCTACTCTGTTGTGAGTTACGTAGAGACTTCAGTGGTATATATGCCCTGAAATGCACATCTCCATAGTAGAGAGGTTTATGAGAGGATTTATTTGAAAAGTTCGGTGTGTGGATCACAGACAAGTAAGTATACTCTTATTTTCCCTCTGGGTTCTCTTGAGGCTTCATCTGAGTGTTGCTATGAAGGATGGTACTGAATAAAGTAAAAGTTTTGTTTGGTTTTTTTGTTTTGTTTTGCGGTACGCGGGCCTCTCACTGTTGTGGCGTCTCCCTTTGCGGAGCACAGGCTCCGGACGTGCAGGCTCAGCGGCCATGACTCACGGGCCCAGCCGCTCTGCGGCATGTGGGATCCTCCCGGACCGGGGCACGAACCCGTGTGCCCTGCATCGGCAGGCAGACTCTCAACCACTGCGCCACCAGTGAAACCCCCAGAAGTTTTTTTTTTTTTTTTTTTAATCCTGTTACGCCAAGAATCTAAACTTCATATATAATGTAAACTTTATACATTCTGTTTAGTGTGAAATATGCAAACAACCTTTGGAAAACCTACAAGCCGGTGACAATGTTTGGATTTATAAACAGAAAATACATTGTGAATCTTGCTACTCTCAAGTTGTAGGTAAGTGTTAAGCTCTGTAAGGAACCATCACTAACATTAATGAACTTTTAATATTGATGGAAGATCTCAAAACTAAAAAGTATTTTCTTAATTATATTAAAAATTCAGCTGCAGATAACATGGTGGCATTTCACTTTATGGTATAAAAATCAGTCAACATTTATATTTCCTTCTTATGTCAGACCAGACATAGATACAACTAAGCAAAAGTCATTTATTTTAGGAAATTTTCCATTTTTTCCAAACAAAATCAGATTTTCTTTGCTCTACTGATCGGTGAAGTTGAAGTGCATTTCTGTGAATGACCTTTGCATTTGCACTGGAATATACTTTTTTTAAACGTAATTTGGTTATTATACTAAATGCCTTTTAATGTTATTTTTAAACGGAAAATTTAGAGTTAATGGTGTACAATTCTATATTGCATATAACATTTGAGTATTTTTTTTTACCTTTAAGACCAACTTTACTATAATTTGGATACCTAATTAGCATAAATGTTGTGAGAAGAAACATTAAGGGTCTGCATTTTTAACTCATATTTTCAATAAGCTTAGCGTGAAAGCTGTAAAAGTTGATTTAAAAGATGCGTACAGTGCACAGTAAGCTAGCAATATAAAATCCTATGAAACTTCATTGTAAAGCTAGTATCAACATTTAATTTTTGCTTCAATAGTAAGTAGGTAGAATAACCATGATGATATTGGGGAGCTGGTCAACGGCACTGTGTGAAAGGCAAGTTGCCTGCTGGTGGTGAATGAAAAAGGAGCATTTGCGATTTTTACACGGGATCCAAAATATGGAATTTAAAGACAAATGTGTGATATTAATGAGGTACTGAGAGGCTACATCTGGAAAATACTCTGAAAAATATTCAGAAAGCCATGTTCCATCAGGCTGCAGAATCAATGACAAGAACAAAGCTAATTATATTCATACTTTGCCTTCTATTTTCTGCTTTCCCCAGCCAGTTCTCATATTTCTTTTTTTTTTCCTAATCGAGCAGCCTTATCAGGATCCATTGTTACATCAAGGGGCCTTGATGTGCATGGTGCAGCTCTAAAACTTTCAGTCCCGGGAGTCCATGATACGGTTTAGGAGATGTGGTTACCAAAACACTCAGAAGTCTTTGTGTTTTCTTCCCGGTGTGCATTTTTATAGTATATTTAAGTTGTCAAGACATGACTCTCAGGCATGTCATAAATATGAGTACAGGGCATTGGTACTTTGTGTTCATGGTATGGCGAGAAGCCATGCCGCAGTGATGAATGCAGTAGGAGGTGAAAGTAAAATGCTTAACCCACCACTACCCCCTTGATGAGTAATTATTTATTTTTAGAACTTAAGTTATAGTCTTATTTTTGTAATGAATTTGTATATCTAACTTATTTTCTTTAAATTTTTCAGCAAAGTGGATTCAGTAATTCTGGCACATGAAAATCAAGATGAAAGCATTCACTAAGGAGTTAAAATTTTTATTGTAAGAACATATAATCTAGAAAAGCTTTTACACCAAAGATTGACTCTGGTATAGAATTAACAACTCTGCTATTGCATAAATAACCTAATTGCCTCCACTAAGGTCACATACATAAAGGGAACCATCTGGTATCTGGTTAGATTTAGAGATCAAAAATTCAAGTGGTTCTAGCACCCAGTGTCAAAGGAAGCATGCTTCTGATGGCAGTGAGCATTGCCAGCCTTCACCAGGTCCATCTCTGCTCAGTATTAGGCTGTGTGTCATGGTTTCCATTATAGACAAATTTACCATCTTCTCACCTTTGTTTCCCTAAGAATTTGGATTTACAGACGTTATTGAAGTCTTGATAAAACTGTCATGGGAGCAAGATATGTTTCATTTATGTACAAAAGTAATGTTGATAGAAATTTTGGCAGAAAGATAAAGTTTGGCAGAAAGATGTTAACGTATAAAGTTGTATGGACCTCAGAAAATCACTTAAACCTTTCAGATTTCTGTGCTATTATCTGTAACATGAGGGCCAATGGACAAAATGATTTCTAAGGTCGCTTTCTGCTCCAAAATTATCAGATTCTAAAGCAAGTTTTTGTTTGCTCTTTAGAAACATACCTGAATCTGTGTTTGTTAGGCCTATTGAACTAGATAGGATATCTGAACAATTTAACCTTGGTATCATCCTTCAGTTTATCACTGATACAAGTTTTATAGAATGTGTTTTAAAAACAGAAAGACCTGCATTTATGGGTAATGGGTAAAATCATATGACATGGTGTTTACGTAATTTGTCAGGTTTTCTTTGCATGCATTTTAAAATCTGGATTCATAAATGATCTATGAGAAATAATGAAAGTTATGGACTACAAGGACATGTTCTTTCGCATGCTATATCTATTCCTATTACATAGCACTTTATATTTACAGATGGCTTATAAAAATAAATGAACTGTCAGTTATACAGAATCTTCTTGTACAGTGTCTATAAATATTACTCACTGACATTGATATGTCAGTTATATGATCATAATTTATTATATTCTGTGCCATGCTGCTTAAAGTAATTTTTTAACTGCTCAATCTATAACTTTGATTTTTAAAGAGCTTTTTCTTAAGGAATTGAAAATTCAGTAATCTTGTGAGGAACTATTATTATTATTAAAATTGAGACATTGCACTTATAAACTACTTTATATGCACATAGCAATTGCTTCTCAAAGGAAAGCATATGGAACATTGAGAGAGGGTGGAATTCTAAGGGAGTTTAAGGCAGTTGTAAAAAACTGACAAACTAGGGAGATTAAAAGATAATCATGTATTTTCTAAATGTTGATAAATGTAGAGTTATTCTTCTGTATAATGATTTCAAGCATCTGTTCCTCTTAGACACTGGTCCACAAAGTGTTAAACACTAATGCTTATTAAAATACAGAAATGTGTAATCATTGTCCTATGGAGAGGGAGCCAGAAAAAACAATTAATAATAATTTGATATTCATTAATTCATGCTTGATGAGAAGCAGTGGTAATTGAGCCATATGTTTTATTGTTCTCTTATTACATGCTATCAGACTGGATCAAAAGAAATAATTTTCTTAGAGTTGGAATTTGTGGCAGGAAAAGACGAATGAAATAGTATCCCTCTCTTTTATATAAAGTGTATTAACATCTCAATGCCTTTGTAGTAATTAAAAATCATTTGAATATCATTTTTAAAGGATTCTACTGTTGAATGCTTAATTTAAAAAAAAACCTAAAAGGAACGTAATTCTCACTTTTCTGTAGTTGTTTAATGGACCCTTTCTTCTACAATAATGTATTAAATTAAACCAAAAGCTGTTGTAAAAATGGAATAAATACAGAGTGGAGAGAGAAGGGCTTCTGATTTACCAAGTCTGCCTCATCATGTCTGGGATTACTTGCACCATAGGAATGACAGATTCCTAAAACAGTTCGTAAGATCTCATTTTTTTTTTTTTGCAGCTAACTAATTGTGCTATGATTGGCATACTTTTCCTGGACACAACTGCCTAAATCTCAGAATACCAGGCCCTGAATTCTATTACAAATGAAGAGATGTCTATAAAAAATAATTAATCGCTCCACTATGAGAGTATCCTTCCAAAAAGCAAAACAAAGATATATCTAGTAATCTTGGAAATAGAATTTGTTAAAAACCTTTTTTCTTTTACTAAGGCCAAGAAATAAAAATTTATTCAAGAAGTAATCTATGCATCCTTAATTGTTTGATTGCAATCACTCCTATAATTAGATAGGAGTGATGAGACAGTCCAGTTCTCACTGCTGGGGCACTCTCTGACTTGTTTACTATGATAGAAAATCATGAGTGTTTGGAACATTTTCCTATTCAGCTTGATTCAGAGCTCTACCAAAACAAGTGACCGTTTGGTCTACGTAGAGGCAAACTTACCATGATGATGTTGATTTTTTTGTTGTTGTAGTTGTTACTACTGAATATACTGGTTATTTGGTACAATGTAAATAAATTGTTTTTAGCATTCCACCTATTCCATAGCACTCAACAGTTCCCAGAGGCACCCATAAATATCTGTATTAACTTGGATAGGCCATTTCCCTCATGGGTCAATTTCCTGCTACTTAAAATGTGGGATTGAGAACATTGGCTTGCTATTGTACCCACCAGTGCAAACACTGCAAGAATCTATGAATCTATTCCTGCTGCTTACCCCATTCTTAGATTATCTCTTTTGTTAGATGCCTAAGAGTTGGTGAATGTTTTGAATGTGCTGCAGAATTGCATGTTAACTTTGTCACAACACAAAGTGAATTCTGGATCGTGTTTACTGGAATGTTTTGAATGTGCTGCAGAATTGCATGTTAACTTTGTCACAACACAAAGTGAATTCTGGATCGTGTTTACTGGATCTTTGTCCTGCCATTTGAGACGTATGGCTTCTGAGATAGTACTGAAATGTTCAGATGTCTCCTGAGTTAGGTAATGGTTTCCGTTTTTTCACTAGAAGAGAGGAAACTGATCATTATCATTGCCTTATAAATGTCATCTGGGAAAGATATTTTAACTTCATTGCCTCTTTGAAACATTCTTCTCATTAATACATTGAAATGCCCAATCATTCTAGACTCTGTAGGAAAAAATGCATTGTTCATAATCTACTGTCACTCATTCATTCACTCATTCATTTGTTCTGTTATCCAATAATTTAAAACTCTTCATTGAGAAACTGTGTTCCAGATCTGAGTGATAACAAAAATAACCAAGGCTCCTGCCCTCATGGAACTTAAATTCTAAAGGAAGGGTGGAGGCACAGTTTGAAAGACAAAAAATAAATAAACACAATAATTTCTGTAAGTAAATAAGACCAGGAAGGAAATACAATGCAGCGACTAGGTCAAGGGGTAGTATTTAAAAATAATGTTGTCAGATGATATTTCAAATAAGAGCTGAATGATGAGAAGGAACCAGGCTGGGGAAAAGCACTCCAGGAGGAGACGTTTTAGGATCAGCCAAAATCAGACCACTTTCTGGGCTAAATGTGTCCGTGCTTCTCTTAAACACGAGATAGAATTTCACAGATGCCAAGAGACAGAGAATAGTCAAAGCATTTTTAAGCTTCCTCTATTCCTCACGCAAAACAATATTCAGATATTACCTAGATAGCTTTCAGCTCTCTGCCAACGGGTGGGTTACAGCAAATGGCTACTTTGTCCTAGTCCTCAGGCTGAAGTTGCTCACTTGGATAAAGGAGTGACTTTATCAAAGGTGCTTCTGAACCAGCGTTCACCTGAAGTAGAAACAATGGGCCAGGCATGACGTTTCCTCGCCTCATTTGAGGCAGCACTCAGGATCAAATTCCTTTCTGTTTTCCAAATAGAAACAGTAAACAATTAGGCAGCATAATTTCAGATCTAGAAGAGACTTCCCACAGGAATTTTATGAATGTTACATGTTCTTGTCCTTTGTTGCAATATGAATAATGTATCTGGTGGAAAGGAACATTTAGATATTGATATAACTTTCTTGACAGGCACAATTTGTTAATTTTATCTCCTTTCCCAAGAGAAAAGGAAAGATCATGAACTTCAAGGACCCTTCAGGCCCATAAAGGCAAACTGGATTGAAAGTCTCCCACAAGAAAGTGTTTAGTCCCTAAGGCAAGTGCAGCTTTGATGTGATTTAAAGAGATCACAGAAAGATTGCCAGGAGGCTGGAATTAGTGAACACAAAGAGATGAGGTTGAAGAAGCAGGCAAGATACAGGCCATGGTTGTTTCATAATGGATTATTAAAAATATAGATTATCAAATGAATGGTGGCATTTCATAAAATTCATTTATGCCTTTTAAATTTGTGTCATTAAAATATTATTGACTACTGTTGGTTTCGTGAACAGATTAAAATTATTTTGAGACAAATACAGTCTACTGATTTTTGACAAAAGCACGAAGACAATTCAATGGAGAAAGAATAGTCTTTTCAACAAATGGTGCTGAGATAATTGGACACCCATATGCAAAAAAGAAAAGAAAAGTACCTAGACCCAGACTTTATATGTTTTACAAAAATTAACTCAAAATGGGTCATAGACTTAAATGTAACATGCAAAACCATAAAACTTCCAGAAGAAAAAGTAGGAGAAAAACAACATGACCTTAAACATGGTGAAGAGTTTTTGGATGTAACATCAAAAGCACAATCTATAAAAGAAATTTCAGTCAGCTTTATTAAAATTAAAAACTTCTGCTCTGTGAAAGGCACTGTTAAGAGAATGAAAAGATAAGCCACAGACTGGGAGAAAATATTTGCAAAGTAGATATCTGATAAAGAATTTGTCCTCCATACCAAAGAACTCTTAAAACTAAACAATAAGGAAACAAAAAACTTATTTTAAAAAATGGGCAAAAGATCTAAACAGACACCTAACCAAAGAAGATGGCAAATAAACATATGAAAGATACTCAACATCACTTTTCATTAAGGAAATGCAAATTCAAACATGGATAAGGTACTACTTTATGCCTATTAGAATGGCTAAAAACTGAGCATGCCAATTGCTGGCAAGGATGCAGAGCATCAGGAACTCTCATTCATTGATGGTGGGAATGCAAAATGGTACAGCCACTTTGGAAGACAGTTTGGCAGTTTCTTACAACGCTTAACATATTCTTTCACATAATTCAGCAATTGCGCTCCTAGGTTTTTACCCAACTAATTTGAAAACTTATGTCCATACAAAAAGCTGCATGTAAATGTTTATAGCAGTTCTATTTATAATCATCAAAAACTGGAAGAAACCAAGAGGCCCTTCAATAAACAAATGTCTTGACAAAACTGTGGTACATCCATACAATGGAGTAATATTCAGCAATGAAAATGAATGAACTATCAAATCTGCAGAAACGGATACTTCTTAAATGCATATTGCTAAATGAAAAAAGCCAGTCTGAAAAGGGCTCCATACTATGTGTTCCACTTATGTGACATTCTGGAAAAGGCAAAACCATGGAGACAGTAAGTAGATTAGTGATTGCTGGGGCTTCAGGAGGAGTGGGCCTGGGGAGATGAAGAGCTGAATAGGTGAAGCATGGGGAATTTTTTTTTTTTTTTTTTTTTGCGGTACACAGGCCTCTCACCGTTGCGGCCTCTCCCGTTGGGGAGCACAGGCTCTGGACGCGCAGGCTCAGCGGCCATGGCTCACGGGCCTAGTCGCTCCGCGGCATGTGGGATCTTCCCAGACCGGGGCACGAACCCGTGTCCCCTGCATCGGCAGGCAGACTCTCAACCACTGCGCCACCAGGGAAGCCCAACATGGGGAATTTTTTTAGTGCACTGGAACTATACTGTATATTGCAATGGTAAATACATGACACTATGCACTTGTCAAAACCCACAGAACTTAGCAGTACAAAGAATGAACCTTAATATATGCAAATTTTAAATCTCATTTAGGTGTTCAGGGGCAAGGGATCCCAGGATGGAATGCAGAGTGTTGCAAAAGGATCCAATGGTATTGCAAATGTATGAAACAGTCTCAGTAAAGGGGGTGAGGGGAAAAGGGGCTGACCTTAGTAGCTCTGAAAATGAGTGAACAGTAACTTTGGAAATGAATGGAGTGTGTATGACTAAAGACACAGCAACTGTACAGATCACTGTATTCTAGTTGACCAAGTTGTTTTTCATGGAGTACAGGTTAACAATTCTGAAACCACTACACATACATATATACTGGAATTGAATAATTCAGTAAATAGACAGTGGCTGGTGGGAGCCACATTTCTCACCGTTGGAGTGGGAGGTTACAGATAAGGAGGGAAGAGACAGGTATGGTCCCTGTGGTAATGAGTGAGTTAGAGACATCAGTATGATTTCATGTTTAGTTTAATATAGATACAGATGGTTACACATAGAAATATCTAAAGGTATGTGCATTTACATGTGTTAGTATACACACATATATTTTCTTGCTCTGTCAGCTGACAGAGCCTAGAAGCAATGAATCCAGATCTTGATTTTTTAAATACCATTCTCCAATAAAAGTGACCAAGACTCCTTGGAGAAATGGCTGGTTCTAGGGCTGGGGCAGGATGTACAGAAGATGAACCCGGAGCATCTTATAGTGCCAGGAAATAAGGAAGTGCTCAAACATATACATGCACACACATATGTACACACAAATGATGTGGATAAGTCAGAGGGACATAAGTGTCAATTGAAAGCGCTCCCAATGGCCAAAGCTGGTATTTGAGCAACTAAATAAATAATTTAGCATTGAATTATAACCCAAAGTATAAAATAAAGATTTGTGAATCTGTGCTGGCATCAATAAACATTTGAAAAAATAAATAATGGAGGAGACACAAATCTCCCATGCAGAATTCCAAATAATTTATATAGCTACTCCATCCTCAAGGAGGTAGAACATAACTCTTCACTTCCTGTGTGTGGGCTACATAGTGCATATCTTCCAGACCACAGTATGGGATGAGGAAAAAAAGAGTAACTTTATGGAGGAGGGTCCTGACAAACACTACCTCAGAAAGGTAATCAAGATTAATGTCAATAATAATTAATGGTATTACTAGCATGTACTTGATAGGATGTGATAAAAATAGCACAATATCTCTGTAACCTTCTTCCCCAAAACCCAGAACTCCAGTCTAATCATGAGAAAAGCACACATCTTCATTGCGGAGACAATACTCCTCAAAACTAACAAAGGCATCAAAAATTTAAAAGTCCGAGACACCATCACAGCAAAAAAAGAGCCTGAGACATGACAACTAAATGGTTCCTGGATGAGATCCTGGAACAAAAAAAGGACCTTAAGTCAAAACTAAAGAATTCTGAATAAAATATAGGCTCTAGTGTTGCTTTTCCTTTCTTTCTTTCCTTTTTGTTTTTTTTTAAAGAAAGGCAGACTGCCACATGCAGACTCATTAGGATGTGTCTGGAGTCCTGGAAGTTTGGCTACCCTACATTCTCCTACAAATGGACCTTGAGATCTTGTGTGCAGGTTCTAGCAGGGGAGCACAGCAATTAGTAGACCCTTGACCCAAGAACGGTCCTCCTCTATCGGGGAAGGCCGACCAAGTGGGCAGTTTTGGGAGGGACACATATGGAGCAATGAGGGAGGGAGGTCACCTTCCTAGCCAGCAAGATCAGCCACGTCAATCCTGGCGATCAATAGGGTGACAGATGTCGCAGCCAGATCACCCTCATATCTAAGGCTTTAGTTTATAATTGATTCATGAATTGTGACAAAGCTACCATGCTAATGTAGGATGTTAATAATAGGTGAAACTCTGTGTGAGATGTATGGGAACTCTGTATTATCTTCACAATTTTACAGTAAGTCTAAAACAACTCTAAAGTACACTATTTTTTAATAAATTAAGTTATTAAAACCCTACTATAGCTCACTAATGCTGGGCATGTAAACATCGTCAAATGAAAGATATGGGGTTAGAATACAGACTAAGCTTCAAAACAATGAAATCCAGAAAGACAAGGGTTCCAAACACATGGAAATTTCTTTCTCTTCCACATGACAGCCCTGTGTTAGGTTGTGGTCCAGAAAAGGTGAGCAGAGCAGCTCTAATCCAGGGTTGCTGACTCCTTCTGCCCTGTTACTCTGCCATGCCCTAAGGGGCTGCTTTTACTCCAGGATCAAAGCAGGCTCACCAGCATTGTTTCCGCCTTCCAGCTCCATGGAAGGGAGAGTGGAGACAACCACCTTCCTTTTTTTTTTAAAGATGTGGCACAAAACTTTCACAAAACACTCCTACTTGCATCCCTTTTGAAATAAATTGGGACTCCTGGCTAGGTGGATTGCACAGGAAAATGAACTGTAATCTCTAGCCATGAGTGCCAATTAAATCTGAAGGGTTTCTATTACTAAAGGAAGAAGCCAGAATAAAACTAGTATCCATTACAAATCTCTCCCGGCTTCCTGCTCAATTATCCAAGCGCACCTTTGTTCCCATATACAGAGCACACCCCTCAAAGGGGTACATCCTGAAATCCCATTTGATCACTCATCCAGCTCAGAGGCCAGGAATTCTGGTTGACTCTGTGTCCTCTGTCAGGTCCTGATACGACCCCCTCCAGTGCAGGGACCCGTAAACAGAAAGGCCATGATCTATCCCCCAACCAGCCAATACACAATTGTGGAGTAGGAACGAGGTAATGAGGTAATCACAGGTAAAACTCTCATTCAGAAAAGGGAAGAATGGGACCAGTGAGTGGTCCATGGCAGTGAACAACGTTTGCTGGGCATCAGTTATGGAAAGTCCCCTCTGGTATTAGGATCCTTGGTTTCATCCGGTCTGTTCTCTGGGAGGCACCCTCTTGTTCACTGTCCACCATGGTCACATCTGAAGTGGACATTGGAGGTATGGATCTGGGGACCCAGGGTTGCTTCAGGGTGGGAAGGGGCATGGCAAACTGGGGAAGGGACATGGAAAACTGTCATAGACTTCTGTAAGCCTGGTTTATGTTTTGTTTTTCAGCAGAACAATTTGCTCAAAAACTTAATATGCTTCAGTCTAATAGCTTCTAGTTAGTTCCATATGAAATTAACATTAGCAAAGGCCTCGGGTGGTCATAGTTCTTTCATCTGCCGCTTCTCCTCTTTTATTTACTGGCCTCTGTGCTTGGCTGTCCCTTTCTCCTTCAACTAAATGATCGTTGCAGTTGAGTTGATTCCCATTGCCTGAGGAAGAGCATTCAATGGCAGGCCTGGTACAGCTTCTGAGAAACATTACTGTCTCCTGCTCTTCATCATAAAGTTGCAGTTGGCTTTTCTAGCTTGATTAAGCCCTCAATCACTGGACTCCCAGGCAACTTAGACTGCAGGTCTCAGTCAGGACAGAAGTGCAATGCCTAAGCATTTATGCTTGCAGACTGGCTAATGGACGCCTTGCTTCATGTCTCTCATCGTATCTTGTTCAATGCAGTAAGGAGCAGCAAACACGTACTAACATCCTGAGTTTTCTCAATCTCTCCTCCTAGAATCATGGGTTCCGGAGCTAAAATAAACAAGAACTTTGCCAAATTTTTGGCCATGGCATAACAAGAGTCATCAGATTTCCTGCCTGCAACATTTCCTCATTCCTTATACTTGTTTTAGGCTTTTATTGGATAGCATCCTATTTCCAGTACCAGTTTCTAGATAAGTTAGGACACAACGAGGTGGCTGTAACAAAGCATCTATAAAATACAGTGGCTCAAATAGGGCAGATTCTTTTTCTCTTTCTCATAGCACAACAGAAGGAGGCTCTGTCCATGAAATTATGTAAAGCGTATTGTACTGCCATCCTCTAGCATCTCATGATCAAAGTTGGCTCTCATAACTGTGCCCCTGCCTGAAGGAAGAGTAAAAGGATGTGATGAAGAATCTGCCTCCACTCCTGTCACTCATATTCAGCTGGCCACACTTAACTGCAGGGAGGTTGTGACATGTATCTCCTAGCCAGACACCTGCTAACCCATGTCGAGGTTTCTGTTACTAGAGGAAGATAGAGAAATGGATTGTGGGAGCAGGTTGTAGTCTTGGCATCTGTAGAGCCCTGTGAACTCAGGTGCCTGACTTGTCCCCTGTGAGAGCTTATCAGTGGATGATGGTACCTCAGGGTCTCCTATATGTCCTTGTATACAAAGACATTGTGATTTAGACCTCCCAACACCCATCCCTTTTAATAACGTCTTTTCTTGATGAACTAAGGATTTTAGATCTATGTGGCCATTTAAGTGTGTTTCTGACCCAATACTCTCAATTAACAGGATCTGGAATTGAGGAGAACTGGGGACCTCAGTTCCTGAACACTTCCATTATAGAGCCGGTCTGTCAGTGCCAAAGCTAGGATTGGAACCCAAAATACTAAAGTCTCTTTCACTAACCATGGGGTTTAAAAATGAATGCAATAATCTAAAAATGACCGCACCAGAATAGAACACAGTGACAGACTAAGCTTCATATGCCATTCTCTTATTTAGATAATTCAGTATTTTATTAACTTTTAGAATTACAATGACACACTACTAACTCCTACTTAACTTGTGGTTTTTATGATTCTGGATCAATTTATGCCATACATTTGCAAAACACATTCTGTCCTAGCTTGCATTTGTATAGCTTTCCTCTTTCATGGGTGTTGTTTGTTTGTGTTTATTTTATTTTATTATTATTATTATTTTTGCAGTACGCGGGCCTCTCACTGCTGTGGCCTCTCCTGTTGCAGAGCACAGGCTCCGGACGTGCAGGCTCAGCGACCATGGCTCACGGGCCCAGCCGCTTCGCGGCATGTGGGATCCTCCCGGACCGGGGCACGAACCTGCGTCCCCTGCATCGGCAAGCGGACTCTCAACCACTGCGCCACCAGGGAAGCCCATGAGTTATTTTTTTGTACTGTGCACATGTCACTTGTCACTTGAATTAGATGAGTTTAACAGCCCTTTTGGATCCCATTTAACATGAGATGCTTTAAAGGGTCAAACCTTGAGACCAAATAACAATTTTACTAAAGTTGATATGTATTATACCCATTATATGTCCCCAATTTACTAGATTTATCACTATTGTAAAAAAAAGTTAGATTAGGATTTACTCCTTTAAAAGCTTTATTTTCCATTGTTTGCTGTTTTGAATATGTATTTTAATATTTCTTCTGGAAGTATAGCTTATTGGTCTACAGTTTTAGACTTGTTCCCTTCTATATAGTTCCCTTTTTCACTTTTAGGATTTTCCATAAATTCTTTCACTTTGCATTTGTGTGTAGAAATATTATTTCGCCATGCACTTCTGCAAAGTTTGTGAGTCCCCAAGACTCCTGATGCCACTCATAAGTTCAAGAGGTCTCTAAGACAACCGTCCAGCTTGATAATTCACTAGAAGGACTCCCAGCGCTGTTCTACTCATGGTTATGGTTTATTATTGTGAAAGGATACAGATTAATACCAGCCAAGGGAGGAAGCACATAGGACAGTGTCCAGGAAACACCAAGCACCAGTCTTCAACTGTCCTCTCCCAATGAATTTGTGTGGACCATGCCTGTTTCTCCCAGCAATTAGGTGTGACAAGACACACTAAACTGTGACAACCAGAGAAGCTCATCTCATCCTTGGTGTCAAGAGTTTTTATGGGGGTTCAGTCAGGTAGACTTGGTTGACTGCTCACATAGTTGACCTTAGTCTATAGCCCCCAACCCCGCCTCTCCCCAGGTAGAGATGATACTGTGTGGCCCAAAGCCTTCACCATAAATCACAGTGTTCAAATAGAATATCTGGAGTGGCCCAAGGCCCCCAGGCAAACAAAAACACACTTAGCAGGCAGGACATTCCAGGGATCTCCCAGGAGTTGAAGGCAAAGGACAAACTTCTCTTTGGGGACTGTTAATCCTTTACTACTCATCTTTTAAGTAAATAATACTGTAAACCTTGTAAATCCAGAGATACTCAGGGTTCAGTCCCATAACAGTGCTACATTTATTCAAGAAGTGTAGTTCAACTCTTGAAATGTAATTAAGAATTCCATCATTTACTAGTGACTCTTAAAGGATATTCAAGAGGATCCAAATACATACTCCACATTCGCTTTTATTAAATTCCTCTTCCCTCATCCCCAACCCTACTTCCCCCCAAAAAAAAACCCTCTTAAACTCCCAGCCTACCTAATATTGCCCTCCTCCTTTTCTCTCTCCTCTTTCTTATCACATTGTTTAGTAGATTAATTTAGGCTTAAATTCAGCACAAAATTATCCATCCTTTTTTAGGATGTGGGAAGAGGTAGAAAACTGAGCTCACCAATGCAGATTTTCTTTGACAGGCAGGGAAATGGGGACAATCAACGCGTATGCTAATATTATTTTTTTCTGACATAATAATTATAACTTCCAGTCACCAGGCATCAACTGTGTTTCAGGCATTTCACATATATGTGTTTCTGGATCAAATATGTTACCTTCTCAGAGATCTCACAACCTAGGAAAACTTTCAACAATCTTAAGTGGAGGCAAAGTCATTCAAGAAATACTATAGGAATTACTGCTGAAGTGCATCATTGCATGATACTTTGTTGTGGTAAAGGAAATATGTACCATAGGGGAAAAAATTGTTTATGTAAGTATCAAAATATTCAGCTTCAAAATTTCCTTTTTCTTTATTATTCTTTACTCTTATGGTTGCCTTCTAGCTCAATATTGGATAATTAATTTAGGGAGGAACAGGGAAAAAATCTTAGGATTCTACCAAATTTTAACAAACACAAAATACTAAAATGCAGGCATATATATATTTTAACTCTTTTATTAGGTAGTGAGACTTCTATTCTGTCAATTGTAATATATATGGAGATGCTTGAATCTGTTATGAAGTGTCAATACACTTTCTTTATACATAGTAGAGAAAAATGAGCTAGAAACTTTTCCCACTATCTATGTACCTTAAGAGTATCATCGATTCATTTGTTAAACTGCTCACACACACGCTTCAGGGTGAATTAAAACCAAGTTTGAAATACAAGTTACAGTTTATTATTTTGGCAAAAGGAGGCAACAGACTTTCCTTTCCCACCTCCATGACCCCTCCAACCCCTCCATCCCCACCCGACTCCCGCTTACCTCCAGTCTCAGGAGACTGGTTCAATACAGCAATTTACTATGTTTACATTTTTAAAACATGACACAATATTATCAAAGTATCTCCCTAGTCAGCTGCAATTCTTGAATCTACTCAAATATCCAAGCAGCGCTCCCATTTCCCAAATTATACTATAAATATTCTCTAAGTTTGTTTGAATCACGATTACAAAAGCTCTGTCCCTTGCATTGGATTAATATGCTCTTGACCCTTAATCTATAGATTTTTTCTCCATCTCTTTTTTCCTCTTGCAGTTTTGTTGTTGTTGAAGAAGGAGGAGGAAGAGAATGGGGAAAAAGAGAAGCTGAGTCACTTGTCGCATAAAGTTTCCTACAGTTCATAGTTTTGTTTTGTCTTGTTTTAGACACGTTTTTGGCCCTTGTATTTCTCTGTTTTCACATGTGGTTAAATTCAGGTTTGGTGGTGGTGGTGGTGATGGTATGTGTATGTGTATGAGTGTATATATGAAGACTACTTAATAAGTGATATTGGGCGCTTCCATCAGAAGCACACACTGTCTTTCATTTGGAGGTATTAACAATTTATTGGGGATTTCAAAACGTGATGTTTTCATTCTACTTTCCCTTTTTCATTTATTAACCTGAATACATGTATAAAAAACACTTTCTCTCATCCATAATTTGGTTACTCTGAATATTTAGAGAAAAGGCAGGATAAAGATTTTATCCCTTATTTACCAGTTTCCAAAATAATAACTCAAAGCCCTAGTATTCTCCAAAGATGATCTATGTATTTAAATATCATTTTGAACTCGTGGATTTAAACATATTTGATGTGTTTCAATCCATGGCAATTATTGTCCTTATTGACACTTAGGTCATCTAACCTTCAGACAGTGGGAGCTTATTCAAGTTGGCTCCTGAGTCTTTTTCACACAATCCTAGCCTTGGATAAGAAGTTTCAAACTTATCTAGTACATTTCCTACCTTAGACCTATGATCAGCCTCCTTTTTCAAGGACCTTTTTCAAGATCTCTTTTTCTGGAAAATGGTATTTAAAGACCCAGTTCTAGGAACTCGGGTAACTCATTGCTATTGGGTCGGTCAATATCTCTAGGTAATTTCAGTGCATAGTGCTAAAGAAAAATATTTTTTTCACTAAAAAATATAAATAAGTCTTCACTGATATTCTAATTGAATTCAGGGTTATAAGGTTAAACTCGTTCATCTTAGTGAATATCTCCTTTCTCCCATATACCATATCATAGCACACACATCACAGTCTCCAGATAGCTATATCAACACCACTATCAACAATATATTTTTAGTAATTTCCTCAACTCAAATAAAATTATCTCTAGGAAAGGGATGGCAACTGAAAACTGACAGTATGAATCATTCTTTCTTAACAAAGACTAATTGCACGCCTTAAGCATATTTACTTGGTGTTATTTAAGATCTTGTAAAAATGTTGATGTACTGGGGTATGTATAGAAGTTTCTCTCAGGAGAATGACAGGATTTTCTTCACAGAATTAGCACCGTAGTTGCTATAACTAATTCTTGTCTTTGCTGTGCATTAACCAGAAGGCTAACATATTTGCAAAGAAACTCTCTTGTAATGTGACAAGACTCACAATAAGTTGGTCTCCCTCCACGAGAAAGGCCCAGTAGGGGTCAAGCCATACCGGATTATACCATGGTTCAGTCTGGTAGCCCCGAACACTTACCATAGCCACTTGCAAGCACTGAAGTAACAGATGGGAAATGTAAAAGAACAGCTTTTTAAAATTTAAAACAAATCTAAATGAAACCTCCCTCATCATCTCCATTCCACTCTTTCCCAAAAAGGGGGTGAAAAACATCACAAGTATGATTCTGAGATGTTTATTTTAAAAGTATCATTTATCCTAGTTTTCAAAATCTATTACAACCCATAGTAAACAGTGGTTTGTTTTTGTTGGTGGTGGTGGGTTTTTCTGTTTGTTTGTTTTGTTTTTGTTTTTTTAGTAAGGCAATGCCTCATTTTATCAGCTTTCCCTGGCTGATGACCAGGATGTGGAAAATAGAGTTAGGAAACTAAAGACTTCTAGGAGGCAGTAGCAGAGAGGTGAGCCGCATCCACTGCCCAGTTGATACAAGAAATCCTATCACTATACCTGAATGAATATGAACATTTTTCACCTTTATTTTTACGAGAAAATGGTTTATGTAATTTACCTTTCAGTCCTTACATAAGAGAGAGAAGTTTAAAATCACTGCAGCTTCTGCTTATGTTTTGCTCAGGGCTGGGCTGCGCTGGTTGAATGGGGTGCCGTGCGCCGTGCCCGCGGCTGATGGGAGCGGGAACGCGCAGAGAGGAAGGCCGCGGCCACACGTCTACCCCGTGCAGCCAGAGTGGGGTTAGGATGCACTGTTGAGTTGGGGGATTTTTTTTAAGCAGATGCTAAAAGAGTGTAGCCCTCTTATCAAAATGACATTCAAAGTTCACACTTTGAGCCACCGACAAACTCCACATCCAAACAAACAACAGTGGGAGAAAAAATATTATAAAAAATGTATAGGGCTTCCCTGGTGGCACACTGGTTAAGAATCCGCCTGCCAATGCAGGGGACACGGGTTTGAGCCCTGGTCCGGGAAGATCCCACATGCTGCGGAGCAACTAAGCCCGTGCGCCACAACTACTGAGCCTGCGCTCTAGAGCCCGTGCGCCACAACTACTGAGCCTGCATGCCGCAACTACTGAAGCCTGCGCACCTAGAGCCCATGCTCCGCAACAAGAGAAGCCACAGCAATGAAGAGTAGCGCCCGCTCACCGCAACTAGAGAAAGCCTGTGCGCAGCAACAGACCCAGCACAGCCAAAAATAAATAAATTAATTAAAATAAAAGAATAAGTCTTGGGATTTCCCTGGTGGTGTAGTGGTTAAGACTCAGTGTTCCCAATGCAGGGGCCCCAGTTCGATCCCTGGTCAGGGAACTAGATCCCACATGCGTGCTGCAACTAAAGAGCCTGCCTGCCGCAACTAAGACCTGGTGCAACCAAATAAATAAATAAATCTAAAAAAAAAAATGCATAAACCAGGAACTGAAGAGAAATGTGAGTCTGAAGTCACAGGACTGCCATTCTCACCAGCAAGCATGCGGAGACAGCAGGGATGCAACTCCCCAGGACCACAGAGAAGTAGGGTGCAGTGTCAAGACACTTTCCTCCCTCTTTCCATCCTGGGAAGAATAAAAAAAAAAGTGCTGCTGTTTTCTGCCCAGAGCTATAGCTTGTAAGAGTCTGAGTGCCAAGGCAGACACCAGGACAGACTCAACCTTGGTGACCAAGTCTAGCCAGCATATCTTCTGACTTTAAACTCTTCCCAATATCATGGTCGAATAAGAACCCTAATCATCAAGAGAAGACCAGGTTTTGAACCACAGGTCCTAGGGGCTGAGATGAGGCAATCACAAAACCTCTTAATAGAAAGGAGGAAGAGAGAGAAAAAGAAAAGTAGCACCAACTCAAGGTGGACCTCAAAACCAAAAAAGAAAATTAACAAAATAAAGACAACAAGTAAAATCAAATATTGGGAAATGAAATCATTCTAGACAAAACAAAAATAAATGTGCCACCTTAAAAAAAACTTTAAGATAAGTATATCTAGAGTCATCAAAGAGATGCAAAAAAGGAATAGCATCACTCCAAAGAAGTGAGAAATTATGCAAAAAGATGCTTTCTAAAACTTAGTAAACTGGATAAACTCTAACCTGGAATGATCAAAGTAATAGGAATGAAATGGGAGGTAATACTAAGGCATTCACCCAGAATATAGCAGAAAGGCAAAGAGAAAAAATTTTCTGAAAGAACAGTTAAGAGATATGGAGATAGATTGATAAGGAGATAATCAAAAATCAATGAACGAGTGAATAAATGAATGAACACACACACACACACACACACACACACACACACACACGGAATCCCAGAAGAGAAGAGGAGAAAAGGCAGAAGTAACAAGCGGAAAGATAAAACCTGAAAATTTTTAGAGTTGATGACGTAAGCTATCAGATTGAAAATATACTCCAGATAATTGAAGGTAAATGCACAACTAGACACATTAAAATAAAAGAGCAAAACACAAAGATATTCTTAAAATCTACTCATAGAGAAAAGACCAGATGGCCTACAATTAGACTTATTACCAGTAGGTACCAGAAGAAATAAAATTTTATCTTCAAAGCTCTTAGAGAAAATCTATCTATCCAGAATTTTATATCAAGTTAAAGCTCATTCAAGGATGAAGGAAGACATTTTCCCACAGACTCTTATTGAAAAATAAAACAAAACAGGCAAAATTCCATATTTAAGAAGAAGGAAACACGGGCTTCCCTGGTGGCGCAGTGGTTGAGAGTCCGCCTGCTGATGCAGGGGACACGGGTTCGTGCCCCGGTCCAGGAGGATCCCACATGCCGCGGAGTGGCTAGGCCTGTGAGCCATGGCCACTGGGCCTGCGCGTCCGGAGCCTGTGCTCCGCAACGGGAGAGGCCACAGCAGTGAGACGCCCGCGTACCACAAAAAAAAAAAAAAAAAAAAAAAATACTACCTACGGGACTTCCCTGGCAGTCCAGTGGTTAAGACTCCACGCTTCCTCAGGGGGCACGGGTTCCATCCCTGGTTGGGGAAATAAGATCCCACAGGCCGTGCAGTGAAAAATGAAAATACTACTCGAAAGAAAGTTGGTATAGCATTATTATTATTAATGTTAAGTGAAATATATCTTAGGGCAAAAAAGCATTACAAAGGATGAAGGAAACGTTACACAATAATAAATTGAATTATCCACAAAGAAGATATAAATCATGAACTGAACATGTGTGCATAAAATATACAACACAACAAATATATATGTTTATGTATACAATATCAAGATAGGACATTTAAACACTTTTCAAACTGTAACTGATAGATAAGCTAGTAAGACTATAGAAGATTTGAATAATGTAAGCAACTTGATTTCAAATAAATATACATAAATTTTATATTTTTATAAATATTAGAAGTTTAGATAAATTATGTAATGTGTATCTTGCACCTAACAAATAGAATTACACATATTATTCAAGTACACATGGAATATTTCCAAATATTGGCAGTGTCCTAGGATACAGAAGAAGTCTCATCAAATTTCAATGAATCAATAACTCAGACAGAAAAAGACAAATACTGTATGATCTCACTTATATGTAGAATCTAAAAACAAAACACACAAAAAAATTTAAAAAATGAATTCACAGATACAGAGAGCAGATTGGTGGTTTCTAGAAGAGGGGGGAGGGTGTGGGGAGGGTGTACGAAACAGGTGCAGGTGGTCAAAAGGCAAAAACTTCCATTTATAAAATAAATAAGTCATGGGGACATAACATTCAGCACGATGACTGTAGTTTAAAATATCATGACATATATTTGAAAGTTGCTAAGAGAGTAGATCTTAAAAGTTGTCATCACAAGAAAATAATTTGTAAATATGTGTGGTGATGGATGTTAGCTAGATTTATTGTGGTGATCATTTCACAATACATACAAACGTTGAATCATTTTGTTGAACACCTGAAACTAATATAATCTTATATGTCAATTATATTTCAATTTAAAAAGTCAATGAATCAGATTTATATAGACCATGATCTCTAATCACAATGTCATTAAATTAGAAATCAATAGTAAAAAATGATGAAAAGTATTGTATATATATATTCAAACTAAAGTTGTATTTTTATTTTTTTATTTTATTTATTCTACTTTTTTGGCGGTACGCGGGCCTCTCACTGTTGTGGCCTCTCCCGTTGCGGAGCACAGGCTCCGGACGCGCAGGCTCAGCAGCCACGGCTCACGGGCCCAGCCGCTCCGCGGCATGTGGGATCCTCGCGGACCGGACTGGAGCACGAACCCGTGTCCCCTGCATCGGCGGGCGGACTCTCAACCCCTGCGCCACCAGGGAAGCCCTAAAGTTGTTGTATTTTTAAATGAGAAATGAACTCAAGACATAATCTCAATCAATTTCTAGCCAAACAACCACAAAAGCAGGAGATTCCAAAATTTAAGGGAATCAGCCAAAATATTTAAGGTAAATCTTAGCCTTCAGTTTATTTAGTAGCAGGAAACATTTACATAAAGTATATTGTAGTAGGCAGTGCTGTACTTCCAGTTCTCCGCTGCATACTCCTATTGCTTTGAAGTTATATGTAACCACGTGACTTGCTTTGGTCAATGAAATGTGAGTAGAAGGAATTTTTGCCACTTTCACGCAGGAACTTTATGAGCTAGTATGCAGTTGTCCAGGTCCTTTGTTCTTACCTTGGCAATGATAGAAGCATGGAGATGGAGCCTACCTTAGCCCAGGTACCTGAGTAAGGATGACAGTCTTCTGACCCCCGCCCTGGCTCTCTTCCTGTGTGTCCACATGTGCAATGCAACAGCATCCTAGGGACAGACTGCCACCATCTCAAGTTAGTTTTCCACAGTTATTCTCTGGATTTCTGTCTTCTACAAGCTGAATTAGTTTAGATTTTTCTTCTTTGAAGCTGCATTTGTAATCTGTTGGTCTCATCACCTACTGAACCTGATCTTTTAAAATTGTGTTTTATTGTTTGTTGTTTTCTCTGTTCCCAGGTTTTTAGTAGCATGTGGGAGCTTTCAGACAAGTGTTTTCCATGGACTAATAAAAAGTGCTTACAATTACTGTCAAATAAAGCCTGGAGTCTGAAAACAGAGGCTTTTAAACTGGTTATAAAGCTGGAAAACTGTCCAGTAGTTAATTTCCCCCATCCTACCCATTTGCTATTCTTTAGTTCTCAGAGTAAATTCACCTCTGAGATTTTTTACATTTTGTTTTGATGAAGGCAACCATGCCTTTAATAAAGTATTTTCTGTTAATCTACACTTCCTTTCTGAAACTGAACAAACAAAAAATATTCCTGAAGATAAGAAGTAAGAACATATCTGTAATCTTGATGACTCAATCCTTCAGTGACATGATTATAATCATTGTCTCTGTGCAGGATCTAGGATGAGCAAAATAGTATAGTTGAAACACAGATAACCCCGTTATGATATAATCATTACTATTTTCTGGAAGCTCATTATGTGCACAGACCATGGTTAGGCACTCACTGGACATTTGTTTTGAGTAAACCTGCTGCAACTTCTTTGAGGCTGGCTTATAATTTCTAGAACGTGATGATTTGCCCGAGAGAATGCTGCACTATTTTCTGTGAGCTGCCTTCCACTGCCTTTTACTTAGATTCCCATCATGTCCTTGCAGCTATGCGAGTAAGTCGGAGAACTAAAATGACCCACTGTGATAGGAGGACTTCTAACCCTGCTGGGTCAGACTTTCAAATGATTTCTGACTTTGGTTTGTAACACTTCAGTGTGATCGCAATTTTTTGCAAGGAAGATTTTTGTAAGAGCTCTGGAAATTATCAAAGATAAAAGAGCTCTTTTGAATGAAAGAAAGAAAACTCTACCACACTGACTTTTATGATGAGAGAAACATTTGAGGAAAACAAGAAAATAGATTGTTCAAACTCCAAAGGCTTTCAAAAGCTCTAGAGTAGACATCCAGTGTGATGGTAATATAAAGTACCAATTTTTGCCAGCAAGACTCAAGTCATACCAGATTCATTTTTCTCTTATAAAGTTAAAAAATTGGGGGAAAATTGTAAAGATGCTTATTTTTCAAGGTTTAAGTATGATGTTATCTTTTTCAACGTTTAAGTAATCTTACATACTTTCTTTCAAAAAGAGCAACTTGTTCAAAAATGTCTATTTGTTTTAGTTTAAAAAGTTTCAGATTTTGAAATAAGTTTCTGAACTTCAAAAAACATTATTTTTATACTTTTGACATTTTAAATACACCAAGATCATCATGGGATCTGTTTAGATCCAACATAGGCTGTGACTTGGTTCCTTCTGAGTATTCTTAAGAGTGGTATTGACATTTGAAGAATCCAAATGGCTAGAAATACAAAACAAAGCAGTGATAGTTTATGCTGTTTTGTCATCTGTGCAGAAATAAGCATTGAATGAATAGCCTTTGTACTGTCAGAAATGTTGTACCAGCACCAGCAACTTTGTTGATCTTGGAAACCTACTGTTTTCTGATCTGTGCTTGGTGACTTTTTAAGTTCCAGTAATATTTGCTTGTTAATGAATCAGACTTTGTTCAAGGCATTCTTGGCTATTGATTTTGCATAAGTCAATAGTTTTTATTGATAAACCGTTAAGACCAGAGCAGGGTATTTTGCTAGGTGCTGCCCAAGATCAGAAAAGAGATACTGCAATGAATGAGCTGGGGCTGCCTAGCTTTCAATTCCTGC
The DNA here is from genome assembly GCF_005190385.1 of Monodon monoceros. NCBI lineage: Eukaryota > Metazoa > Chordata > Mammalia > Artiodactyla > Monodontidae > Monodon > Monodon monoceros. Next base: position 27,859,557 of record NW_021703785.1, on the reverse strand, counting down.
CTCTGCCACTTCCTGGCTAGGTAACTTTGGGCAGATTGTGTGACTTCCTATGCCTCAGTTTCCTCACTTATAAAACAGGAGTAATTATAGAAACTACCTCAAAGGGCTGTTTGATGATTAAATGTGTTAATACAAGTAAAGGGCATAGAACAGTTGCTGGCATTTAATAAGCACCAATAGCTATTATTAAGGTAAATTTTTAAAGTTTCATTTTAATGAGCGTGGCACATGTGTGACCGATTCATAAAACAAAACAAATTGACCACAGGAGTAAACAGTATTGACTAGGAATTAGAGCTGGGTGCGGTATCCTAGTTCTATTGTTGCTTTGATACATCCTGTATTCTGTCTGATAAATGAATATCACAATACTCGCCCCAATGCCTCATAGTTTGATAAGGAGAACCAAATGAAATAATGTACTTTTTAAAAAAATTTACTATTTGAACCATTTTTTAAAATTAATTAATTTATTTTTGGTTGCATTGGGTCTTCATTGCTGTACACAGGTTTTCTCTAGTGGCGAGCGGGGGCTACTCTTCGTTGTGCTGTGCAGGCTTCTCATTGCGGTGGCTTCTCTTGTTGCGGAGCACGGGCTCTAGGCACGTGGGCTTCAGTAGTTGTGGCGTGCAGGCTCAGCAGTTGTGGCTCACGGGCTCTAGAGCGCAGGCTCAGTAGTTGTGGTGCACGGGCTTAGTTGCTCTGCGCCATGTGGGATCTTCCCGGACCAGGGCTCGAACCCATGTCCCCTGCATTGGCAGATGGATTCTTAACCACTGCACTACCAGGGAAGCCCCTAATATACACTTTCTATACGAAGTCCTCCGAAAATTTTTTTTTTTGCGGTACGCGGGCCTCTCACTGCTGTGGCCTCTCCCGTTGCGGAGCACAGGCTCCGGACACGCAGGCTCAGCGGCCATGGCTCACGGGCCCAGCCGCTCCACGGTATGTGGGATCCTCCCGTAGCGGGGCACGAACCCGCGTCTCCTGCATCGGCAGGCGGACTCTCAACCACTACGCCACCAGGGAAGCCCCTCCGAAAATTTTTAGCCAGAATTAATTGTTCCTTCTTGGGCACTTCCTAAGCTGTTGACTTGTATTTTCGTCATGACACTTAGCACAATGTCTTGAACGATAATCAACTGTTTATATGCTTTTTTCTCCGACTAGATAAGGTCTTGGTGGTGGAGAAATTGTCTTACTCACTTTTAAAAAGCCATCTAGCATTGTGACGAACATAATAGACATGTAATAAGTGTTTGTTAAAAAGGGTTCTGACAAGTATACCTTGCCAAGTCAGCAGAATTATTATTATTATTATTATAACTACTCCTATATGTGCCTTTACAGGGCATAATTGCATGGGTTGTTGGCAGGAATTCGAGTAGAGCTGGGTGGGGTTTGAACGGAGCAACCCACACAGGGAATTATTTACATAAATTCTGGCTTCATATAATTTTGTTTTCTCTTTGCATTATTCCCTTACACTAAAATCCACACATTAATGCAGCAAGTATTCTTATAGCTTTTAATTGGGTCAGATGTGAATTATTATGGAGTCTGCAAAAAGCCTTCTAATCCTCCCATGTTGTTACCATATGACAAATGAGGCTTATAGAAGTAACTGATTAGGTTCTTGTCTAAATTTCAGCTAGAACTTGGGATTTATTTATCCATGTATTCTTAAAAATAATTTCAATGTGTTTTTGCTATGTGCTAGACACTTGCTAGGCACTGGACAATGGTAGTGGGGATCCACAGTATTCAAGACAAGTATTTTGTATGGATAAACAGGAATCTAAACTAAGAGGCCAAAAGAAAAAACAAAACCCAAAGCAAAACAAAAACAAACAAAAACAAACGCTGTGGTTCCTCTGAATGAATTTGGAAACAGAGCTGGGGATCTTTGATCCTAGTTTAACACACTAGTGATTTTTTTCTTTTTGTGGTAATTGGATCTATCAACTTGAATGAAGGTAGTCGTCATATTAGGGTATGTCTATTGCAGTGATGGAAAATCTGCATTTAAAACATATGGGGCTTACTCTTAAGAGGAATTTCACTCTAAGACAAAGGGATAAAGAGAAGAGTGGTTGGGCCACGAGAAACTGCTAAGAATTATTGTCATTTTCAAGACTGAACTTGGGCAAGTAACCTAACCTTGTTAGCTTAACTGTAAAACTGGGATAATAACAGACTGTCCCTAGATTTCCTTGGAGAATTAGATTTACAAACTCAGGAAGAAACTATGCTGTCTTTCCAATTTTGTGGATGGATCAATTTGACGTCCATAGATACTATTAGAGGTATATGCGAAAAATACAAATCAATTATTTTCTCTCTTGAAATTCACTAGAGTGACCCAGCGACCATAGTTCTGGAGTGTAAGGAATGAGGGGCACCAGAGAAATGTGTATTTCTTTATCTGATTTTGTATGTGTGATATATGGATATTTCTCATCAATTTATGGTGTTTCAAATGTATCCTTAAAGCATAAATTTTTTAATGAGACATACATTTTTATTTTCCATATCTTCTTTGTAAACCTCTGAAATCACCTCATGTATTTCATTTAAAACAAAAATATTTTAAAATTGAGAAGCTATGCATGCAATTTCTTTCAAAACACAAAGCTTACAAATTTGCATCAAAATAAAAAATCAAGACTGCTTAATTGAAACCTTGACACCATCAACCTCTTTAATTATGTGTTAAAGAGACAGGCATCCTGGGGATACCAACTTAAAATCAGGGTATATTTTGAGGGTTTCTGTTGTGTGTACATATGTAATTCACAGAAGGGGAAAAAAGAGGTGCTGACATAGAAAAGAAAGAGATGATATAAAATTTCTCTAGACATGAATCCTTTCACAGGTTAAAAACAGTTAGAAAGAGGGCAAATTTGTCTTTTCAGAAGAAGAACACAGAACAGAAATTTAGGACAAAATGTTTCACCTCTTTGCTAGGTCTAAATTTCAGTGAATGCTCTTTTTTGAAACAACAAAGATTTTTTACAATACTAATTGTTACTTAGAAAACACAGTTCTAAGGCTTGACTACTGGTTGCTTGGATGTATTCTATAGACCATACTGAGTAAATGGAGGAGAAGAAGGATGTTTATTATAAATTTCACAGTAAAATGACTGCTTTTCTTTACATCTTAATTCTTGTTGTCTTCGCTCTTCTGTGCCTATTCCCGATTTCTTTTCCTAATGTGGAACCCAGCAGCTCTTTGTTCTCATTGTGTCTGTTGTCTCCCTTTCTTTGTGTTGCAGGGATACTGCTACCCACATCTGCCACTGAGCATGCGGAAAATCCTTCAATAGATTCTTTACTTAGGACTTTCAGTAGTATTACTCCACTTCTCCAGGTTTTAGTAATAACCAGTATATCTAGAAGATAGACTGAAACTTGGAAAGGTGATGGGTGATACAGGTGGTTAGGTGGTGGTCTAGCAAGCTGGGACACCAGATAGGAAGGCTCAGGGTAGTTATCACACATATTTATCCAATTTACGGAAGATCTCACCAAGCTAGTTAAATGCAGATCACTCACCCTACACACAGAAGTTGGAAATATAGATTGACAACTGACAAGACACAAGTGTTTCTGAGCAGGAAGCCACAGAGCTGTATCTAAAACCAACGGATACAATAACCAGTTCCAGAGGGATGTGGTACATTGACACAAAGATTGGTATGTAAAGTCCCAGAGCAGGGACCTTCACTAGATAGTATGTCATCTGAGGATGAGAACCAGTTGTGTGGAAGTTTCTCATAATAAAATCTCAGACTTTTCTCTGTGTTAAACACCCCAAAATGCTACATCAATATCAATTGAATGAAAAGACTCAATTCTTCTGCTTAAGCCACCCCTCACCCCGCTTTTACAAGCAGATCTACCAATAATTTCCAGAAGGTGTAAGAAAAGGCAAGTTTGCAGGTGAGATTCGGGGTATCGGGGTCGAGCTCTGAGGTTTTCTCTTTTTCTTCCCCAACCTCACGCCAGCAAGTCTGACCTAATAGCTTGTAAATTATTTAACAGATGGAACACCATTCAACTTTACTCATGTTTCTCCCGTAATGACTTTTGCCTGTTTTGTTCACTTGAATGCATGGCCAGCTCTTCGAATGGTATCTGGCACAGAGTTAGGTGCTCAAAGATCTTTTGTTTAATGAACGTATATAGTATAAAAATGTTTTTCTTTTATTGCGGCAAACATTGGTGGTAATACAATAGTTCAAACCGGACAGTTTTAGAAAAAACTGAACACCTGGCTCTTTAGTGGGGGGAAGGCCACTCTCCCCCCTCTTAGTGAGAAGGAGATTTTCTTTCTCCTCGGCCTCTTCTCTCCCACCATTTTGTTTTTGTATTACCAATCAAGGGATTAATAGCATCACCTCAAAGCCTTTCCGTTCCACGTTTTTACTTTTTGGTTCTTACGATACCGTTTCCCGGTCTTTTGGTTTTCTATAGGTTTAACTAGCTAGTGGCTGGTAGACGATACGGTTAAGCCCAAGTGCTCTTGTAAGGTAGCGAACCGGCGGGCAAACGCCGCCCTCCTGCAGGGCAGGCACCTGCTGCTGCTGCTTTTTCTAGAAACCCGCCCCTAGCTCCGAAGTCAGCTCAGTTCGCTCCCTCCCCCGCGGCGGGAGGAAGTGCCGGTGGCGGGAAAGTTCGGGCCAGGTCCAATCAGGCACCTGGGATTGGGTAGCGCGACCGGGGCCAGTGGCCCCCGGACCCCTGCCCGCGCTCCCGGCCCCGCCCCTCGGGAACGCCTCGCCCCCCGGCTGGTTCGATACCCCCGCCCCGCCCACCCGGCGCCCGCGCCCCGCCCCGCCCGGGGGCCGCGGCTAAAACCCGGAGCCGCCGCAGCGCCCAAGGGACTGGAGGGAGGCTCTGAGCATGTGCAGAGCAGCGCGGCGGCGGCTGCCTCGGAGAGAGGCAGCGGCCCGGTGCTGATGCGAACAGCCGCCTCGGCCTCTGCCCCAGCGTAGTCGGCCCCCGGGCCGGGGCGGCAGCGAAGGAACCTTAGCCTCCCCGCGGCCCGAGGAGCCGGCGCGTCGGCGCGTACCCCGCCCCTCCCCACCCCCGGCGGCCGCGGCGCCCTCGGGGACCACGATGATGGCGGAGCAGGTGAAATGCGCCTCGGCGGGGGGCGGCTCCGGAGCGGGCTCCGGGCCGGTGGTGAACGCGGAGCTGGAGGTGAAGAAGCTGCAGGAGCTGGTGCGCAAGCTGGAGAAGCAAAACGAGCAGCTGCGGAGCCGGGCGGCCAGCGCGGCCGCCGCACCGCACCTGCTGCTGCTGCCGCCGCCGCCCCCCGCCGCGCCGCCCCCCGCTGGGGCCTGCAGCCCGTTGGCTCCGCGGAGCCCCCCGGCCGCCGCTGCCGCCGCCTCGGGGGGACTGGGGCTGGGGCTGGCGTTCGGCGCTGGGGGCGGAGGCGGGGGCGGCAGCGGTGGCTCTGGCCCCGCGTTCCCGGGGACCTACTGCCTGCCCGGCCCGGCGCCTTCCCTGCTCTGCAGCCTGGCGCAGCCCCCCGAGGCGCCCTTCGTCTACTTCAAGCCGGCGGCGGGCTTCTTCGGCGCGGGCGGCTGCGGCCCGGAGCCGGGGGGCGCGGGGACACCTCCCGGGGCCGCCGCCGCGCCGCCCTCGCCGACCCCCACGCTGCTGGACGAGGTGGAGCCGCTGGACCTGGAGAGCGTGGCCGCCTGGCGGGACGAGGACGACTGCACCTGGTATTGCCGAGCTCCGCTCCCTCCCTCGGGGCCCTCGCCTGCGACGCCCGGGGAGGGCGAGGGCTGGCAGGAAGAGGGGGACCTCAGCCACTGCCCCCAGACGGGGTGACCTGGCAGGTGCCGAGCCGGGCGATGAGCGGAGGCTGTTCACCAGGGTGGAAACCTATTTTGTTACAGCTCAGGCCGACCCATCTGGGGATGAACTGGTCCTTTTCCTCTCCTGTGTTGTCGTCTTTGCTGATGATTGGGTGCCACGCTCCTCGTTAGCATTAACTGCAAAATCCATGCTATCTTGTCTTTTTGTCACTCAGTCGTGTTCTTTTTCCTCAGTCTTTTTTGGGAGTGACGGGGGATGGGTAGGGGTTGGCCTCCATCTGCGACTGTTACTGTTTTGTCCTCCCAGACCAAGGCCGGACAGGATTTGCGTGCTGTCCCTACCTCCTCGGCACCCCAAGGTGCCTAGTGATGCATGGAGGAGTGATGAATCTCTCCTTAAGAGATTCGTTCTTACTGTTTGAGTTGTTCAGTGGTTTGTCCTCATTCGCTGCATCTTCTTTGATAGCTTCTCACTTCAGAAACAGGCTCGCTTTTTCCAGTGTGCTGACCTCACTGGCTTTCCCATCAGTAACGGTGTAAAAAAAAAATGAAGGCTTTTCGGGGAATGGAGTGAGCAGCTTGAAGGCACTCTGTTACCTAGGACCCAAGGAACTTGCTTTAATTTAAAAAGTTAAACTGGTGATTGAAGAAAAGTGAGATTAGAGAAACTTTTTTTTTTAGTTTTTAGAGACTTGAGGCTGGCAGCATTCAGTTGAAATCTGGTTAGCTCTGTCTGCTTCCCTTCAGTGAGTACCTTGCGGCGGGGAGGGGAGAGGGGTGTTCTGATTCCTTTATTTGTTTCTAATGGTGCTTGCTCATAGGGTAGCAGTCACTTCATGACTTCTTTTGGTTGGTTCGCATGTTTTCCTCAGTCGTTAGAGGTAGTGTGATGTGGTCAGATGAATAGAAGCTTCAGATCAGGTGGGACTTAGGTTCACGCAGGGAGAATGAAAAGCATTCACCTGTACGTAGCAGTAGCATGAAGAGTAATTGTAGTTCTTTTAATCTTAGGTCCTCTTCCTGTTTTCCAAGCTGGGTCTTCCTCACTTTGTGTTTATGTTGGGTGATTGCTCAGGAGGGAATGGGAGATGGAGAACCTTGCTGGTTTCCCATTAGGAACTGTGGTGGTCCTTTTCTCTTGCACTTTTTTATGTTGAGAACTCTAACCGTAAAGTACATTAATTGGTTTGATTCTGAGAATCAAAATACAGGGAGCTATAATAAGGCATAGTCATCCTTCTGCTTAGTACTTTTCGGCAACGGGGCAGGTAACTCAGGTTGTAAAAATCAAAACAACTCGCCACTTCCTGGAACTTTAAGCCATTCTTTAGAAGCTGCACCTTTATTTTTGTAAAGTCCAGGCTGTGTTGTAATCTCAGATTCAGCCTGAATATGGTACCAGAAAATGCTCTCATGATGGTGCTTAGGTTGTTACTAATAACTGTAAGCCCTTATGCCACTTTCAAATTATTTTAGATTGATTTAGTCCCCACTTGGCCTTTTCTGGAGACACGTACTTAAATAATAGAAGGAAACTTGCTGTATTTTGGCTGAGGATCAATCCTGTGCTTTAAAACTATTAGCACTCTAAAATTTATCATGATACACTATTTTATATTTTATATTAGATTTGTGCTAGTACAGTGAATATAATTGTAATATTTTCTTTTATTAAATGGACTTCTACCATATTTAGTTATCCTCCAACTATTGCTAGTATTTTGATATCTTAGGCTTTCCTTTTGTAGTTATTTTTTGTTAAAACATCATTAAAATAACTAAAAAAAATCACCTACTTGGTGAGATTAGCCTAGTAGCACTTCAGATGGTTTGAAGCAAATCTAACCAGGTTTGATTTGCAGCAGGTTCTACTAATTTCACTCATCAGGTATATCTGTGAATGACTAAATCAGTGCCTTGACACCTTACAGATGTTTCTGTAGACAAATGGCACACTGTTTATGCAGTATCTTCCTCAAAACAAACCCAGGGTTAGAATCCCAGGTGGAAAAACAGGGAGGGATCATTAATCTTAGTGGGATGGACTTAAAATTTTTGTAAGGTCACCTGATTTATAGAAAACTTTCTATCAGAGCATTTCTATACATTGAGATATATTTGTATTGCAGTACTTGGCCTCTTTGTTCATCACCAGTCAACAGGGTTTAATTTTCAAAGCTAAACCCACTTGTATAATGCTTGCAGAGCCTTCTGATGTTCCTTCATCACTGCAAACCGCGTGTCCCTGCCTGATGCTGTCATCAATAGAGTGCTTTTCATTTGGTTTCCCTGATAATGTTTGCAGGAAGGCTACTTATTTTTATCTTCCCTGGTTATTAAGAAACAACTAAAGCGGATAATATGTACCTGATTATTTTAAATTATTTATAAATTTATAAATTATTTATAAATTTTTAAAACTTTTATAAAGTGGATAATATGTACCAGATTATTTTAAATTATTTATAAATTTATAAAGTCACAAAAGTCTTCCGTCTTGTCCTCAATTTACTACTGTGACTCAGAGTGAACCCTGTTAACCTTCTGTAGATCCTTCAAGGTAAAAACATAGTTATACAAATCAATGTGCAAATATATCCACATCAGTTTTTTTACACTTACCTTTCATTGGACACATCTTGGAGATCTTTGTTTCCCTATAACAGTTGCATCATCGTTAACAGTAACTTGGTCCTTAATAATGTTACTTTAACTGTATCACCTACAATTTTTCATACATTTTTATCATGATTTCATCCTAATGGGTTAAACAAAATTAATAATTTATTTAGAATAGCACTTCCTGCTAAAATGTCAGATCCTTAGGAAAGGAAGTTCACAAATGTAGGTTAATCATTGAATGTTTTAGAAGTTCTTTCACGTAAGTCTGTTTTTTCTAATACAATCTTAGAATGTACAGCCTGGACAGCACTTGGCTCAAGAGTTATGTGCGAAAGAAAAAAGTGAATGATGGAAGAGTATTTGCTTGATGATAGTTCATTAGTTAGTGAATGATCAGTCAGGTCTCAGGCCTTTTTTCCAAACAATTATTTAACCTGTAAGTTTCTTCTGTTTATTGAAAAAAAAACTTTGATGCAAGAAGAATGATGTATTCTTTTTGTTTTGATGAAAAGCTTTGAAACAAAACAATTGTCTTATTTCTTCAAATACTTATCTTAGTTGAAGTTAAAGTATGTAATTTTGCCTTAATACAATCTGGTTATATTAGCACAGTGCTGCTAAAATTCAGTGTCTCAGAAAATTAAAGTTGACTGTGGTTTCAGAACCTTCATTCTTAAGTCCAATTATTATAATCCCATAGTAAACTTCACATCCTGCTGTATCAGTTCTTCCATTATCTTACTACTAATTTGACAGCCTTAGCTCTCCAGGAGACCATAGGCCAGAAAGTACAGGGGAGAAACCAGGAGCAAATCAAAAAAGTTCAGAAGCGCTAAAGTCCTGATGCATACGTGGCACATGGTGTGACTGGATGATCTGCCAGTCTGTACAGAAGGATGTTTTGAAGGTCTCTGTCCCAGTGTTACCAGGCTGAGAAGCACTAGGCTAAGAAGAACCAGGGTACAAGGAGAGGGAACCAGATTGGTATGAAGTGGCAATGGGAGCAGTAAATCATTAACTGCATACTAGACCTTTCTGTGACCTATTTCAGCTCCCTAATTTCAGTGTTAAGCGCCAAGGAGAAATAACTTAGGTAAACTTCTTCAGTTATTTACTGAAAGAATTGACTAAAATTTAGACTTATTTATATGGATTCAGAAGTGTTTGCAACCATTGATGTTTTTTCCTCCAAGCATGGTTGTGACCCATTAATAGGTTATACAGTCCGTTTAGTGGACTGACTCAGTATTATTTTTTTATGAAGTTCAGTGGAATATAAAATCAGGACCAGAGTACATTGTATCTTATAATACAAATGTGTCTTGATTAAACTTATTTCAGTTTTATGTGTATATGTCCTGGGTTGAAATACTTAATGCATTTGTGCATTATGGCTAAAGTTAGAATAACTCCAGTTTGTACTGTTCAAAGCAAAACGGACTTGGAGAAAACAGGTAGAAGAGCACGGCTCCCTGAATATAGTGTAGTGCCGGGGTAGGTCAGAACCTGCTCACCTCAACCAGAAGACGAGTCTGTATTCAGACAATGCCAAGATTAAAACATGCCAACTGGTATAAAATACAGCTATAAAAGGAGGCATTTATTTTTAAAAGAGATGTGGCAGGGACTTTAACTTGCCCAACTGGAAAGGACAGGAGAAACGTTCTTTTTTTTTTTTTTTTTTAACATCTTTATTGGAGTATAATTGCTTTACAATGGTGTGTTAGTTTCTGCTCTATAACAAAGTGAATCAGCTATACGTATACATATATCCCCATATTGCCTCCCTCCCACCCTCCCTATCCCACCCCTCTAGGTGGTCACAAAGCACCAGCACTGAGCTGATCTCCCTGTGCTATGCGGCTGCTTCCCACTAGCTATCTGTTTTCCGTTTGGTAGTGTATATATTAGTCCATGCCACTCTAGGAGAAAAGTTCTTAATGATACAAGGGGAAAATGGTGATATCTACAAATTAAGGAAAATTTAATGAATGAGATATTCATCTTCCATGTGTAACACCAAGACCCTGGACAGCTGGCTAAAGTCATTGCCAGTTTTTCATCAGAGCTGTTGAACACCTTGTACTATACATATGGCACAGCTAAATTAGACCACCTAGGCTGTTTTTTTGCATAATTGATTTTCAGTGGAAAGACCAGAGGGTGCTTCACTTTCTGACAGTGCTGATAGAAAATGCGCAGTGTTTTCTAGGAGCAAGTGGAGTTGACTGAAGCCTGTGCTGATGTGTCTTTCAAATGAGTAAATTTGAAACACTGCAGTGAGACACTGAAATAGAGTTTAGATATAAATGTGGAGGGAGGGGGAGGAGTCTGCTATGGGACCTTCCGTAACTAAAATTTAGACTTAATGTATCCTTTTAAATAGCTTATCGGGTGTAAGTTTCTTTTGCGGTGGCGAACCAGCTTGACCCTAGCAGATGCTAGTGAAACTAAGCTAAGGTTGATTGATTGTGCTAATCAGTGCTGGTGTTTTACCTTTCCTTCAAATGAAACGTATGGTGATTTAAGACTCTTAAAATGGCTTGTTTGAAAATTGACACATATTACTTTTCAGTGACAGGTCTATGATATACATGTACAGTAAGTACCCTACAAACGAAACTTAAAGTTGTGAACTTTCAAAGATGCGAATGTGTGTTCACATGTCCAATCGCGTAAGTTAGTTCACTTGTCTGGTGTACCTTGTCACGTGCGTGCATCCTCTACAAGTGGTTGTGCTTTTGTGTACTTTACTGGACAGTACTGTACAGAGTCCAATAGTACAGCATCTTTATTTCAATCAATCCCAGGATGTCCAGAAGCAAGCGTAAAAGCGGCAGTGATGTAGCTGGTACTGTATGGTACTTTTCAAATGTTTTCTTTATTTTTTGTTTGTTTTTTATGTATCATTTGTGTGAAAAGTATTATAAAGCTATTACAGTACAGTACTATATAGCCGATTGTGTTAGTTGGGAACCGAGGCTAACTTTGTTGGACTTACGAACAAATTGGACCTATGAACGTGCTCTTGGAATGGAACTCGTTCGTATGTAGGGGACTTACTGTAATTATTTTTGTTGTACCATTTATTTTTGAATTGTCTGCAGAAGGATGACTTTAGAACCAAACGTTGAGAATAACCAAGATATTTTTCTAGACATTTTGAAATACTTCATTTGAAGCATTCAGGGTTATTATGATGGACTTTGTATTATTTCCAGCCTCCCAGTGTTAGTGCGTGTATGCAGTCAGGGGGTCCAGAAAATGAAGTGTATGAAAAAGAAAAGATTCTGTGAGAAGGACAATAGTTTCTAGTCATGTGCTTTTGGAAGTTTTGAAGAGAAGTGAAGGAAAATTAGAGTGTAACGTTTTAAATGATAGCTTTTCTACTATTTGAAGGCTTCTCAAGTTTTAGACTAAGGCTTTTCACATATTCTTGCCATATTCTAATATACTGTCAGCGAAAGGTAGAAGTTGAAAGAGCAGTTAGTAGGAGGTATGTGTATTAACAATGGCAAACTAGGATATTGTAAATGTTGCTGGCATTGTAATGACAGTGAAAGAGGTGATTTTTATGACTTTTTAGAAGATAAGAGCCATTTAGGAGAAATACAGGTTTTACCTTGCTTATCTAATTTTGGAGACGTTATACTCAGGGAGTTTGTAGCTACGTGATCTTCGTAACTCACTGCCCTTTTTCTCTTTAAATCCAGTTCTAGGCCTAGTCAGAGAAATAGTAGGCTCAAAACTATCCTGGGAACATTGTTTGGAGACTGACTTTAAAAATGATCCCTTCTATCTTAATTCCACATATTTGCGTAGTACTTCTAAAGTTCTATCAAGGTAATACAATAAGTAGGATGTAAATGGTTCAAAAACTCTTCTATACCAAGGCTTACTACAGAAAGCAGCAGTTCTCCCAACTCTTTCCTGCCTCTGAGTCCTCCACATAGATATTACTTTATACTCCTTTGGCAGTTTCTTTTGTTCTTTATTTCTAAACAGTCTTTATACTACATGATCTTAAACAGATATAGACTTGTTTTGGAAAATGAGGACTAAGGCCTCTTCCCTTCATCCTCCAGCTACCATATCTTCTTTCCCTTCTCGTAATGGTTTTTATAACTTTTCTCTTAAATCATCGTAATGACCTGTGTCATGGTTATCACTGTTATTAGCTGAGTCCTGTTAATTGTATGTTACATTTGTTTTCTCTAATCTCCTTGTTCCTCTGAGAGTCAATAATGGCCTCTCTCTTCCCCCTTCACTTTCTTTAATCCCTTATTACTATTTATCTCTGTAAATACTGGAGCCATAACATCTCTCAAGAAGGTCAAACGTATTTGATAATCTCTTAAATCTGTTTTTAAAAATTTGTTTTGTACTGCCATCCGTTCTAGAATGTTTAATCCCATTGCTCCAGTCTTTACTGTTGCTCCTTAGGCTGGATGCGCAATGCTGTTACCATGGGAATTCCTTCGGGTTTCTTGCCAGTATTGGATCTCCTATTTCATAAATCCTTTGTCTTGGAATTTCATTTATTCTTGTGGGTGGGATGCAGCCTCAGTTAGCTTTCTGAGAAAGGGGACATGCATGAGAAGTACACTTTGAAATCCTGTGTATTTGAAAATGTCCTTATTCTATCCTCATACAAGATTCATGGTTGGTCTGGGTATAAAAATCTAAGTTAGTGTTCCTCATGTTTGAGGGCATTGTTCCATTTTTTCCCAGTTTTTATTGTTTTACACCTATTGAAGTGCACTGTGATTTGGGTATTGAATCCTTTGTGACTTTTTCTTTAGGTTTCTTTCTTTATCCCTAGGGTTCTTAAATGTCATGTTGTACCTTGTATGGGTCTGTCTGTTCATTTGTTGCACTGAGCATTTGTGGGTGCCTCACTCTAGAACCTGGTGGCCTGCCTTCAACTTTGGAAAATTTTTTGCCTTTAAAACAAATAACTTTCTCTTCACTTTCATGTGTGTTTTAGAACTTATAATAATGAGATGGAGGCCTGCCTGGTACAGTCATTTAATTTTCTTATCCCTCTCCTCTGGTTGTTAATCTTTGTCTGTGTTTTGCTCCTGGGAGACTTCTTCAGCTTGATCTTCCAAACTCACTTATTGGATTTTTTGTTTCTTCTATAACAGTTTAATTGTTTCACTTGCCAAGAAAGAAGAAGCTGTTCCATTTAAATATCCTGTTTTTGTCTTGTGAATGCAACATTTTCTCTCAGATGGTATCAGTTATAATTGTCTTGGATTTTTTATCTGTTCCCTGCATTGTTTTTCCTCCTCAGTTCTTTTTTTCCCTTCTGTCAATACTTTTAGTCTCAGGGTTTTATTTAAAAGGAATATTCCAGATATCTGGTGTCGTGGGTTGTCTGTTCATACCCAAAGGCGATATCGAAGTTGATCTAAGGCTCTGCATGGGTGGAACTCTGGCTGGTAGACTTTACCAGAGATTGGGTGGGTGGCCAGCTCAGGTTTCAGTATCTTTAGGTCTTCTCTTGGGTTCATCTGTGTCTCCAGACATAAACCTTCTGGGAGATAGGAGTTAAGGCAGTCGATTCTCGGAATGTAAAGGGGAAAATGGGGCTAGGGTGCTAACCATTCAGCAAGTAGACTTTTGGTCGGCCTCTCTGGTTCAGTGCAGGTACTTCATCTGTCTTTCAGCTGAGTTCTGTGTGCCTAAAGTCAGAGCTTCTCTGGGTCAGCCTTATGCACGTGTCAGTAGTAAGCCTCTGGTCTTAGATTGTGGCAGAGGAGGGGTGGTGGGATGGGCATTGTGGAGTAGAGGAGGGGATCTGGGGTCCCACCTATTCCTCACTCAGGCTTTCAGCCGAATTCCCTGCTTTCAGTCTCATGATCACCCCCGTATTCTGTGAACTGCAGGGTCGGGGTGAGCCACAGTAGCAGATAGCATGGGTGGACAGCGGAGGAGAAAAGAGAGAAGTCCCTGTACGTGAATATGGCAGAGTGGGTCCCAGAGCCATTACATGTACCTCTGGGAAGCTGCTTTTGAATGTGCTGTGAGGCTGCGTGGTCAAACGAGAGAACCATATTACGTAGGCCCTAATAGATTAAGGACATCTTCCTGAGGGGGCCCCTGCAAACAGAAAGCAAAACGCTCTACCAGAAAAACCCCAAAACTGGTGGGAGTGTGTGAAATCCCCAGGCAAGCTGCTTGGTGGAGGTTGCTAGTGGCAGGAGAAAGCAGCGGTCCCGTGGGATGCTGGAGGTGATGGGCAGAGCAGTGCTTCACATGGGAGCTGAGAGAGGTTTGCAAACAAGCAGACGCTCAGAGAGTGCATGAACCTGTGTGTGTATAAAACAGTGAGGAAAATGTATTAATTTAAAAGAAGCTGAAAGATAAGGAGGTTGCACAGTTGCCTAGTGTTGTGGCTCCTTTCTGTCAGGGCTGTGGCACCTGCTTCTGTGATTCAGCTGCCTGGTGGATGGCAGCTCCAGGCTCACTGAAGGGTGGGAAGTCAGTTGCTTACTGTTCTGTGAGTTTTTCGTAAAGCTTCATTACGGTGTAAGTGCAATATAAATCGCAAATATTTAAAATGTACTGTTTGATAGATTTGGGCCCACGTATAACCCATAAAACCATCATCACAGTCACGATAGTGGAGATGGCCCAATGCTTTAAACTTCCTTGTGGCCCCTTCTATCTCCTCCTGTCCTGATCCTGCCTACGTCCAGCTCAGGCACCCACTGATCTGTTTTCTGTCAATCTAGATTAGTTTGTGTTTTCTATACTTTTGTATCAGTGAAATCATATAGTAGGTACTCTTTTTCATTGGTTTGGTTTGGTCTGGCTTCTTTCAATCAAGATAATTATTTTGAAACCCACCTCTGTTGTTACATGAATCAGTAGTTCATTTCTTTTTATCATGAAGGTTTTAGATTGTAAGGACACAACCATCGTTTGTTTTATCCATTCATCTTTTCATGAACATTTGGGTTGTTTTCAGTTTCGGGCTATTACAGATAAGTCTTTGCATAGACACATGGCATTTGTGTCTTTCAGGTAAATACTTCATGACTTTTGAGTGGCTGTAACAGAAAGTAGGTGTACGTTAATTTTTAAAGAAGCTGCCAAAATCGTTTCCGAAGTGGTTGTGCATTTTACGTTTCTGCTGGCAGTTTAGGAGTTTCAGTTGCACGATGTCATCCCGAAGGCTTGCTATGGCTAATCTAATCTTCAGGCATTCTAGCAGCTGTGTGATAGGATCTCGCTGGCGTTCTAGTTTGCATTTCCCGAATGACTAATGATTAGCCTCTTTTCATACACCTGTTTACCATCCATAGCTCATCTTTGGTGAACTATCTGTTTAAATCTTTTACCAGTTTTTTAAAACGGGGTTGCTTATTAAGTTTGCAGAATTTCTTATATATTCCACTTGTAAGTTTCTTTATCAGATAAATGATTTGCAAATATTTTCTCCCAATCCATGGTTTGTCATTTATTCTCTTAACAGTCTTTCAAAGAGCAAGGCTTTTAGTTTCGATGAAGTCCAGTTGATACATTTTTTTTCTTTTATGGATTATGCTTTGAGTCTAAAAATATGTATCTAAGAAATACTGCCAACCCAAGGACACAAAGTTTTTCATCTGTAGTTTCTTCTAAAAGTTTTACAGTTTAGGTTTCATATTTTTGTGATCTGTTTTGAGTTCACTTTGGATAGTGTGTAAAGTGTGGATCAAGGTTCACTTTTTGTATACGTGTATCCATTTGTTCTAGCACCGTTTGTTCAAAAGACTATCTTTTCTTCATTGAATTGTCTCTGTACTTTGTCAAAAAAATCAGTATTCCACATGTTAGTATTTCTGTATCTGGACCATCTATTGTTTTTCATTGATCTATTTATTTTCATGCCATCCTAAATTGTCTTTATTACTGTAGTTTTGGAATAAGTCTTAATCAGTTAGCGGTAGCTCTCCAACTTCATTGTTTTGGCTATTCTAGGATCTTTGCATTTCCATATGAATTTTAGCTTTTACATTCTACAAAAAGCATGCTGAGATTTTGGTTGGAATTTTGTTAAATAGATCAATTTAGGGAAATTGACATCTTACCAATATTTAGTTTTCTGACCCATGTACATGGTCCGTTTCTCTGTTTCTTTTTAAATTTCTCTCAGAATGTTTTGTAGTTTTCAGTGTACGGGTCTTTGACATCTTTTGTCAGATTTATCCTTAGGCATCTTATGGGTTTTCTTATACTGTTGTAAATGGGAAGTGAAATTTCAAAAATACTGGTTGTTG
This sequence comes from Monodon monoceros, assembly GCF_005190385.1. Classification (NCBI taxonomy): domain Eukaryota; kingdom Metazoa; phylum Chordata; class Mammalia; order Artiodactyla; family Monodontidae; genus Monodon; species Monodon monoceros. The sequence goes on along the minus strand of NW_021703785.1, from coordinate 27,842,832 downwards.
CTAATATAGAAATACTTTTGTACTTTGATTTGGTATCCTACAGTCTTGCTGCTAAACTCATTCTAGTATCTTTTTTTGTATATTCCTTTATACATAGACGATTTTTTTACATAGACGATCATGTCGTCTGTGAATAAAGACAGAGTTGTTTCTTTCCAATCCAAATGTTTTTATTGCCTGATTGTGCTAGCTAGAACCTGCAGGCCTTGTATTGCTCTTGATAGTAGGGGAAAAGTGTTCAGCCTTTCACTGTTAAGGATCCTTTTTTGTAGATGCCTTTAGTAAGATCGAGGATGTTTCCTCCCTTTTTTAATTTGCCGAGAGTTTTTATCAGGAATGGATGTCGTACGTTTTTTTTCTTTGTATATTGAGATTATCATATGGTGTTTCTATTTCAGTATATGTGATAAGTTACACTGGTATTTGGATGTTAAGGCAACCTCTCATTCCTGGGATAAACCTCACTTGGTAATGACGAAGTACCCCTTTTATATATGGTTGCACCAAATTTGCTAAAACATTTAGACCTTTTGCTTCTGTGTTCATGAGGGGTGTTGGTTTTTAGTTTCTTACCTTGCAACGTCTGTGTCTGGTTTGGGTATCAGGTTTCATAGCTATGTTGGTCTCATAGACCATGTTGGGATGTGCTCCCTCCTCTTCTATTTTTTTGGAAGAATTCGTAAAGAATTGGTATTCTTCTTTAAATATCTGGTAGAATTTGGTAGTGAAACCTTCTAGGCCTGGGGTTTTCTTTGTGGGTAGGTTTTGCTCATTTGTCTTTGCAATGGTCTGTCCTTTTACTTTTAACCCGTGTGTTTATATTTAAAGTACTCATGTTGTAGGCAACATATAATTGGGTCTTTCGTGACCCCTTTAAACATGAGGAGAAACTTGCTCACATGCCCATCAGAATATTTCCCCTCAGTTTTTATTGTCTAGGACTGTGTCCAAGGCTTGTGCCTAAACCAGTCATTGGGCAAATAGGATTAATGGAACTGGCACCATTGGCTCAGCACAGTGCATGCCTCTCAAGGCGTGGTCTCCACGTAGCAGTATCAGCATCACCTGGGAACTTGTTAGACATTCACATTGTTTGGTCTTACCCCAAACCTACTGAATCAGGTAGGTTAGAGCTGCCTGCAATCAGGTGTTAGCAATTTGTGTTTTAACAAATCCTCTGAGAGATTTTAATACGTCAAAGATTGAGAACAACTGGCTTAGACTAACCTTTAGTTGGGGGTCTAGAGTGAGCTACCCAGTCCTGGACAGGGGTCTAGAGAGAGCTACACAGTAACAGTGCAGAGGTCTGACAGCAAGGAAGGGCAGAAGGGAAGGATCTACATAGATTGGTGATAATCTTGACACAGTAGGCCAGGGTGGGACCTAGGAATAAGAATTTTTAACTAACCAACATGCTCTCTTAGAGTGTGGTCCACACTCTAAGGGAAGAATGACATATTAGGATTACTGTCAAGTTGATGAGGAGAGAGATTTTAGAATCTTCATCTCCTGACAGGAGTCAGCAAACTGTGTCTTGTGGGCATATTGGGCCCACTGCCTGGTTTATGTAGCTGATCAGCTTAGATTTTTACATTTTTAAATGATTGAAAAAATCAAAAGAATGCTATTTTGACACGTGAAAATTATGGGAAATTCGACTTTCAGTATCTATAAATAAAGTTTATAGGAACACAGCCGTACTTATTATTTATCGTCGGGGATAACTTTGGGGCTGCAGAGGCAGAGTTGAGTAGTTATGACAGAGACTATGTGGCCACAAAGCCTATAATATTTACTAGCTGGCCTTTACAGAAAAAGCTTGCCAACCCCGAACTATGAGAATAATTTGCTAAATACTACATTCCCCAGCCCTCTGGGATAGATTACTCGAATAGGTGGTGGACTGGACGATAACAGTAAAAGTGAATAATGAAGTATGTTAGTTCAAGAATACCTGCCCATTAGAAGTATGGTAACTTTGCTTGAAGTAGTGTTACTTTAATGAGATTTGTAATTAGAATAAAGCTTTATATAGCAAGGTCAGTTACTAGAGCCTGTGATTATAATTTTCTTTCTTTTTTCTGTCAACTGTTGGTTAATTCTCAAGGTAAACCTTTTTGTATAACCCTATCACTGAAAATATTCTAAAACCTACCTTAAAACAGTACATCAATGAGAGAAAACCTTTGTTATGACTTGTAGCGCCCCAGGGTGGTTATTTTGAATCCTGCCAACTATTGTGCAATGGTGAAGATGCTGAAAGTGAACTCTTCCTAAAACATATCTTTGAAAGCTGTTTGGCTTTAATGAGAAAGAAGCACATATCAAATTTAGTATAGATTTAAGACAGGGGAAATATCTGATTATTTAAGGGTTGAGAGAATCAAACAGCTGACTTTTGTTTTTAGACTTACTTTTGTTAAATGCAAATAAGACTTGCCTTGTTTGCCACATCATGTTTATGTATATTAGCCCAAGTTCACATGAGATTCTGTTGTCAAAGAGAGATGAAAATGTTCACTTCTAGAAATATAAGTGAGCTGATCAGATCATCACGGTGCCCCAGGTCAGTTCAGTAGCCAAAGCCCCAGATCTCCGACTCTCTGAGACATTGTTCCATAGTTTTTTGAAGTCCTCCTTGCCACCAAGCTACAGAATGTGTCATATTCTACCAGGGGATATTTATCTGTTAAAAATGATTTTGGTGTTTGAAGTAATCAAATGTGAGTTCTGTTTTGATAGAAACTGTTAAATACATGTTGTTTTCTCAAGTACAAGAGAGGTAATCTCTGTGTAGCTATATAATCCCTATAATGTAGATTTCTTTTTTTAAGGTTATACGTTGGCTCTTCAAAGACATTCCCGTCATCAGAGAAATCCCTGAGCCCTTTGCAGTGGTGTAGACATGTCCTAGATAATCCGACTCCGGAGATGGAAGCAGCAAGGCGTTCCCTGTGCTTTAGACTGGAGCAAGGTAACCGCGAACCCGTACACCTGCATCCTCAAACTCCTGCCACTGTCCACTCTGTTTTGTTGCTGGTTTTGGAATTGACACTTAGTTGAAAAACTTTACCCTAAGGTGCAGCTGTTGCATGTGATTCACTTCATATGTTTATACATCAGGGTTTCTCGGTATAGAATATATTTAGTTTTGTGCTTGTTTTTAGCCAGATTTTCAGCTTCTTTTAGTGTTGTAGGAATACATATTATTTTTCTATTTTTTTCTTTCTGTTTATGAATGTACCAGTACATAAAATGGGCCAGCCTTACATTCTCTGGGAATTGTTACAAGGTTGTGTCGCTGAATTCCAAGATAGTAAACTGGGATTCCACTGGGACCTGGGCACTGACCTTTTGCCTTCCCTAAATGTTTATTTGGATGTATAACTGAAAGTCCTAACCTTTACAAACTAGGAGATAATCTTCATATTGTATGTAACATTTAATTATGGAGCTCAACATAAGCTTAAGTAAAAAAAATAATTAGGATAGTTGTAGCAGGGGAAAAAAAAAGCAAAAGGAATGAGTAGTACTCAGCTCCTTGCTATTTTGATAGACTAGTACTTAAGGCTGTAATTATTTAGGCTTTTGCTTGTCTCTTAACCTCTTGGTATCTGTTTCATTATCTAGGTACACTTTACTACCTAGATAATGGATCACTCGCATCCAAATCACACTTGAGCTCGAAAATGGGGTTAAGGGTTAACCTTAACCCTCCAGATTAAAGAATCAGGGTAGCTGAGAGTAGGGGTAAGGGAATCTGCATTGGCAAGGTCACCAGTGTGATTCTTACGCACACTGAGGTTTGAGAACACTGCCTATGAAACTCTTCAAGGATAATGAATGCTTATCAAATACTTGGACATGATAAGACAAAGTATAATAGGTACCATTTCTCGAGCTCTTAATTCTGACAGTCAGAACATTAAGTTCTTGACATTTTTCATTGTGTTCTAACTGCTCATCTGAGGTAGGTACTACACTTACTTTTAGAGGTGAGAAAAGTGAAGTTTAGAGAAGTTGAGAGGATTATGAGGGCAGAGTGGTCCTTGGGAGCAGAGCCAGGGCCTGGGTCTCCCTGACACCAGAGACTGTCCTTAACCAGTATTCCATCCTGCTTTATTGACACAGTCAACAGTAAATATGAACAGAAATCTGTTTTAAATATGTGGGGAAGGCCAAACTAAAAATTAGCATGTTTTATTAGCATTTTAACTAAAATGAAATAAGTGATGTAGTAATAGCAAGTTGAAGAGTGGAGTAGGAACAGAGGCATACTAGGGTTAAAACTTTGGTGACAGATGCATGTCTAAGAGGACAGCCATCTCAGAGCCAAGACTCTGGTCCTGATTCTGGGCCCATTTCCCTGAGTGGTCCTAAGCAGACCGTTATTTTCTCTTTCAAAGGTTGTGTAGGCCATCCCTAAGTTTTCTTATTCAAATACCTCTGATTCAAGGACTTTTTATATGTATATTTTTATATATGAATTTTGCTCAGTTTCATTTGAAATAAAATAAAAATAAAATTCAAATGGAATTAGAATCCTTTAGTTCAAGGGTCAACAATATGAAAGGGATCAGATAGTAAATATTTTAGGCTTTGTGGGCCATCCAGTCTCTGCCATCACTAGAAAGCAGCCATAGATGCAAACATTAATGAACAAGGCCGTGTTCCAGTAAATCTTTATCTGTGGACAGAGATTTGAATTTCATGTGACTTTTTTTTTCATGTGTCAAGAAATATATTCCTATTTTTAATTTTGGTTTTTACCTTTTTTTGAAAATGGTTAAAATATTCATAGTTGGTGGGTATTATAAAAACAGGGGCAGGTTGGATTTGGGCCACTCAGGTCATAGGTTTGCTGACCCCTGCTTTATAGTTCATTTGCACACAAGGTGGATCTACATACAAGGTTGGTTTAAAAAATAGAGGAGAGGCTATGTTAATTTAACGCAATGTAACATAATGTAATTTAAAAATAATCATAGTTGGTGGTTGCTTTTGAGATTCTAGACTAAGTGCCTAATTTTCCTTTCATTGGCAAGGGGCTAAAGCAAAATTATGAGGACATGAATTGCAGTTTTATTCATAGTGTAATTTATTTAAATTTAATATAAAAGAGTTTGAGCAGAGAACTAGCTTTTCAAATTCAAAATTAGTCTTTTACTAAATTTGTATATAAATCTAAATCCTCTTTTGCTGTGAGACTACATGCTTTTGTTCCAAAGATCCATAATCCCATTATGAGATAAGAAGTAATGGATTAGAATAGGTTGTTCAATGGGTGAAAAAAATTTTTTTGAAACTTAACATGTTTTATAAAGCAGTACATCTATAGTTTAGCAAGCATTAGTCTTACAGACATTATAAGGAAAAGGGCAAATTCCTACCCCATTCTCCCATGCCCATTTTATTACCCAGATGCAATTACTTAACAAAAACTATTTGTTCTGGTTTTGTTTGTCTACCCTCCCTTTTTAAATTCCAGGCTTGTATGACTATTGCCTGAGTTATCAATTTTAATCATTACCGGTTGGCTTTCTACTTTGGGTGGTGGAGGTTTCATTTTTAACTTCCTCCCCCCACTATACTTTTTCTCCGCATATTCCGTCATGTAGCTTTTTACCAATTTTAGGATACATCAGTATGGATTATGATAGCAAGACTCACATCGAAGCCATGCAGTATTTTACCATTATGTTTCTTTTTTCATTTAACTCTGCTTTTCCTTGAGTTAATTGTAAAAAGACATTTTTCTTGATCCTTGTCATTAATTTACCCTTAGACTCTCCAAATGAAACATCCTCAGTATGGTTAGACATAGACACCCACCAAGGGTTTTTATTTATTTAGTTTAACCATTCCTCCTGGTAGTGCCTTCTATTCTTACTGCAGTCTTACCTTGTTCTCTGTAGGCCTGTGCGCAGCTGTCATGGTGGGACTTCCTTTTTGCTCTCATCCTAGGAATTCCGCATCCTGTCTTCTGCATTTTATCGCTTGTGTCCTAAATGCAGAGACTTCCTTTTCCTTAGTTTAGCAGAATACATTCTCCTGTTGCTTTTTGTGGGGAGTAGGGAAAGAGGATATGTGGGAGGTCAGTGGTGAGAACGTCATATGTCTGAAAATGTCTTTATCGTACCTTTGCTCTTACACTTGATTGTTCTTCGGGCTACATGTAGAATTCTAGTTTAGAAACCATTTCCAGCAGAGTTTAGAAGGCAGTGTTGCATTATATTTTAGCTTGAGGATTGCTGTTGAAATCCTGTACCATTCTCATTTTTGATCTTTCTGCGTAAAATACACTGGATATTTTAGAATCTTTTCTTCCTGGTATTTTGAAATTGCGTTTGTGTGTGTGTGTGTGTGTGTGTGTGTGTGTTAGACAGTGGGCACTTCCAGCTTGGAAACTTTAGCTCTGCAAAATTTCACGCATTATTTCTTTGTAATCACCCCTCCCCTCCAGTTCTCTCTATTCTTTCTTTCTAGTTACTCCTTTTAGTCAGGTGCTGAATTTCCTGGATTGATGTTCACATTTTATATTTTTCTCTTTTGTTTATTCTTGATTTTTTTTTGAACATTCTGCTTTCTTGGAGATTAAAAAACTCGTCTGCTAAACTCTTTTGCTGCATATTTATTAAGTACCTGCTATGTGTCAGGAACCATGGTAGGTAACGGGGATCCAGCAGTAACCAAAACAGATGTTAAGTCCCTGCCCTCATTGAGTTTACCATGTAGTTTGCAAACTTTCGCGTAATCCTTCTGTTTTTTGTAAGATACCCTTGTATGTGTGAGATATCTTAAATCTAGCAGCTTTCTGCTTCAGTTTAAGTGATGAAACCTGTCTTTGATAAAGCAGGAGAGGAGCAGCTGCTTGGGCTGGGGAGGGAGCCCAAGGGTTTTGGTACTCTTCCCATAGACTTTGCAGCAGTCATCTTGTGTTCGTTTCACCACAGAACTCCCTACCCTCTGTGGTGCCTGTACCATCAGTTTCAGAGCTTTTCCAGGTCTTTGTTCACCTGTTCCCACTGTGGACCCTCAGAGCAGAGAATATCAAAACCCAACTGGGTCCATCACCTAATGTTTATCTGTTTTTTCATTTCTAAATAAAGTGACTCTTCTTAGTCTGATAGTATCTCCTCTCCTATTTGATATTCCATGTAGGTTTAGAAGACCTGAGTTAGCTGTCATTCTAGTGTGGTTTTGTAGAAATGAGAGAAGAAATCATAGTTAGTCCTCCATAGCAAAGAATTCTTACTGGGTTCCAGTTAAGGGATTCTTTGTCAGTGACAGCTAATTAACTGGTATCAGTTAATTACAGTTTTTTTTTTTTTTTTTTTTGCGGTACGCGGGCCTCCCACTGCCGCGGCCTCTCCCGCCGCGGAGCACAGGCTCCGGACGCGCAGGCCCAGTGGACACGGGCCCAGCCGCCCCGCGGCACGCAGGATCCCCCCGGACCGGGGCATGAACCCACGCCCCCTGCATCGGCAGGAGGACCCCCAACCACTGCGCCACCAGGGAAGCCTCTAATTACAGTTTTAACTTAAACTTTATTCATTATATAGCATAAATGTTTAATTGGAATAATGTGTGTCACGTATTTTAGAAGTTTCAAGTAACTCCCTAATAAAGCATTTTCTTTTTGTTTAGACTTCATTTCTCTGGAACAATCAGCATCTTCAAGTAACAGACATCATTGAGCATTTTCTTTGAGACCAGGGTTGTATCTTCATTTGAATATAAATTGCCCAAGGACAGGGACTTTTTTTTGTTGATCACACCAGCTACAGAAGGGAACCTGACATGTATTAGACACTGTTGCTAAAATAAATGAATTTTTGTTTAATTCTTTATGAACCCAATGTCACAATTACTACTGTTATAATTTCAGTTTTGCTTTTGAATATTTCAAGATGGGGTGAAGTCTTTGCACCACTTTCCTTACCAGCCATCTCTTTCTTTCAGAAGAAAGACTGGCGTCACTTGAAGTATCAACTTGCAGCATTGCTTTTCCATTCACGAGCATGTTTACTTTAAAATAATTGGTTTTTACTTACCTTACTGCATTTTGCTGCAAAATGATTAGTGGTTGTACATGCTTCTCCCAGCCATTCCCCCACCCCAGAACTGTTCAGTTAGACCATCCACTGCCATGAAAAGGAGCAGTTAGATGAGCTTTGAAGAAAGGTAAAGTTATCCTCTCTGTCTTTCTCTCTTTCTCTCTCTCTCTCTCTTTTACCAAGGGATAGGTAAATGTTCTTTAACGTTAGCCTGCAACTTCAGATAAGATGCTGCTTATTAGAGAACAAGTATTTTAGATATTTGGTTTTTATTTCCTGACCCTGATGTTTTGGGGAAGAAAATTGCTCAACAATTAAAGATGAATTCCCTGAGAACATGTGAAGAGGGGCATAGTTATGAGGAGCCAGAGTCTATCTAGTGGGTGGACCTTATGTCCCCTTGGGTCCCTTGGTCTTACATCTCTTCTTTCTCATTCCCTCTTGTACCCTAGGAACTTAGCCTGTGCTATTTTCTCAGTTGCAAATTAGCTGTCTTCTCTGCTTAAGGTCCACACATCCCTGAGCACATCTGAGTAAGGGTTTGTCAACCTCTGTTTCTGTGGGTACACGGAGTAGCATTTCTCTTAGAATTGTCTCTAATTGTGTAGTTGCTAACGAGCTCGTTTGGATTATAACTTCTTGAAGGGCCTAACTCTCTTCTTGTTGCCTACCTTCTCGATTTGGGAGGGTCCTCTAATAACCTTCATTCATATCTGACAACTTTGTAACCCTGGTTCTAGATTACAAAACTTGGTAAATTTTGGGAGAATATATGGGAGGTGTTCAAGTCTTGCCTTGAGGTTGTGAGAACAGGCTTATTAAAATCCTGCCCTTTGAAGAAGGTTTGTTTTTCTGAAGAAAATAATGGAAAAGAAATGTTTTATATGATTTAATTTTATAGGGAGTGAGCACCCACATTATGACTGCTTGTAAGGTATTGCTAAAAGAAAACCTTTGTTGTCACAGCTATAATTTTGCTAATTGGTTAAGTGCACTCAAAATACAATAGGATAATTATTTTTGGTGTAGGATATATATATTACAGATGATCAATATGTATCCAATACTCTTAAATTCTCATAGGGAATATAAATTGACTTTAATTAAAATATTAACTAATATTTTAACTGAATATTAATTAAATTAATTGCAACTTTATTGTGGCTCCTGAAACTTATTTTTCCCTTTTCCAAACTGGTCTTACTATTCAAATTGTATAATTTGTAAAGTCTTATGTATCAAGTAGTCAGCAAGGCAAGTTACTTAAGCTTTCTCAGCCTCTTCTACATTTACATTTATTTTATAGAGTTGCTATAAGGGGTTAAATAAAGATGTTTGTGAAGGAGACATAATAAAGGCTTAAATATTCAGTCTCTTTCCTAATATATTGGAATAACATAAATGACTTTTTTGGATAATGTACAGAAAGTAATGTTAGAAGTAAAATAACTAATTGCTGAAAGTTAAATCTTTCAGTACTTCTAAATCTACAATCTATTCGTATAAAATTAAGAAAGCCTAAACTAATATTTCCTCTTTTTCTTGGTTGGTTTTTCCTTTTTGAAAATGTTCCTAACAATTTTTGTTATGTTCCATTTGGAAGCACCCTGTTGTGTGAACGTCTTTTAATTGAATTTTTAACATGTGTATCCCTTTTTTTTCACATAGATTAAGCATCTGAGGCTAGGGGGACCTGTACCTCAGTTTCCTTTTGAATTACCAGTGCTTACTAAGTTTTCAAACATGTTTTAAGCTCTGAATGATTGGTTTCTGTGAGGTATTAATTTGAGTACATTTAAATTCCTTAGAGCAAAGAAACTAATTGAACATTTGGTGTTGTAAATGGCATCCGGTTAGCCAAAGCCACACACAAAATAATTATGTAGTCATATTCATTACAGTGTTAGCTCTGAGGGTAGAGCTTTGAGTCTGTTTCGTTCCCTGCTGTCACCCTCCCAGTGCCTGGAATGTCACCTGGTAGGTGTTAAATGCTGATAGTTGAATGAATGAATTTGGGGGAAGGGTTTTTTTTTTAGTTAATTAATTAATTTATTCTTTTTGGCTGTGTTGGGTCTTCGTTTCTGTGCGAGGGCTTTCTCTAGTTGTGGCAAGCGGGGGGCCACTCTTCACTGCGGTGCGCGGGCCTCTCACTGTCGCGGCCTCTCTTGTTGCGGAGCACAGGCTCCAGACGCGCAGGCTCAGTAGTTGTGGCTCACGGGCCCAGTTGCTCCGCGGCATGTAGGATCTTCCCAGACCAGGGCTCGAACCCGTGTCCCCTGCATTGGCAGGCAGATTCTCAACCACTGCGCCACCAGGGAAGCCCCATGGGGGAAGGGTTTTTGATCTAGTAGTTAGATCTAGTGCCTCAGCCCTACTTGACTCTGTGGTTAAGAGCACATCACTTGTTTCCAATGTCTTGCTTATAAGTGGGGACGTTTAACAGATTTCACAGGGCTGTTACAAAGATTTCAGGAAATGTTGAATGTGAAATTAGTTTGAAAAATGTAAAGTGCCATGTAAATATATGGACACATTCCTAATACGCAGTTCTTTATTCAGAGACTGAACCCCCAAAAATACAGGGAATCCTCTTAGTTTGGCTATTTATAGAAAGCGAAGAGTATTTTTTTCTTTGGGGGAGTGGGTCTGTTTTCTCTCCCTATAAATAAAGATACTTGGTAGAGTTAGGGATCTCAAATTGAAGTTTTGTGAGTGTAGTTTATTCAAGAATAGTAGAAAATTCAAGAGGACCTCTGTGGTCTATTCTTTTTCTCCTGCTTCTTCTCGGATCTATATGTATTAATATTTCATTTCTGACAAGCTTTTCTTTCTTCTTCCCCACTTCCTCCACCCCTTTAGAATGTAGATAACAAATACCCATAGACCTTTCATGGGTAGCATTAACTCACATGATATTCTAAATTGGAATAAGGCTAATCTAGACTCTTTTGTTAAGTCCATGTCATGAGGCTGGGATGTTAGATAACCAAATAATGATCCAAAAGCTTATCTAAGTAATTTGAAACACCCAATATGTGGCTCAGTTAATTTGGGGCCAGTTAATAAAAGCTTATCTTGCCTTAAGATTCTTGAATGTCCATAACTATTGAATCAGGACAGGTCACATTTGAGGAGTGTGGGTATAGTTTGCACCAATAGTGTAGCTCTGCACACTTAGCTATCTTGGGTCATGTTTCCCTGGGACCATCTCTCATTTCCTCTGGGATTATATACTAAGCAAATGTGAATAGCTATTACCTCTTAGCTGAGTTTTTCTCTTATCTTCATATGACACCAGTTCCCATTCTTGTCTCAGTTGTTATGATGGAGTGTTTCTCTCTAAATTTAGCCAATGAAGAAGAAAGTTGTCGACTAACCCAGGGCTCTGAAGGTGGCCTTTTTCATTTGCAAAAGCCACACAGATTGAACTGAGACATTAAGAAGCTTATCGAGTGTCTTGTCTCCTGGAGCCTGCCCAGTCTCTCCTTGCGGGGCCCAAGATGCTATCTCCGCCAGCTCGTGTTTCCAGTCTTGAGGTGCTCTGTCACATTTGGAACACAAAATTAAAACTTAGTCTGTGCGGTTCATTTTAGGTAAGCTCTGTAAAGGATTCCCTTTCTCATTGGAAAAGTAATCTGGAATCACACTGAAATTTTTGTGCAGAAACAGGGTTTCTTGACATTTGCTATTATCTCTGTGCGCTGGAAGTTGAAGATGCATTACGTCTGTGTGCTTCCATCACATCCTTGCTTTGCTCTTAGGCTCCGAATAGCATCATTGTATTTGCTTCATTATTAGGAATGATGTTGAGTACAGTAAAGTAACAAATAATTAGGGATTGTGTTCCCATGAAATTCACAGTTTCTATACCCTTATAGCCAACAAACATAGGTATGTATTTGCCAGATATTCCTAAACAATTGTCCTTTCCTTTCTTTTGCCAATTATGCATGTGTTTCTATTTGTTTTTTTCTTTTGCATTTCCACCATGATTAGAAAGGTGTTTATCAAAATAAGCAATAACTTATGACAGTGCATAATGTTTGTTATAATGAACACATAATTGACATGCTATTTTGTTACCCACCCCAATGAGAATAAATGATAGAGATTCTCCCAAAGCAGTTGTTTCCTGCTTTCACACTACTCTGATGATTGATTACACTTGCCTTTTTGGCAGTAAAATTTTATTTTGGTAGGTGCTCATACCTGTTTCTTGGGACCTCTACCAAAAAGTCAATTTCTGCAAGAATTTGTAGACAACCTTTCCTGAGACGCTGGGCCTTGACCAGAGAGATGATTCAGATGCTAAACCATGAAGTAAATGTGTATTGAGCACTTGCTAGCGCTCAGTGCTAAGGCCTAAGGGTACAGTGGCAAGATGAACTCAGCGTCTGGCCTTTGGAGCAAGCAGTCTAGTACAGGGAACAGATGACACAGATGGCAGCTCTTGTTCTTTTTTCTTCCTTTCCCTTAAAACAAGCATGATGATGTTCATGGACCTGAGTCTGAGGGGTATGGCCAGGAAATGCTTTCCTGAGGATGTGACATATTGAAGAGTCAGCAAAAGTTCAGCAGGTAACTCTGTGGCAGAGGAGGGCAGGGGAGCAGCTCAGACCATAGGAGCAGCATGTGGAAAGGCCCTGAGATGGGAGGAGACTCGTGAAGTGAGAGGAACTGGCAGACCACTGGCAGGGAGAAAACCTGAGCTGAGTGATTCTAAAGGAAACTAGAGTTAAGGACTCTGGACTTTTTATTGAGATGGTTGGGAAACCTTTGAATAGTTTTAAGCAAAGGAGTGACATGACTTTGGACAGGAAAGCTACAGGATATTATCTGAATTGTCTTACAAGACTGACCCTTTTTTGAAATCTGGCAAAATTTGGAGAGTTGAAATAGTGATTTTAGAAATTCTTTGGGATGTTGCAGTTGGGCTTTAGCATTTTTTAGGATGATTCTTTAACTTAGTTAGACTTGGAAATGTTTTCTCTTGCTTCTCTCATTAATATCCTGAATTTCTTGCGTGACCTCCTGTGGGAAGCAGTAGTTTAAAATGTGGCCAAACTTCATGGTGCTTAATTTACTTTGAAAATATAAGGCTTTGATAGTCTCATTTATTTATAATACATGGAGCTTTATACTTTTATATAATGACAAGTTTCATGTGTTTGAATTTTGGAGCTCTTGTCATTGTGTACCTGTGAGTTTAATATTTTTCCACTTGTAAGATATATTTCAGTGGACGGGGTGTGTGTGTAAAAGTATCAATTTTTGAAATTCAGGTTTTAGTGTGTGCCTGTGTATTCATATACGTGTGTATATATGCACATGCAATGTAATCGTGTGTGATTTTCCATTTTCATAGCATTTTTAAATAAGGAAAGTGGGGTCAGGAAAAGGATACTCTAGCAGTAGGAGTCGCTGGCATGTGCTAAAGATGATGACTGCAAGTGGTGGGGATGTCTAATCTTCAGGGTCAAACCAGATACCTATTTTTATTTTTTTTTTAATTTTTTATTTTTTTGTGGTACGCGGGCCTCTCACTGTTGTGGCCTCTCCCATTGCGCAGAGCACAGGCTCTGGACGCGCAGGCTCAGCGGCCATGGCTCACGGGCCCAGCCGCTCCACGGCATATGGGATCTTCCCGGACCGGGGCACGAACTCGTGTCCCCTGCATCGGCAGGCGGACTCTCAACCACTGCGCCACCAGGGAAGCCCCCAGATACCTATTTTTAAAGAAGGCAGAGAGAGAGATCTGATTGAGGAGCAGAGCTCGAGGTGACTTCAGGTGTCCACATTAGACTGAGCAGAGGGTGGGAGGAGTATTAGATGAACTTCGGAAGCCTGCTACCTTCCACCCCTAAGATAGAGACCTCCTTCCTTTGTGCTGTTGGGATCTCAGCCGCTCTACTGCTGCATGTCCAGGCACGTATGGAGAACTTGCTTATGAAATAATCCACCTGTTTACATACTGTCTGTTGTTAGTTTCCTTAGAGGCCTGTTGGGGTAATACTATGCTGGTGCAAAAGAAACTCACGCCAGTTACCTGTATTCAGATGAACTTAGCCTTTATTCATAAATACAAACCAGCAACCAAGTCTCACTTGGTTTTTGAGAAAACTAATAGCATAAACAAAATAAAAAGGTCAGCTGACTTTGTAGGAAAGAAGTAACTAGGGGAATAGAGAGCTCAGTGTGCTGAGATTCAAGAGAGTAGTAATACAATTTTAAAACAAGAACAGATTGCTAGGAAGAGCAGTAGTCAAATTATTACTACTTTTAGTCATTTTTAATTTCTTGGAAGTACTGAAATAAAAATGGACAGGGCTAAGAACCAAGCTGCTTATCTGAATTAGACAAAGGAATTGCCCCAAAAGAGAGAAAATTGAGAGAAGTTAGGGCACTTGAAGGACAGATCTGCAACCTCTAATCTTTAAGTTTTAGAAGCTGGAACAGATAGTTTAGAGGAAGAAAGAATCAGTTAATTACGGAAGAAGATCTCTTTGAGCTGAAAAAAGACACGCCCTCAGCATGAACTGGGATAGATGAAAAGAGACCTACACCTAGACATTCTGGTTTAATTCAGATTTTCCAGGGCTTAGGATAATATCCTAAAAATGTTCAAAGGAAGAAATAGGTTATCTACAACAGTAACAGACCTCAGATATTTCATAAGTAATATTGGATGCTAGATGGGCAATATTGTCTTTAAAGTTTTGAGGGGAAGTTACTTTCAAACTGTTATTTTGTACCCAGGCAAATAGTAAATTGTGGAGACAAGTGGGAGAGGGTTTTGGATCTGCAAAGATATAGAAAATTTTACTTTATGCACCCAATTTTAATGGCGGGAAAAGTACCAGGAGAGAGATCCATGAGATCTACAAACCCTAGGTCACCAAGATGACCTAGGAGAAACCAAGAAAGATAAAATAAGAAAGTGATTTGACTCTGAGGGCTTACGATGTCCTTCCCCTAGTTGTTGGGGTCTAGTGCCAGTTACTTTTCTTCGCTGCCGTCCTTTCACAATGCTCAGTTCTCCAGTTAATTGTACTTACTACACCAAAACACTGAAATGCCATGTTTATGTGGCTTGACATCCAGTGATCACCTTAAACCTTGTCCGAAGCACAGCTATTGCACAGAACGAAAATACAATAAACGCTGACAGTGTCCAGATAGAACCGTCAAACCGAGGTGGAAGGTAAGAGAGGGTGAGCATGCACAAAATGTCCAACCCTTTCACCACGGGGAGTCAGGCACCAACAAGCTGGTGCTGGTTTGTCTACTTAAAGTTGCGCTTTTATACGAATTATATAATTGTCCCCAAATTCCAAAGCAAAACTCCTGCCAAATGGATCTGGTTGTTATAACCTTTATGTATATTTGAGTGTTCTTCTACGTGCAGGTATTTTAATAAAATCATGGAAGTGGTTAGTTTTAGGGCCAAAAAAAGTTTTTGCTTTGTCAAAGCTCCATTATTTATATTGATATGTTTACTTTCTACTACTACTCAAGACTAGTAGGTCAGAGGCCTTTTCTGCCACTGGAATGTAGGCCACACACATTGTGTCCCTTACTGGCGGAAGAGTACCCTAGCCCAGGAGATGCTAAATAGGAAGGATGGTTCAAATTCCATTTCCATCACTCTTCTATTCAGGAGCTTCTGGTGCTTTCTATTAGCCTACTGGGCTTGGATTCTTACCACACTGTACATGTTCAAGGGTAGGGAGACTCTTATTGGCGATCTAGTCTATCCTTAGTGTTCGCTGGGGGGAACCCACTATATTCAAACGTTAAGATCGTCTAGCCTATTTCTTCATAGAATTAGATTCTGTAGCATCTTCCTTATCTCATAATTGCCGTGTAGAACGTGGAAGTTGTTCCAGCCGGCTGTCACGGCTTGCGTTGTGGCTGTAGTCTAACTTGAGAGCAGCCGTCTGCAATCCGCATGACAACATCGCATGGTTGACAGATTCTTAGGTCACTCTTTTCCCTTGTTCTTTGCAGGTTACATTATTACTTTCACATGGGCCCTCTTCTCACATTCTGTGGCCATTTTCACTGTCCTTAAATTTGATGTAAGCCATAGCAGTCAGGCCCAAGGGAGAAATGACTTCTGTACAAGGGAATTTTTAAACATGCCTTTGAAGTCTAATTACTACTGAAGTTAGATTTATTTTTAACCTCCCCTGTTAATTGCAGATGGGAAGTCTGATGACGATGGTGACTTGTGAAGTCATAGAGGTCACTCCAGTCCCGGATAACCCTGGATTTGGTCCATGTGTGCCTAAAGCTGACAGCTTATCTTCAGTTTTGACCAGTGATTAAGTGGAAACAAGTGGACAGTCCACAGAATTTCCCTTCCCAAGTCTCATTTTCCAGCTTTACTTTTAGACCATTGTCCTGGTTAGAGAAGACCTGAGGATCCAGTAGTAGCTGGGAGAGAAGAGCATTCGGCGTGTGGCCTCGGGACTGGTTAGGGTCTGAGAAGTAGAAAAGGTCTAGTGCCTTACTCATGATGATGAGATACTTTAACCAGCTAGATTACTTTAACGATGAAATTCAGATCAAGAATAATTATAAAACTCTGATCCCTATGGAGTAAATGTTATCAAGTAACACTCCTTCGTGGTGAAATTTTGTAACTCTCATTCAACAAATATTAAACATTTATATGCCAATCATTGAGGGTATACACCATCTTTTAGTTACTTTCAAACCTAATATATTAAACTTAATCCTAATGTTGAAAGTGACTTTCTTGATTAGCTCTAGGTATTATTTATATGTGTAAATGAACTGTTTTATTAGATGTTTTTTGAAGGTGGTATGTAAGTCATGTTTTTATAAATTATTACATTTTGAATATAACTGGAAGTTTAAATACTGAGTATCTACAATGTTCCGGGATCATAGGTGTGTATGTATCATATATATATATAAAACATATAATTTTAAATCATTACATTTGTCATTGTAGGTTGAATGGACTGAACCTGTGGGAAAAGATTCAAATTAACTTAGTAGGTTTTTCTAGCTGTAATTTGAAGATTGAGAGACTTGGGGGTGATGACTAACTTACTCTGATTAAATAGCCCCTAAGAGGGCTTCCCTGGTGGCGCAGTGGTTGAGACTCCGCCTGCCAATGCAGGGGACACAGGTTCGTGTCCCGGTCCGGGAAGATCCCACCTGCCGTGGAGCGGCTGGGCCCATGAGCCATGGCCACTGAGCCTGCACGTCCAGAGCCTGTGCTCCGCGACGGGAGAGGCTGCAGCAGTGAGAGGCCCGTGTACTGCAAAAAAAAAAAAAAAAAAAAGCCCCTAAGAATACCAGTTACACCAATTAAGGCCCTCATCTGCTAGTTCTTTAGTCTTTCTCCTTATATCAGTCCACTGGCATGTGCATAATAGTTGAATCCTCTTTACTTTTTGTATGTCTGGAAAGAGCAGTATGACCACCTGTTTCAGAGCAGTAGAAGGACCTCCTAGATCCCATATGCTTATTTATCAGGCCGGGGAGAGCTGTGGAGAAATTAATGCTGCTCAGGTTCACCCAGTAAAAATAGTGGATCAGATAAGCTGCAAACCATATGTTACTACTTCAGGGGGCTGGCGCGGGTTGGAGCCAAGTCAGCAGTGCTTATTACTTCCTGTGAACTTACTCCAGAAAACCTTTCCCTCAGTCTGTGCAGTCAGAGTTTGTAAGAGTGAACCAATAAAATACTGTCTTTCCTAGGGTTCTTAATTCCCTTGTTTAAGCTTAGTCCAAGCATTTCTGTAGGCTGTAGGTATGTAAAGCTGTAATATAATCACCTAGGAAGTTTGTTCCGGAAAGGATGGTTTGTGAAAATGGAGGTCTTCCTGCCCCGGTGGTTTGTGGGCTTAGAGCAAAATGCTGTGGTCTGGATACAGCTTCCTGCCAATATAAGGAGAACAGAAAGTATTAAAAGAGCTGATGTCGCCTGTCCTTCGCTGATCCTAAACCACTCTGTACCTGGTGTTAGTAAAGAGCCATGTAGTTGAATTCCTCTAATTGTTTGGCTTGGAACTGAGGCCTGCCTACCTGTTGTATAAAAGAAAGAATAAAAGCGGAAGGATTGAATGATTGTTAATCTCTCCTTGCTTCCTTTTCTTTTACTTTCCGGGACTCTGTGGTAAAGAACATCATTGTTTAAGACTCAGAGATACGACTTAGAAGCTTGTGGTTTTGAAGAAACCATATTTCTTAAAAATGTGTCATTTGGGACGTTTGTTTCCTCTGAGATAGCCTTTGGATAAATAAGTGAGAACTGTTGACCCATCCTGGTCAAACTGTTGAAAGTTCAAGGTTCAGTACTTTGCTTCTGAGTTGCTAACAGCTGAGGAAAGATTAAGCCTGTGAAATTGTCTAGATGAGCTAGAACGTAAAAAACATGCCCATCATTTTGAGAAGGCAGGTTAAACGGCCTGAGTATTAGGAAGAGTGGAAGAGCGGATCATTTCTGCACTCTCCTTTCTCCCACCTAGCTTCCAGAACATTTTCCCTCAGAATTTAGAAGACATTTTTGCCCCAACTTGCTGTAACTTTTCACTAGTTTTCCTTAAAAAATGCTTTGTAGTTTGTGAATACATGGTGTAAACTTTTGTCTTATACTCGCCACAGCTCTGCTTATTACCCTCTGACAAACATACCTTCTCTTCCGATGAGAACGCTGCAACACAAGGATGTTACGTTGATCTGCTCCAGATCTGAGAACTAGCATGTGGCAGGATGGAGACTGGAACTCTGGTGTCCAATGTCTTTTTAGTCTTTTGTTGGTCTTTATTACAGTATGTTATGAAAAGTGACAGTAGAGAAGAATGCTATTGGCTATCGTTGTTATGTCTTAACCCTTGGCATACCCTTGCAATAGAATTCTAATCCTGTGCATTTATCAGAGGGAATATTACAAAACCTGTATGTATAATAGTCCAAGGGTTGGCAAGTTATGGCCATACCTGGCCTTCTGCCTGTTCTTATATGGCCTCTTTCACATTTTTAAACGGTTTAAAAAATTTAAAAGAACAGTAGTATTTCATGACCCATAATTTCTATGATATTCAGCTCTTGGTATATATATAAATAAAGTTCTGTTGGGGCACAGCCATATTCGTTCATGCATGTATTGTCTGTGGTTGCTTTAATGCTGTGATGGCAGAGTTGGCGGAGTTGAGTGGTGGCAGCAGGGACCATATGACAGCAAAGCCTAAAATGTTTACTGCCTGGCCCTTTACAGAAAATGTTTGCCAACTCTTGTGTTGGCCTGTTGCTGTGACTTTCATCTCTGACTTTCATAGGCATTGAATACAGCCACCTAGCCCTTCCAGACCCACATCTAACTCTTCTTACCAAGATCTTACCCTAGATCTCTAAAATTCCCCAGTGGCAAATAACCTTCAATCACTAGGGCTTTTTTTCCCTTATTTATGACACAGGTGGTGTCACTTTGACATTTCCATGAGTAATATGGCCACCACACTTCAGCTGTCTAAACCTAAACCAGTAGGACATAAATGCCCTTTAGAGAATCATAAAAAGGACACTTGCTAACATCTTCAGGTGTTTTGTTTAGGCTTGCCTGTTGAGATTAGTATCATCATGGAGATATGCTCTCCAGACTCACCTAGGTAATAATCTGTGCTTGTCTCAGTGGTGGGCTGGTCATTACTGTTAATACTTGCCAGGTTCTGTATTCCAGCCTCTGCCTTCTCAGCATGTTTATTGCCTTCTGATCTACAGGTAAGAGGCCACAAAACCCACCTTCATCTCCCGCCACCTCCACTGATCCTCCCCATACCCAATCTTAAACGTTCCTTCCTTAGGCCTCTTCTCTTTTCCTTCTTTATATTCTGCTTGGGTGATTTCACTCATGCCTGCGGTTTCATCTAACACTTACTTGTTGATGTACCCTGATCTCTTTGTCTCTTGCCCTCTTTCCTGAATTCTGACTCCTTACTGGACACGAGCACAAAGGCATGTCCTACAAGTATCTCGAATTTAATTCATTTTTTTCTTAAGCATGCTTATCTCATGTTTCCCGTCTTAGCGGATGGCATCTGTGTCTTAGAATCCATGGTGTTAGCTTTGCCTTACTCCTTTTCTCCACTCCCTGTGTTCATTGGCTCACCAGATATTTCCACTTCAGCTCAGAGGTGGCTAAACATGTTCTCACCAAATGTTCTGCCAGTACTTTAGTTTGGTACCTTGTGGTGTCTCACCAGCTGCACTGTGAAGCCTCCTAACTGGTCCCCCAATCATCAATCTCTACCCAATTAGTCCATCATTCTGTATGTCGTCAGAAAATACATATCTGATCATGACTTTCTCCTTCTCAAAGTCAAGACAGTACTTGAATATTAAAGCCTCTCCTATACATGACAGTGCAGAAACGGATCCTCCCAAGCTCTCCAGCCCTAACTCTTCTCCACATATACCCTATGCTTCAGTCCTAACGTCGGCCATTCCCTGAATATGCACTGCTTGTTCATGCCTCCATGACTTCACATGTGTTATCCAGAATGAATATGTAGAATGGCATTGTACCCTGGGAGATAAGCTCCTCACCCTTCAAGGGCCATGTTAAACATCATGTCTTCTGGTGAAGTCTTTGGATTCCCTCAAAGGTGTGACCATTTTCCTCACTTTGCGTGCACTTCATGGTGCCGTCATGGCGCTTGTACTCTTGTTACTTGCCTGTCTTTTGCACTGCTGGTCTTTAGAAATTGAAGTGGGAAGGACGGGAGAACAGTAACCATATTTTACACAGTTCAGTATCTGTAGCATCTGGCACTGGAGAGCCACCATGGTGGGTGCCTACTCAAATGAATAGAAAAATGAATTTTAGGAAAGCAGGTGGGAGCATAGGGGCCAGGCAGATTTCCCAGAATGACTGTGGGAATTGAGCAGGAAAAGAACTCTGTGCTGTGTGTACCTATGGAAGAGATCGCTCCAGGAGACTGACCTTTATTTTTTGGTATCTGTTGGTAAATGCTGAACAAAGGAAGGACTCTGGGCGCGGGCTGTAGCTGTCGGGTGTCTGAATTATTCTGGAGCACTAGACTCTTTTTTTTTTTGGCTCAGGAGTACACAGATAGTTGGCCTCAAAGCAGCTCCCGGTTTAGGGAATGATGGAGAATATAAATTTGGGTAGCTGAGAAGAGCCGCGAGCAAGGAGGTGCAAAAATATGACTTAATGTAGAAGGCAGTTCTGTGAATTTTAGTAAAACAGAACTCAGATTTGCTGTTAATGAGTTTTCATCAGGCTTATTAACAACTGCAGAAAGAAAACATTTCTGGGGCTGCTGTAGACTGATTTCCTCACACTGCTGGGATCATTCCAACCTTCTGGAGTGATGCTCCAGATCACCTGCTTTGTGAGAGAGACAAGTAACAGGATGTGGGAAATTAGTGAGCCATGGTCTCTGCAAACTGCAGTTTTGACTTTTAGAGTCTTATTCTTGGATGAGAAAGAAAGAAAAAAAAAAAGATGGGAGAAGTAGAGTAGGTCCGGTTTTTAGGATAACTTCCCATGCCTTAGTCTGTTCAGGCTGCTATATAACAGAACACCACAGACTGGGGGGCTTACACATGGCAGAACTTCATTGCTCACAGCTCTGGTGGCCGGGCGTCCGAGATCAGGTGCCAGCATGGTCTGGTGAAGGCCCTCTCCAGGTTGCAGATTTCTCCCTGTATCTTCACATGGCAGATCTCTCTGGAGCCTCTTTATAAGGCACTACTCCCATTCAGGGCTCCACCCTCAGGACTTAAGCACCTCCCAAAGGCCGCACCTACTAATACCGTCATCTTTGGGGTTTAGCATTTCAACGTATGAATGTTAGGGGGACACAAAAAATCAGACCACAGCACCTGGTTAGAAGTGTGTCTGTACTGTTAGAAGCCACGAGGCAGAGTAAGAGTCCAGCCCTCCAGGACTCACCCAACTCAAACCAACTCAGATGCTACACTGATAGTGGGGTGTACAGGAATTCCACTGAACACACTTTCAGCTGTTTTGTATATGGTTTCTTTGATTTTAAGAAACGTTGGCATCTCAAGAATTTGAGGAAGCTTTGTAGCCTTCTTGCATGGTTTACTGCCAACTAGTGTTCCTGGCACAATCCTTCACTTTAACTGTGCATTGTAGGAACTAGCTCATCTAGGCTGAAGCCTCTTTACTCCGGATGCGTCAGTTACTCCGCACAGGACCTGGCCGTTAGTGATATAAAATCATTTAGCTCGAAACCAGAAGATTCACACACATAAAATTCAACAATTTAGCGGTTACTGGGCAGTATTAACGAAGCGCTGCTACAGGTATATTTCTTCACTGGGCCTCAAGCTAGGCTGAAATGTCTAGACTCACCTTTGTCTTCAAAGATATACTAAATTATAGTTATATTAAGTTTAAGAAATTTGGCAAAATCATTTAGATGTCAAGGTAGGAATGGTAGAATGGTTTGAAACAGGGGAGTATTAGTGAACCTGCCAAGATTTTGACCACTTTCAACATTTATCGATTATATACTATGTGCCAGACATTGTATTGGGTACTCAACTGGCTCTGTCTATAACAAGGGGAAAGTGTGAAAATGATTATTTCCAGAATAGAGTGTTGCTTTATTTTGAACTCTTTTAGGTAGATGCAGTACTGTCCTTTTGAGGATTATCACTAAGATTTACATATTAGATCAGTTACTCTTTTTCATTTTATGTGAATTAAGCCATACTGCATTCTTAAATTATATTTGGATTATATGCATGGATATATATATTCAACAAAAATTTGAATATTTACTATATATACTATGAGTGTAGGCAAAGATGATCAAGGCATGGTAGGAGGGTCATGTTTCTGGGAACTTTTTTGTTAGGAATAATTTTTAGTGTGGAAAATTTAAAAAATTTAGATTCTTTCTTAAACCTATCCCATTACCTATCCTTTATGATTTTTCTTGATATTATCATCACTGGAGCATTTATCAAATTGATTTTTGCAGGGGGCTTATACTTTGCCTAATGTACAAAAAATAGCTTCACAGATATAGTATAATTTATTTTTTAAGTTAGACAACTTTGAAGGTGTACAAAAAAAATAACCTAGTAGACCATTGGACACTCAAACTATTTTCTTGCCGAAAGATGAGGTATCTGTCCACAACTTAGTACTTTGTCACATTTATTTCAATAGAAAATGCTTGTTAGACAGAAGGTGGCAAAGTCGAAAGTTTAACCAATACCAATTGTATTCTTAACAAGGAAGCTTTAGAAACACTCTAGATGTGGGAAGTGAGGTATAGGGCATTGGATAAGGGTCCTAGTGAGGTGATCTAGAGTACCTGAGATCTAGTATTGGATGAAAAGCCACTGTGCTACTTTAGAAAGGAAGAGAGCAACACAGTTAAAATAATCAATGACCAACACAAGCTTGGTAGCGATGCTCAGAGCAAGCTTTCTGAGGGCAGTGTTGGTGGCCGTAACTTGGCTGAGGAATAGATTGCGATAAGCTAGTGAGAGATGGCGAGGTCTTGATGAAGGAAGTGGCAGTAGGACCACAGAGAGTGTGCAGACGGAAGTGTTCTGGGAGAGAGTTTAACTTAGGTATTTGGGAATGAAAGTCTTGCCAAGTATGATACGTTTGATCCAAGTTGGAGAAGCCCTGTACTTACCAATAGAACTTTAGAGTAGGAGGATAGGAAAACTTAGCTGTTCAGAAGTTCATCACCCATTTTCTCCTTTATCAGAAGTTGTCTTGCTCCTTTCTTAGGGTCATTTTGATCATCATCAAGCCTCTCAAAAAATTTGACATCCTCGTGTATACAGAACATCCATTAAATTAATTAAATGGAAAAAACAGAATTGCCCTATGAAAAGCTCTTTATGTTTGTTTTTATCCTCTACGGAAATGCTTCCTGTTGCAGTTCTTACAATTCTTTAGCTACACACTGAAGAATAACTAGGATGCGGTGGCTTCCGCTCCCCTCCACTCTCCTTCTCCACCACAACCTCGGGCACTAATATAACATCGTTATTTTGTTAGCTTGCCTCTGCAATAATTCTCCTCCCTCTTCTTAAAAGCCTCCATGCCAAAGGACAATGCAAAGCATTCTTTCTTGCAATAGATGCTAATTGTGTTCTTTGCTGGGATCTTGCTGTCATAGCCACAGTCGCTGTGCCATCGTGTTGGGAGGCCCGGGTCACAGTAGTTATTGTGCAGAGTAATGAATGCTGGTTAGTGGTGATGCGTCGTCGCCTGCATCTGTGGGTGAGAACACGCAGTCACTGTAATTTGCCTGGCGAGTGATCATATTGGTGTAACATAACATCAACTGTTAAGCAAGTCAGCTGTCACAAAGAACTATTGGTTTTTTTTTTAATATAGAATTTTTAATGAGAAACTTTGAGTTACAGAGATTGAAGATGTGAGAAGAGCTACCTGGTGTGTGTTGCATATTAACCCCTACTTCTCAGTGTGTTTTGGGATCAGGTTTACATATCTGGTGGTTTAGGGAAGGGAGTGCCAGCTCTGCACGTCTCTGCTCTGGCACAGATTGGGAATTGCATGTTGGATCAGTGACGTGACTGGTGTCAACTAGGAATGAGGCTTCCTGGCAGTGACCCCTTCGTGAAACTTGTGGATTCTGAAAGCAGAATCACTGTGAATGTAGTTTCCTCAACTAGTTATTCCATCTGCATAAGGAAAAGGTTATTTCTTCAGTAGTTGTTTGAATGGGATGGTGCTGTTTCTCAAGAATTCTTGCTGAAGTAACAGGGAGCATTTGCTCTTATAAATAACCGTGGTGCTAATATGCAAGGACCTTACCAGTCTCAGGATTGGAGCTTGTTACTTTTTTGCCTGCCCACAGCCCACAGTTTCTTCCTCTCCAACCCCAGTGCCCATCTTTGAACACTTTTTAGCTATTTGCTCATTACCATCTCTCATTAAAAGTGTCCTGGGAGTGCATTTCAAAGCAGTTCTTTTTATACTTGTTTCTTCAAGTTTTGTCGAATTTCCAGCAAATGTAACGAAGTTATTGCTCAAAGTGAAACTTAACCTAATTTATACTTTTCATCTATTCCCTCCTGTCCTGCTTTAGCACATTGCTTTTTAGAAAAGTGGATTTTGACTAGCACAGTAATTTATGTCATGAAGAGAGAGGAAGTGATTTTAGGTGTGACTTGAAGTTTTTTTTGTTTTGTTTTGTTTTTTACAATTTAGGGTCTTTTTATGATCCCAAGATCCAAGGGGCTGGTAGTTTTGGAGGAGGGAAATATGTTAATTAGGACAGGAGAGATAATGTGCAATTAGATCATCTGCCAATGCAGGTAAAATTCCTTTTTGTTCCTTATTTTATAGTATTAAATTAATAATAGGTATAATCCTACCATTAAAAGTTACCTAAATAATACATGTTCAATGCAGAAAATTTGGAAAACATTTTTTATAAAGAAAAAATCCAGCAGATTATCAGTTACCTCTATGCCTGCCACCTGAAATAACTATCACTAAGTTTTGGTGTATATATACCCTTCTGTGATTTTTGTAGATCATTTTTTCCATAAAGCTTGTTTTGGACTCAAGCAGAGATGCAGTAAGATACAGTAGTCATTTTAAGTTTCTTCCATAATCCAAGAACAAGTTTCCATAATAATTCTTTGGTCAACATTTATTAATATTAAATGGGTTGAAAATAAAACTTAGGGAAAAAAATAGGACTATGAACAGTTAATATTAAGAACTATTTCCCATAATTCTAAAGATAAGTTTCCTTGAGTTTTTCTTTTGACATTAACATTTTATATTATTAAAACAGTTAAATTTTTGTGCAGAAATAGAAAACATTCGTAATGAGGAAATTAAAAACAACTTTTCACTGTTATATAGATATACTGACTGTAATCAAGGTGGCACTGATTGAATGGTTCTTAATGAAGGTAGAAATAGGGCCCTGCTTCACAAATAGCCCACTTTTACATATGTTTTCCCTTAGATAAGTGAGAGCCAGTTAAGAATGAAAAGTTGCTTTGTCTCTTCATTTTGTTAACCTCTTCCCTTTCTCCCTCTGACAAGTCAACGTCTGCTTCTGTATAGCTAACCGCTGCTGTTTATTTTCTGCTTCTGTGACAGCTAGCCGATGGCGGAGTCTCTTCCCTTCAAATGTCTCACTGGCTTTTCCTTATAGCCCTGTGGCAAGACTCAGCCCTTATAGCAATGGCATTAATACTCCCAGCTTCTCTAAAACCTCAAATAAAGCAATACTAACACCTGAAAGAACAGGTAATATTTCAACTTCTCGTCTAGCTGCTTGCTTTGTAAATCAGTCACTAAACACAGCTTAAATATCCACCTTTCATTGAAAAGCTTGAGGGTAATCTTACTTATCACAATGGGGAGTCTGCTGCACACTTACTTTGGGTAATGACAAAGGCTAGGGTTAATTTGTACTTTAACGTCATTAATCTGCTCTCAATTGTGTACAGTAGGCAGCCTTCATTCTTTATCAAATGCATATATATATAATTATGTGTTTCCAAATGTATAATGTGCTTTTAAAATTAAATGTTGAACAAAATAAAGGTCTTTATGATTTTCATTATGATTGAAGATTATCAGACTTTTATTATATCTTGCTGTTTAAAAAATTGTTGGTGCTTTTTATTAAGTCAGGGCTGTGTAGAAAGAATAGTCATAGTAGCTTTTTATGAGATGACGGTCTCATAGTTGTCTCAGCATTGGTGATTCCATCCCTATAATTTTCTCCCTTCAGCCCTTTCTTCCTTGGTTCTCCTATCTTAAGCCATTACTTTCTCACTTTCATGAGTGACTACAAGTCTCCTGTGACGATTCTAAATTATGAAGGTTTTGTATGTGCTTCCCTGTATGGATGTGTGCCTTTTATGTGTGATATTCTTATCCATTTATAGCACTGCTGTTTGTACCTGTTTAAAAAATGGACCAGATTAAAATTTAGTTTAAAATATATAATCCATTACTACCAGAGACAAGCATGTCTGATTATTCATTGAAAGTGTACAAGATATGTATTCTTATACCATGCCTTTAGATATATACTTAAGCTAATGGGATGCAGATTTAGCATTATTGATTTTTCTTGTCTTACGGTGGTAAAAAAAAAAAACATATAACATGAAATCTACTGAAATCTACCTTTTCAACAATTTTTTTAGTGTACAGCATAGAGTGGATTTTTGAATTATGAAAACTGAATTTGAGAAAACAAAACAAGTGGTTTTGTATATATGAATTATGAACACGTGAAGAGGTGCATACTGTCTTGCCATTCTCCTGTCATAGTGGTGTGTTGGTTGTTTTTTGGTGACTTAATGAAAACAGGAAAAATATAGATGGGTCTTGTTTTTTATTTTAATCCATTCAGCCACTCTGTGCCTTTTGATTGGAGAATGCCTTGAAGTGCTGACTGTTGATATGTGAACTGTAAAGCACATGCAGATAGCAGTTCTTTAGACTAAGTAACAAACACGTTTCCCTTGTGTTTAGGTTACACATCCAGGGGCTCCCCTCTCAGTCCCCAGTCATCCATAGACAGTGAGCTGAGTACTTCAGAGCTGGAGGATGATTCTATCTCCATGGGATATAAGTTACAGGACCTCACTGATGTTCAGATCATGGCTCGTCTGCAAGAAGAAAGTAGGTTCCTCTTTTTTTTTTTTAATTAATTAATTTATTTATTTATTTTTGGCTGTGTTGGGTCTTTGTTTCAGTGCGAGGGCTTTCTCTAGTTGCGGTGAGCGGGGGCCCCTCTTCATTGCGGTGCGCAGGCCTCTCACTGTCGCAGCCTCTCTTGTTGCGGAGCACAGGCTCCAGATGCACAGGCTCAGTAGTTGTGGCTCACGGGCCCAGCTGCTCCGCGGCATGTGGGATCTTTCCAGACCAGGGCTCGAACCCGTGTCCCCTGCATTGGCAGGCAGATTCTCAACCACTGCGCCACCAGGGAAGCCCCGGTTCCTCTTTTTAAACTAGAAAACGTTTTAAACTAGAGGCTTCTACTTGAAATCTAAGGGGGTGGGGAGGTTTCAGGGATTTCTCCCCAGGTAATGGGCAAACAATTCTATTTGTTCTCTCATCCCATCCTACTTTGTAGGTGGCGCAATTAAATGCTTCTCACAGTCTCATGACCATTGTAAAATATTAGGACATACTCTGGGCAAAATACATTGATGTAGAACATCACCAGTGTAGCCACTGTGGAAACAGTTTGCCAGTTTCTTAGAGAACTAAACATGCGGTTTCCATAAGGCCCAGCACATTGTATTCTTGGGCATTAATCCCAGGGAAATGGAAACTTGTGTTCAGAAACACAGAAACCTGTATATGAATGTTCATAGCACTTTATTTATAATAATAGCCAAAAACCAGAATGAGCTCAGATGTCCTTCAGTAGGTGAGTGGTTGATCAAGCTGGCGGTACCTCCATACTGTGGAGTACTGCTCAGCGAGAAAAAAGAATAGATTTTGATAGACATTTACCATCTTGGATGAATCTCCAGGGAATTATGCTGAGTGAAAAAGATGATCTCAGGAGATTTCATACTGTATAATTCCATTTATATAACATTTTGGAATGACAGCATTTTAGAAATGGATGACAGATTAGTGGTTGCCGGGGCTTAGGGATAGGGCCTGGGCTCTCAGGAGGGAGGTAGATGTGGTTATAAAAGCGCAACACGAGGGATTTAGGGAGCTGCCCTGTTTTTGACTGTGGTGGTAGGTATATGATCCTACAGATGATAAAATTGTTTAGAACTTAATACTAACACATGTACACATATAAAAGTAATACTGGAGAATCTAAATCAGATGGGTTTATATAAGTGCCGATATCATAGTTGTCCTATTCTATGATTTTGCAAAATGATACCATCAAGGGAAACTGGACAGAGTGCACAGAAGATCTCTATTATTCCCAGAACTGCATGTGAGTGTGTAGTTACCTTAATAAAAATTCAGTTAAACATGCATTAATGCATTCTCAGATGCAAATTATTACATATAGAAGGGTTAAACAGCAAGGTCCTACTGTATAGCACAGGGAACTATATTTAGTATCCTGAGACAAACCATAATGGAAAAGAATATAAAAAATTATGTGTATATATATATGTATAACTGAATAACTGCTGTACAGCAGAAATTAACAAAACATTGTGAGTCAACTATACTTCCATAAAAATTGTACTTCTCAAGATACATAATTATTGAAGGAGAGATAATTGGAAATGTTATTTCCAATAACATTGAGTTATTGGTTCTGCAATAAGGTTACAACAGTTAATCTGAGAGTGAACTACTTCAAGGGTATTAATGGTATCAAAAGGCAAAAGAAGATGTAGATCACAGACCTGGGCTAAGCTTATTTTGGAATTATCTTCTGAGGCCAACATAAGTAGAAACAGCCAAGTATCATTTAAGCATAACAGTTTCCTGCTTTCAGAATTGGGCAAGGCTACTGTGAGAAAGATTGTAATGCTTATGCAAGATTTAATAAGATACATTTTGAGAGGAAAAACGGTTATTTTATGTTGTTATTTAGTAACGGTACGCTAACAGTAACTCTTTCTAAAAAAATATATGGCTGAAAGATTGGATGTCAGTCTCGGAAGTTAAGTAGTCAGTCAGGCATAGACTACTTTAAAAAAAGTTGTGGGTTGGGCTTCCCTGGTGGCGCAGTGGTTGAGAGTCCGCCTGCCGATGCAGGGGACACGGGTTCGTGCCCCGGTCTGGGAAGATCCCACACGCCGCGGAGCGGCTGGGCCCGTGAGCCATGGCCGCTGAGCCTGCGCGTCCGGAGCCTGTGCTCCGCAACGGGAGAGGCCACAAGAGTGAGAGGCCCGCGTACCGCAAAAAAAAAAAAAAAAAGGTGTGGGTTGGCAACGAGATAACTAGAAACTTCCAGATGATGATGAATACTGTCTCCTAAGTAGCCTTCCTAAGTGTCTCTCCAGATTCCAGAAGGGATGGCTCAGGGAAATCGACAGATACTGATCGATGAACTGTAGCGGTATATTTAATCTTCACTGGAATTGGGGCAATCTTTTTCCAGAACAGAATAGTCCAGTATTAGCTGTCTGTTTCGTAGGTAAACGTGTCTGTTTTCTTGGGATTTAATAAACTAAGAACAAGATAGTGGGTCTCCACTTGAATCACTTGCTTGACACAAATTTTCCTCAAATATTTGATGAATTGGAACTTAATAATTAAGCCAGATTGAAATGCCTCATAAGATAAAATACCAGTCCCTGTTGTTCCGTAGGTCTCAGGCAAGATTATGCTTCTACTTCAGCATCTGTGTCGAGACCTAGTTCCAGTGTGTCACTGAATTCAGGAAAAAAAGGGACATGCAGTGATCAAGAATACGATCGATTCAGCCTGGAGGACGAGGAGGAATTTGATCACCTGCCACCACCTCAGCCTCGTCTTCCAAGATGCTCACCTTTCCAAAGAGGAATCCCCCATTCACAGACTTTCTCCAGCATTCGGGAGTGTAGGAGGAGCCCCGGGTCCCAGTATTTTCCTTCGAATAATTACCAGCAGCAACAGTATTATTCACCTCAAGCCCAAACTCCAGATCAGCAACCAAATAGGACCAACGGAGGTAAGTTGAAGTTGTATGCGCCTTTGGTATTCGATGTGCTTTGATCTTTCATACGTGGTCAAGAAATGGTTTTAAGGTCAATATAAATAACTGGTAAATGTTTCCAAGACTTATTAAGTACATCCTTAAGACCTTATCAGTTTGGTTGGTGTACATTTAAATCTATAATTGACCAGCTTCTGATTACGTGTCCCAGATTTATAGCTTCAGGAAAACCGTTGTGAGGTACCAGACTGAGTCAGAAATGGGGGAGCATCTTCGTGTTGTGGCTGGTAAAGCTGTAGGACAGCAGGGCTGTGGAAGTTGAGGAGTTCCTAGTTCCATGGAGTCGGAGGCACGGAGCCGCATCTTCTCTCATCTTTCTTAAAACCCCCCATCTCTGACGGCCTGCTTCTAGCCCAGAGTGATGGATGGGAAGTGTGGACCCTGGTGCTTGGAGAGGATGCTGCTGTGCACGTCGAGCTTTAGGGGAAGTTTGGGATGTGTCTTTCCCTCTGGTGTCCTGACATCTAGAATTAAGGTCTGTGCAGCAGTGGGGCTATGGAAGCTGATGTTTGGCGTGGTGTAACGGCAAGTTGATTTGTCCTGATGGCAGCACGGTGGGTTGGAATATGTGTCGTTCTTTTTTTGTAATTTTTTCTATTTCCCTCTTCATCATTTATCTTCCTTCTCTACTCCCAGGAGTTACAGATCTTGACTTACAAGAACTATAGGGAGAATAAGCATGTGATATTCTAAGCCTGGTATGTTTTTGCACTGACGATCAGCCTGACCCTCACACACAAATCCTGTAGAGTATGGAGAAACCAACGATATTTATAGAGTTATAGCTTTTAATTATTATACAGCAGCATTTCTCAAACCTGGGGCCGGAAATGATCCAACAAATTATTTTAAAATATTGCAAGGCTACATACAAATCATACTAGTCATCACCTGCTATCATGTGCTTAGTGTTTACTTTTTCTTCCTCTGCACTTGTATTATTCATGCTAATTGAGAGACCATTTGAAAATATTTAAGGTTTTATAGTCAGAACTTCTCTCTTTTTTAATACCTTCCGATTTCAAATTTAAAAGAAAACAGTGGCAGGTAAAGTGACTGCCACTAGTGAGTAATTTATTAAAGCCCATAATATCGAAGACAGTATTTTATGTGCTTAACAAAAATTACAGCATCATTAAAACTGCGGGAGAGGGCACAGAGTTGTTTCTGCAGAGGCTTTTTTTGTCAAGTGTCTTAGAGCATCACATCCTGCCTGTCAAGCAGATGCTCCCTCTGCATCTTGATTAGTTGTCAGTGGGATCATTGTCCTACCATAGAAAAGTGGTGTTAACTTACATTCAACACCATTATGAAAAGGGTTAGGTGTCCCTAAATCTGTGTTATGATGGTTCCTGTTAGGAAAGTGGAAATATTTCTCAGCCTGGTGTCTGACTGTGGTAGTTTTATTTTTCTAAAAGGTCCGGTCTCCACACGTAAAGGAAAATGGAATACAACAGCAGTTCTCTGGATTGGACTTCTGACTAATTAACTTAATGGCTGAGTACACAGGCTCTGAAGGCCAGTACGTGCTGGGTTCCCCTCCTGGCCTACCACTTATACCTTTCCCAGGCTTCTCATGCCTGTGAGCTCTCACTTATTTGGCTACAAAATGTAGACAAATTAACATCCCTTTCTTAGAAAACTTAGGTATAATTGGACATCAAATCATCTGGTACACGTTCTCCTTTATGTAACATGTAATCCTTTAACCTAAGTTTGTCATAAGGAATAAATGAAATAATGACCATTCCATTGCCTGGAGTAAAAACGCTGGACAAGTTCAAAGTGCTGAAAAAGTAAAGGTGGTCTCCCCAGCCCCACTGTTTTCTTAAACTTTTATTAACGTGGCTCAGATATCTGAGCCTTCATTTGTTACCAGAGGATTATTTGGAAAAAATTGTGGAATGAGAGTCGTAACTTTGAAACCAATCTCTCAAATATTTTTCTAAATTATTAAAATAATATGGATAGAAGAAAATAATTATAAATAAAATAGAAGTGCGTGTTAATATTTCCTACTTCCGTAGCTCCTACATTGCCTGGTTTCCAAAGGGATGGCTCTTGAAAGTTCCTGCTATATTTCTGGGGATCACAGGATTAAAAGGAGCATACAGCAGTCCACTCTTTTTTTTTTTTTTTGCGGTACACGGGCCTCCCACTGTTGCGGCCTCTCCCGCTGCGGAGCACAGGCTCCGGACGCGCAGGCTCAGCGGCCATGGCTCACCGGCCCAGCCGCTCCGCGGCATGTGGGATCTTCCCGGACCGGGGCACGAACCCGTGTCCCCTGCATCGACAGGCGGACTCTCAACCACTGCGCCACCAGGGAAGCCCCCAGCGGTCCACTCTTACCCATGGCCAACTGCAGTCTGAAAATGTTAAATGGAAAATTACAGAAATAAACAATTCCTAAGTTTTAAACTGTGCATTGTCGTGAGTAGTATGAGGAAATCTTGTGCCTTCCTGCTCTGTCCCACCTGGGACGTGAATCATCACTTTGTCCTGTGTATCCACGCTGTGTGTGCTTCCTGCCTGTCAGTGCCTGTATAGGAAGAACATCGTATATATAAGGTTCTGTACTATGGGCGGCTACAGGCACCCGCTGAGGGTCTTGGAACGTATCCCCTGCCCATAAGGTGGGGCAGGGTAGGGCTACTGTATTTGAATAGTTTGCCAGGTATGATAAGTGATTAAAGCTTGCAGAACATTTGCTAACTGTGATTTTTAGGGTATGGCAGGGGTTATCAGTGGCATGGCGTAATCAGTGTTAGCCTGAGGACCTCCCCTGAACCCTGTATTTACTGCAGGTCTAGATTTAGATGTTTGGTGGGTAGCTGGCTGCTGCCTTTATTCCTTAAAGGATTCCTAAAGATTGATAGCAGAAGAAAACATTGAGAAACAATGGTCTAGACTATAACCCCACTGAGAGTCGGGAACTCCCTTGTCTAACACACTGTATAGTATATATACACAGGAAGTACTCGTTCATTCATTCATTCTACAAAGTGGGGAAGGGTGTCCAAGTGAAAG
The DNA here is from genome assembly GCF_005190385.1 of Monodon monoceros. Classification (NCBI taxonomy): domain Eukaryota; kingdom Metazoa; phylum Chordata; class Mammalia; order Artiodactyla; family Monodontidae; genus Monodon; species Monodon monoceros. The sequence continues at coordinate 27,809,054 of NW_021703785.1, read as the reverse complement.
GACCAGCACGCTCACGGGTACAAGAGAGTGTGAAGTATTTGGAAATTCCATTCTCCACTGTGGTTGGCAAGTAGGCTGTGTGGCGAGGGCAGCAGGAGATGAGGCTAGAGATGGCTGCAGAGCCTGTATCTTAGAAGGATCTTGTCTCAGTCCAGGAGCTTGGGCTTTCAGAGGAAGGGGAGGGACAGTGATTGGAGGGTTTTTAGCAAGTGGCTGGCTAGAAGTCACTGGCTGTATGGAAGATGGGGAGGAACAAGACAGGGTGTACAGAGACCAATTAAGAGGAAAATTTTGTGAAAATGTGGATGACAAATAATGAGGTCTAAACTAGGTGGTAGTGGGAGATTTGTTAAACATTTATGAGGCAGAATTGAGAGGACTTGGGAGTCGAGGGTGAAGAAGGGAGGTGAAACTTGGAAGATTCTGCCGCTTTTTGGATTAGGTGACTTGATGAGTAGGGCTATAATCAAGGGATCTAAGTGATGCAGAAGGAGCTGCGTGTGAAGGGGAGAAAAATGAATCTGGTTTTGTACTTGAATGGGTTTTTACTGAGTATTCAGATGTATCCTGTGTCTTCTGAGCTTGAGTGACCTGATATGTGTACTTTAGTTTTGGGGGTGTGTGTATTAAAGAGAAAACTGTCTACATTGTAGAGTTGCCCTCTTGTGGCTGAATTCAAATCTCAGCAGCACTGAGGTCTGTGCGTGACTCTCTGCTGCCCCTTAGTGGCGGAAGATGTACTCAGCAAGGAAAAAGAAAGGGAAGCATTTTTTCCAAGTCTCCAAAGGTTTGGTGGTGTACTAATGCCCCTTAAAACTTTCCAGAAGTTAATGTGGTCATGTTGATGTGATGAGTGGATATGTCAAAACATCCCGTTAGAATTTTAAGAATTTCTTCCTTTTTTGATATGCTAGCAAAAGATTCAGTCATTGCTGGTTTGACACTTCTAGGTTTTTTTTATTATTATTATTATTAACATGTAACAATTCCTAGCTTTTTTTTTTTTTAAACTGTAAGATTATTTTCTATCCTCACTTTGATTCAGTTTTATCCACTTATTGTATAGGAACAAGCAGCTAATTGATTACCTAATTCCTCCCTCTTTTTATAGAACAAGTGCTTTACTTTAGCAGTCTGTTTGGTGGAACCTTTCTGGAGACATGGAGTGTGTTTGTCTCTACCGGGGGTAATTAGCTTGCTAGAGTTCATAACACACGTGATAATTTCTGTTTGTCATTGAACAAAACATGATTTCTATTTGTATTTAATTTTGAAAGCTAGTGTTTTAATTGGCATAAAAGTTGTGATTTTTAACTTAGTAAAATTCTTTTCTAGATAAGCTCCGAAGAAGTATGCCTAATCTAGCTCGGATGCCAAGTACAACCGCTGTTAGTAGCAATGGTAGTTCTCCAGTCACCGTGCGGAATAGTCAGAGTTTTGACTCAAGCTTGCATGGAGCTGCAAATGGAATTTCAAGAATACAGTCTTGTAGTAAGTATGACAATATTTTTGTATGTAATTTTAATTAGTTGTAACACCATTAGGAAAATCTTACTGTTTCATTTCTTTCTTTCTCTTAAGAACACTACAGGAAACTTTTCTCCTTGTGACACTTTTTTGTCTTTCACCATGATAATTGAGTGGTATTTTCACTGGTGCCTATGTCACCAATTAATAATTAGTAAATTATATGCAATCCTTTATACCCAGGGATAGCAGAAGCACTAAATGGTGATTGATTTGTTTACTCATCATACAAAAATGTTTTCTTTGCAGATATGCCTCTTTTTAGCTGTGTACTTGATACGTTTGAGGAAAGCACACTTATTCTGTCTAGCTGTTACTTTGGTCTTGTTTTTCACCAGTCCAGAGCTTTCCCCTGGCAAATGAAGTTCTATTTTAGTGTGTCTAAAGTAGGATTCATCTACTTCATTTCAGTTTGCCCCACAGTGTGTCATTCATCCTCTGTACGGTTTACCCAGTGATGAGCAGCATGGTGAAAGTAAAATCTAGTGTGTGTGTGTGTGTGTGTGTGTGTGTGTTCACTTTGTGTGGGGATGTGCTGGCTCCAGGAAACCCCCCACCTCCTACTCATGCTGTCTGTAGGGGTAGTTGGGGTTAAGTCTGAGGCTGACCCCTGGGTGGCAGATCCAAGGTCACAGTCCCAGTATTGATATGCCCAAACCCGGGAGGCCTGAAGTGTGTTCAGTGTGTGGCCAAGCGCCATCAACCAGATGTCTTAAGTCTGCACCCAGAAGACTCCCTGGTGGCCCTAACAGACTACCCTGTGTACCTCCAACATATGTCTAGAATGGGTTAGATTTTTGGTGCCTACCTCTGTCATTAAGTAAAGTGTTACACTTTACTGTCATTATGTCATCTTCCATACTAGCCTACTGGCTCCCTCTGGGCTTGGACCATAGTGCATCTGATTTTCTGTCCCCAGCACCTGGCATGCTGCCGGGTACATTGAGCTCTCAGTAAATGTTTGAACGAATGTATAAATGAATGCCATAGGGCTGTATCTTAGGGCTTGATCTGTTAATATTTGAATTAATGGCTTGTTTAAAGACAGAGAAGACAACCTCTGAACTAATGGTGGGAAACTGAGAGGACTACTAATCTTATGTCAGGAGGTTAGGACAGTTGGCCAAATATATCATGATGAAATTTAACTGAGATAAAAATTCTATACTTGAGTACGAAAGTCAATAGTATAAGCATAGAAGGGAAAATACAGTTGTGATGGTAGCAAATAGGGTAATGATTAGGAGTTTTTGTGAACTCTAATTCAGTGTGGGTTAATAGCATGATTCGAGTGCCAGAAAAATGCACGTAACCCAAAATAGAATAGAACATACACTACAAACCATGGCAGGTTTTGACGGAAGTGCTCAAGAAATGATGGGAACATGTCAAAAGGATAGGAAACAACTTGAAGAAACTCCCAGAGACCAAATCTGGGACAGTTTGAGCCGCAGAATAAATATTTATATTAAAGGATTATAACCCATAGGTTATTTAACTGTGGGTCCATACTTAATTGAATAAAATAAATGGAGAAGAGGGGAAATTCTTCTTTATAGAAGAATTGCAATTGATACACAAGAGAAATGAAGAAAATAGAAAAACCATTGTAAGTCAAGCATAATAATGAGAGAAAACAAAAAAACCTGAGAACAATGTTCATGTGTAAGAGGAGGTCAGTCATGAACTTAGTTTCAGATCTCAGGACTCTGCTGTCATTGACTTTTATGCCTAAGCATTGTAAGAGAATATTCTTTATACATTCTAAGTGTGTATCATGAAGATTCCTAGTTCTGGGCTGTTCTACTTTCTGGAGTGAACAAAGGTAGGATACAGAAAGTTGGAGAGGCAGCCTGATATAGAAGGAAGACACTGGGTTAGCAGTCAAATACTTGAGTTAGGATGTTTTGGTTTTTTTAAAACTTATTTTATTTTATTTATTTTTGGCCGCTTTGGGTCTTTGTTGCTGCGCACGGGCTTTCTCTAGCTGCGGTGAGTGGGAGCTACTCTTCCTTCTGGTGTGCGGGCTTCTTACTGCGGTGGCTTCTCTCGTTGCAGAGCACGGGCTCTAGGCACGCGGGCTTCAGTAGTTGTGGCATGCGAGCTCAGTAGTTGTGCCTTGCGGGCTCTAGAGTGCAGGCTCAGTAGTTGTGGCGCACGGGCTTAGCTGCTCTGCGGCATGTGGGATCTTCCTGGACCAGGGCTCGAACTCGTGTGCCCTGCATTGGCAGGAGGATTCTTAACCACTGTGCCACCAGGGAAGTCCCTGGGTCTTTTCTTAATCATAAGTTCATGGGAAAGCTCCATATCCTTTCTGATTCTTGTTTTCTCATTTGTAAAATTAGGATACTGTCTATTGATCTTAACTAGTTTCTCTTTGTTATTTTTTTAAACTCAAGGGTGGTTATCTATCTTGTGTGTAGGAGAATTAATGGGAGTATCTTCATGAATAGCTGTTCCGTAATTTCATTTCAAATGATTTTAAAATTTTATTGAATCTGTAGATAAATTTTAGAATTGGTATCTTAACAATATTAGTTTTCTAATGCATTAACATGGAACATTCTTTCATTTATTTAGATCATCTTGTCTCTCAAAGTTCTATAGCTTTCTATATAGAGGTTAATACACCTATAATTTATTCCTAAGTATTTTAAAAATATTTTTTAACATCTTTATTGGGGTATAATTGCTTTACAATGGTGTGTTAGTTTCTGCTTTATAACAAAGTGAATCAGTTATACATATGTTCCCATATCTCTTCCCTCTTGCGTCTCCCTCCCTCCCACCCTCCCTATCCCACCCCTCCAGGCGGTCACAAAGCACCGAGCTGATCTCCCTGTGCTATGTGGCTGCTTCCCACTAGCCATCTACCTTACGTTTGGTAGTGTATATATGTCCATGCCTCTCTCTCGCTTTGTCACAGCTCACCCTTCCCCCTCCCCATATCCTCAAGTCCATTCTCTAATAGGTCTGTGTCTTTATTCCTGTCTTACCCCTAGGTTCTTCATGACATTTTTTTTTTCTTAAATTCCATATATATGTGTTAGCATACGGTATTTGTCTTTCTCTTTCTGACTTCACTCTGTATGACAGACCCTAGGTCTGTCCACCTCATTACAAATAGCTCAATTTTGTTTCTTTTTATGGCTGAGTAATATTCCATTGTATATATGTGCCACATCTTCTTTATCCATTCATCTGATGATGGGCACTTAGGTTGTTTCTATCTCTGGGCTATTGTAAATAGAGCTGCAATGAACATTTTGGCACATGACTCTTTTTGAATTATGGTTTCTCAGGGTATATGCCCAGAAGTGGGATTGCTGGGTCATGTGGAAGTTCTATTTGTAGTTTTTTAAGGAACCTCCATACTGTTCTCCATAGTGGCTGTAACAATTCACATTCCCACCAGCAATGCAAGAGTGTTCCCTTTTCTCCACACCCTCTCCAGCATTTATTGTTTCTAGATTTTTTGATGATGGCCATTCTGACCGGTGTGAGATGATATCTCATTGTAGTTTTGATTTGCATTTCTCTAATGATTAATGAAGTTGAGCATTCTTTCATATGTTTGTTGGCAGTCTGTATATCTTCTTTGGAGAAATGTCTATTTAGGTCTTCTGCCCATTTTTGGATTGAGTTGTTTGGTTTTTTGTTATTGAGCTGCATGAGCTGCTTGTAAATTTTGGAAATTAATCCTTTGTCAGTTGCTTCATTTGCAGATATTTTCTCCCATTCTGAGGGTTGTCTTTTGGTCTTGTTTGTGGTTTCCTTTGCTGTGCAAAAGCTTTTAAGTTTCATTAGGTCCCATTTGTTTATTTTTGTTTCTATTTCCATTTCTGTAGGAGGTGGGTCAAAAAGGAACTTGCTGTGAATTATGTCACAGAGTGTTCTGCCTATGTTTTCCTCTAAGAGTTTGATAGTTTCTTGCCTTACATTTAGGTCTTGAATCCATTTTGAGTTTATTTTTGTGTATGGTGTTAGGGAGTGATCTAATCTCATACTTTTACATGTACCTATCCAGTTTTCCCAGCACCACTTATTGAAGAGGCTGTCCTTTCTCCACTGTACATTCTGGCCTCCTTTATCAAAAATTAGGTGACCATAGGTGCGTGGGTTTATCTCTGGGCTTTCTATCCTGTTCCATTGATCTATATTTCTGTGTTTGTGCCACTACCATACTGTCTTGATTACTGTAGCTTTGTAGTATAGTCTGAAGTCAGGGAGCCTAATTCCTCCAGCTCCTTTTTTTGTTCTCAAGATTGCTTTGGCTATTCGGGGTCTTTTGTTTTTCCATAAAAATTGTGAAATTTTTTGTTCTAGTTCTGTGAAAAATGCCAGTGGTAGCTTGATAGGGATTGCATTGAATCTGTAGATTGCTTTGGGTAGTAGAGTCATTTTCACAATGTTGATTCTTCCAATCCAAGAATATGGTATATCTCTCCATCTATTTGTATCATCTTTAATTTCTTTCATCAGTGTCTTATAATTTTCTGCATACAGGTCTTTTGTCTCCTTAGGTAGGTTTATTCCTAGATATTTTATTCTTTTTGTTGCAATGGTAAATGGGAGTGTTTTCTTGATTTCACTTTGATTTTTCATCATTAGTGTATAGGAATGCCAGAGATTTCTGTGCATTAATTTTGTGTCCTGCTACTTTTCCAAATTCATTGATTAGCTCTAGTAGTTTTCTGGTAGCATCTTTAGGATTCTGTATGTATAGTATCATGTCATCTGCAAACAGTGACAGCTTTACTTCTTCTTTCGCAATTTGGATTCCTTTTATTTCCTTTTCTTCTCTGATTGCTGTGGCTAAAACTTCCAAAACTATGTTGAATAAGAGTGGTGAGAGTGGGCAACCTTGTATTGTTCCTGATCTTAGTGGAAATGGTTTCAGTTTTTCACCATTGAGGATGATGTTGGCTGTGGGTTTGTCATATATGGTCTTTATTATGTTGAGGAAGTTCCCTCTATGCCTATTTTCTGCAGGGTTTTTATCATAAATGAGTGTTGAATTTTGTCAAAAGCTTTCTCTGCATCTATTGAGAGGTTAATATGGTTTTTCTCCTTCAGTTTGTTAATATGGTTTATCACATTGATTGATTTGCATATATTGAAGAATCCTTGCATTCCTGGAATAAACCCTACTTGATCATGGTGTATGATCCTTTTAATGTGCTGTTGGATTCTGTTTGCTAGTATTTTGTTGAGGATTTTTGCATCTATGTTCATCAGTGATATTGGCCTGTAGTTTTCTTTCTTTGTGACATCCTTGTCTGGTTTTGGTATCAAGGTGATGGTGGCCTCGTAGAATGAATTTGGGAGTGTTCCTCCCTCTGCTATATTTTGGAAGAGTTTGAGAAGAATAGGTGTTAGCTATTATCTAAATGTTTGATAGAATTCGCCTGTGAAGCCATCTGGTCCTGGGCTTTGGTTTGTTGGAAGATTTTTAATCACAGTTTCAATTTCAGTGCTTGTGATTGGTCTGTTCATATTTTTTCTTTCTTCCTGATTCAGTCTTGGCAGGTTGTGCATTTCTAAGAATTTGTCCATTTCTTCCAGGTTGTCCATTTTATTGACATAGAGTTGCTTGTAGTAATCTCTCATGATCTTTTGTATTTCTGCAGTGTCAGTTGCTACTTCTCCTTTTTCATTTCTATTTCTATTGATTTGAGTCTTCTCCCTTTTTTTCTTGATGAATCTGGCTAATGGTTTATCTATTTTGTTTATCTTCTCAAAGAACCAGCTTTTAGTTTTACTGATCTTTGCTATCATTTCCTTCATTTCTTTCTCATTTATTTCTGATCTGATTTTTATGATTTCTTTCCTTCTGCTAACTTTGGGTTATTTTGTTCTTCTTTCTCTAATGGCTTTAGGTGCAGGCTTAGGTTGTTTACTCGAGATGTTTCCTGTTTCTTAAGGTGGGCTTGTATTGCTATAAACTTCCCTCTTAGAACTGCTTTTGCTGCATCCCATAGGTTTTGGGTCGTCGTGTCTCCATTGTCATTTGTTTCTAGGTATTTATTTCCTCTTTGATTTCTTCAGTGATCACTTCGTTATTAAGTAGTGTTGTTTAGCCTCCATGTGTTTGTATTTTTTACAGATCTTTTCCTGTAATTGATATCTAGTCTCATAGCGTTGTGGTGGGAAAAGATACTTGATACAATTTCAATTTTCTTAAATTTACCAAGGCTTGATTTGTGACCCAAGATATGATCTATCCTGGAGAATGTTCCATGAGCACTTGAGAAAAATGTGTATTCTGTTGTTTTTGGATGGAAAATCCTATAAATATCAATTAAGTCCATCTTGTTTAATGTATCATTTAAAGCTTGTGTTTCCTTATTTATTTTCATTTTGGATGATCTGTCCATTGGTGTAAGTGGGGTGTTAAAGTCCCCTACTATGATTGTGTTACTGTCGATTTCCCCTTTTATGGCTGTTAGTATTTGCCTTATGTATTGAGGTGCTCCTATGTTGGGTGCATAAATATTTACAATTGTTATATCTTCTTCTTGGATCGATCCCTTGATCATTAATGTAGTGTCTTTCTTTGTCTCTTCTAATAGTCTTTATTTTAAAGTCTATTTTTTCTGATATGAGAATTGCTACTCCAGCTTTCTTTTGGTTTCCATTTGCATGGAATATCTTTGTCCATCCCCTTACTTTCAGTCTGTATGTGTCTCTAGGTCTGAAGTGGGTCTCTTGTAGACAGCATATATATGGGTCTTGTTTTTGTATCCATTCAGCCAATCTGTGTCTTTTGGTGGGAGCATTTAGTCCATTTACATTTAAGGTAATTATTCATATGTATGTTCCTATTCCCATTTTCTAAATTGTTTTGGGTTCGTTATTGTAGGTCTTTTCCTTCTCTTGTGTTTCTTGCCTAGAGAAGTTCCTTTAGCATTTGTTGTAAAGCTGGTTTGGTGGTGCTGAAGTCTCTCAGCTTTTGCTTGTCTGTAAAGGTTTTAATTTCTCCATCAAATCTGAATGGGATCCTTGCTGGGTAGAGTAATCTTTGTTGTACGTTTTTCCCTTTCATCATTTTAAATATGTCCTGCCACTTCCTTCTGGCTTGCAGAGTTTCTGCTGAAAGATCAGCTGTTAACCTTATGGGAGTTCCCTTGTGTGTTATTTGTTGTTTTTCCCTTGCTGCTTTTAATATGCTTTCTTTGTATTTAATTTTTGACAGTTTGATTAATGTGTGTCTTGGCATATTTCTCCTTGGATTTATCCTGTATGGGACTCCCTGTGCCTCCTGGACTTGATTAACTATTTCCTTTCCCATATCAGGGAAGTTTTCAACTATAATCTCTTCAAATATTTTCTCAGTCCCTTTCTTTTTCTCTTCTTCTGGAACCCCTATAATTCGAATATTGGTGCGTTTAATGTTGTCCCAGAGGTCTCTGAGACTGTCCTCAGTTCTTTTCATTCTTTTTTCTTTATTCTGCTCTGCAGTAGCTATTTCTGTCCCCAGTGGCTAAGGTTGGTTTAGTGGGTTGTGTAGGCTTCCTGGTGGAGGGGGCTAGTGCCTGTGTTCTGGTGGATGAGGCTGGATCTTGTCTCTGGTGGGCAGGTCCATGTCTGGTGGTGTGTTTGGGGTGTCTGTGGACTTATTATGATCTTAGGCAGCCTCTCTGCTAATGGGTGGGGTTGTGTACCTGTTTTGCTAGTTGTTTGGCATAAGGTGTCCAGCACTGTAGCTTGCTGGTCGTTGAGTGAAGCTAGGTGCTGACATTGAGATGGAGATCTCTGGGAGATCTTCGCCATTTGATATTATGTGGAGCTGGGAGGTCTCTTGTGGACTAGTGTCCTGAAGTTGGCTCTCCCATCTCAGAGGCAGGGCACTGACTCCTGGCTGCAGCACCAAGAGCCTTTCATCCACACAGCAAGTTCAGATTTTGTTGCTGCTTGATCTTTCACTCAGTCTTGAATTGTATCTGCTAGTTTAGGAGGGTCTCCTGTGGAGGCAGGGGTGGCTGTGGCTTGGTGCAGGGGCAAGGACACAGGCCTTTAAAATGTTTTTTATAAATAGTATCTTTTTCAAATTTTAGTTTCTACTAGTTGGCTGGTATTTAGAAATAAAATTGATTTTTGTATTTTGATGTAGTATTCAGCAGCTTTGCTAATAACTTCATTTATCCTAATAGTTATACATTTGGAATATACATAATGCATCTGAACACAATGCATGTTCAAGAATGTTCATAAAACCCCAAACTTAGAAATAACCAAGCTTTTCATCATCAGGAGAATGGATTTTGACATTCATTCAATGGAATACCCATAGCAATGCAAATATGGATGAATCTCAAAAACATAATATTGAGCCAAAGAAGAGAACATACTATATAATTCCATTTCCATGAAGTTCAACATAGGAATAACTAGTCTGTGGTGATAAAAGTGCAAATAACAGTGACTTTGGGGGAGTGCTGACTGGGAGAGGGTATGTGAGAGCCTGCTGTGGTGCTGGCAGTGTTTCACGTCTTGTTGTGGATATGGTTACACGTGTGTGTTCACTTCAGAATTTCATTCTGCTCTAGGCTTAACGTTTAGGTACTTTATGTATATTGTGTTTCAGAAGAAATTGGGCCGAATTCACCTGTTGAGTTTTTTTTTTTAAATTAAGACTTTGTTTTTGAGCAGTTTGAGGTTTACAAAAAAATTGAGCGAGAATTAGAGTTCCCATATATCCCCGCATGTCCCCCTTCCCCTCCTCCAGTTTCCTCTGTTATTAACATCTTGCATTAGTGGGGTATGTTTGTTACAGTTGATACAAGCCAATATGTTGGAACATTCACAGTTAGAAGCTACTAAATTAAGGAATTGTAGAATCGGTTGGAAAGGATCTTAGAGATGATTTGCCAGCCAACACAAGTTTACTGTGTCCCTAAAGCTTGATGGAAACAGAACTATAGCAGAATCTTAGAGACCTCACTTTTCATCGAATTGTTTGGCTACTGTACACATACATCAGCATTCCTACATATAGATTTCACCTAATGTATACTTGAACAAAGCTAATTTAAGGAAATACTTTCGAGATATTAAATAAAACCATAGATGTTTTTTGTCTTCTCACTTTTTATCAAAGATATCTATTGTATATTCTGTGCTTAAGTTCAAAATCAGTTTCGCTGTTTTAGAAAACAGGGTCGTTTGTGTTAACCTCATCACAGGTGTAGTAGGCAGCAAAGGCTCGAGTGGTTAGTAAACAACACGTAATGTTGTATGTATACGTTTATGTTAAATTTGTGATTCCGTTTTTTCCTTGGAGAAAAGGATTTATAAAATTTAAAAATTTCTGCCAAACAGTTCACTGTTTTTTAATGTGAAATAGTACACAATGATGGGCCAGTATATTGATGAAGTTCTTAAGGGTTCTTACCCAGAGAGCTCCCTTCATTTCACAGATTCTGCTGCTGTTATCAAGGTAGTACTTGCTGAGTGGTTACTCAGCCATTGTAAGGCTTTATGTGGATTAACTCGTTTAGTCTTCCCACCAACCCTATGAGATAAATGTCGTGATGAAAATTATTTAAGAAATATGTCTGTAATAAGCTGTTCGTGGCCTACCGATGCCACCTGTCTTCCCTTCTATAATCACTATAATTACTGCTATTAAATTGTCCCCCTTTTTTTTTTTTGTGGTACCCGGGCCTCTCACCGCTGTGGCCTCTCCCATTGCGGAGCACAGGCTCCGGACGTGCAGGCTCAGCGGCCATGGCTCACGGGCCCAGCCGCTCCGCGGCATGTGGGATCTTCCCAGACCAGGGCACAAACCCATGTCCCCTGCATCGGCAGGCGGACTCTCAACCACTGCGCCACCAGGGAAGCCCTGTCCCCTTGTTTTATCCTCATGAAACCATCCCCAGTGCAACCATCAAGAAATCCTAATGTCTTCCGAGCAAGCAAGGAAGAAATCCTGTGAGAACTCAGAGATGCTCAAATTTGTTAAAGGAAAGAAGGTTGTTGTTCCAGCTGGCTTCTAAATATAGTCAGGCACTCAAAAATGTTGCTGCTGATTGACAGAGAAGGAGATGCTTGTCAAGAAGTAGAATTTTCCAATACTAAATGCAGTCTGGAACTCGTATTTCATTTATCTACATGCATATATGTAGATAAATTTCTATACATGTAAAACCTTTCAACAGTATCAGCTGCTTTGAACATAACACACTTGTACATAGTGGTAGGCGTTCTCTCATGTGAGCGTCCTTTGTTCTTCTAGTTCCGTCACCGGGGCAGCTTCAGCACAGAATCCACAGCGTGGGACATTTCCCAGTGTCTGTCCGGCAGCCTCTTAAAGCCACAGCCTACGTGAGTCCAACCGTTCAAGGCAGCAGTAACATGCCTTTATCCAACGGCTTACAGTTATACTCCAACACGGGGATCCCTGCCCCCAACAAAGCTGCAGCTTCTGGGATAGTGGGCCGCAGCGCACTCCCAAGACCTTCATTGGCAATAAACGGGAGTAACCTGCCTCGAAGCAAAATTGCACAGCCTGTCAGAAGGTAAGAACCTTTGCTCGTTCGTTTGCAGTCTGCACTTAGAAACTGCTCCGGGAACCATCCTGACTTTGCCTTTGTCTAACCCTGGTAGGTCACTCTGCCCCTTCTGGCCTGACTCGTGACCTCCTGCCTCTGCGTTCAATACCTTTTTAATCAATTTGTAATCAAAACGGGCAAAAATGTCGTTAGGCACATGCACATACACACCCTCCCCCAACAGTCATGATTTTAAAAGCATCTTAGTGATATTTAACTGGGGCTTTATTAGCTTATGTTGGTGTAAGTTTGGTATGTTCCAGGTAGAATTTTTTTTTTTTCTTTCAACATTCCCGCCTGCTTGCAGGGCACCTGTTCGATGATCTTATGGTTGTGACGTGCCCTTCTTGAACTGGATCTCCTGGAGTGTCTTATGGTTAAAAACAATTCCATAAAAGTGAGTTGAGGACAGAGTAGAAGATGAGAAAATGGAGGCAGTAACTCAGCTCTTACAGGAAATTAGGACTTGGAGGAGGAGAGGGAGGGAACCATGGTAAAAGTGTGAAAAGGATGTGAGAACAAGTAATTTTTCTTTATGCATCGGGTAGCTATAAATAGTTTTTACTTTCCGATAAATAGGTGCTCAGATCAAAAACAAATTCAGAAACTATTGTAAAACAAACACAGAAAAGTAAATAATCCTACTATCCAGATAGAAATCATTTTGGTGCATGTTTGTTCAATGCCAGGCTGTGTTGCAGTTGTGACTGAATAGAATCACATAATTTGATGTATGTAGGTCATTGTGGACAGTCCATTTATCCTCGGATATATGTCTTCAAACTAACCTCTTGGAAGGGCTGTCACTGCCAGACAATGAGAGGGTCTGTTTCCACAAACTTAGGCAAACATTGGGTATTATCATTCTTTTTAAATCCTCAGCCAATATAATAGGCAAATCTTTGATTATTTGTAAGACAGAATAACATGAAAAAATTTTCAATATGTATTCAATGAAGTAACCACTTATGTTTTTGGGCCATTTTTCTCCTGAGTTTATCTGTTTCTGATTTTAAAATATTCTTTATACACTAAGGGTATTGATCATTTTCCACTCAGGTTGCAAATCTGCTTGTGCACATACAACATGCGTGGCAACGTGCCGAGAACTGGGCTTTCCATCAGATGAGCATGTTGAAGGCCCAGAAATACAAGGCACACTTGGGAAGGTGCCAGCACGTTGTCACTGCTGGAGTGGCGGAGAGTAGATCAAAGTAAATGATGGGACTCGTGGGATTACTTACAAGCTGTGTCCTTTTTTCATTCCTTTATAGTTTCCTTCAGCCTCCAAAGCCTCTGTCTTCACTCAGCACTCTGAGGGATGGAAACTGGAGAGATGGTTGCTACTGATGCAGTTCTATGTACGTTTGAACAGCTGGAAAGAAGTGGAAATGAGGGTCGTGTTACCTAGCTGGCTGGGTAACAGCGGGTGTCGGGATATTCTTTCCCTTCTGCGTTTTAACATATTTACTGCATTGTTTTTCAATGGACCAATCACCAGAGACTAATTATTGCACTTAAATATTTGCCTGAGATACTGCAGCGTTCACAAATCCATGGTTGCAGTATTGTGACACTTAGAGCTAGGAAGTTTTTGTAGAACTGATATGTACCTGAATCCTTTTTGAGAGAATTGAGATGTATCCATAATGCTTTCTTTGCCATCTGAGTTTCTTAAAGTAACTTGTTCAATTTACTTACATGTTCTAAACATCTTCCCATTACATGTTCTGTATTTTACAGCCAGGTTCTATAACGTATGCTTTGAAATTCACTTTTTTATAGTTTACAGGAATTTTATTTTTTGTGCCTATTTCTTTTTACACCTACGTGAACCACTATGGAACAACTTAAATTTTGTGCCATAAAAATATTTTTGTGGTAAGGTACTATTTTTTTAGCTCTAGGGATATATCAGCAAAACTCCATCATAACAATTTGAGAGACATAAAATTATGTTGAATGAGCACAATGTAATCTGAAGCACTGAACACAGACAGCCAGACAACAGAGCGAAATGGTCTTGTTGTTTTCATTGTTAATTTATTGTCATACGTGGGTTTCATATTTATAATGGCATCACAAGCTCATTGCACTTAATACCTGCAATGTTTGCTACTGTACTACAATTGATTTTCAATACTTTTATGAAACTGTAACATTTTATTAATAATGCTTCTGGAAATGAACGCATTTTAAAGCAAATAAATCTTTTTGATAGACCTTTTACAAAATCCATTTGCACTAATGAATGCTTTCTTAGGGTATATGACTTAATATTTGTTACTGTGTACACTGCTGTTTTGGAATGTTCAGAAATAAAGACTATTTCAGCAGTATCAGGTCACCCATGGATGTACAGCATAAACAGTACAAATACCACGCCTACGTTTCACCACGACTGTGAAAGTATTGTCATTGTTATGCTCTTGTACAGAGCATTTATACCTGAGGCAGGTAGGCAGAATATTTGCATTTGTAAACAATTCTCTCTCTCTAAAATGCTTAGGAGAAGAGATGTGAGGTTTTAGTTCTGCAGTGGGGTTTCGGTACCACTTAGGATGGTCACTAGAACCCAAGGAGCCTCTTGCCCAGAAACCCATTTGTGGAAGAATACTGTCAGTGGCGATTCCAGTATTTTATGGGGGTTGAACTTGAAATGTTTCTTTTCCCAGTGTCAGTAAAATAGCAAAGTATTATCATTAGTCTACACTATATTTGATGTACATTGGAAAACTTCTCACCTCAAGTTGCTATGGAAAGGTTAGGTAAAAGGTGTCAATGTTAAGTTTTAAAACAGTTCTCCTGAAGGTCATTAGGGATTTTTATTTTTAAGAAATGTGCCTTTCTACATAGTTCCATGGGGAACTAAAAGACTGGCTTTTAATTAGCCTGTCCTTTAAATGAAATATGGGCTAGAGGAGGTGAGGTATCAAAGGAGAAGTGATACTTATTGAGCACTTTGTTAGTGACAAGCACTTTCTTAGTCACTTTGCTAGTGACTGTGCTAGAAATTTTTTATATATTTGTCTGATTATTAACAATCACCTCCTATTACCACCATTTAAAATGTAGAGACCCTGAGCCCAAGGGATGTGACATTAACCTAGGGTAAACATCTAGCTAGTAAATAGTGAAGCTGACTTTTGAATCCAGGTGTATCTGATCTCAAAAGTCTGTTTTTGCCACTACTGTGCTCTTCCTATGAACATATGTAGTTCAGTTAGTACATTTTTTAAAAATGAGTTTATATTCTGAGAAGGTGAAAGGATTCAACTCATTTGCAAATCAAGTATTTCATTTATATTCAAAAAAGTCTGTTCAGCCCTTGGAATAAAAACCAAAGATCCCTGTATCTTGGAATTTACATTCAAGTTAGTAGAGAGACAGTAAACCACATACAAGTGAGTAAATCACAGTACAGGTCTTAAGTGCTATGGCAAAAAAAGAAAAGGAGATGAAAGTAAGGGGGAAGGTGAGAAAATGGAGCTGGGGAGAGATCACAGTATTAAGTAGGATCATCTGGGTAGATCTCACTAAGAAGGTGACACCTGAACAAAGACAAAGTGGTGTTGGCGATTATTTTCACAGTTCTCCCCAGGATGGTAGTAACATTTATTCTAGATGCATAGGAGAGAATTTAATATATTGCATCAATAGATGCCCTAGGGTATGGTCCGCACATCAGCAGCATCAGCATCTCTTGGAAACTTATTAGAAAATGCAGATCCTCAGGCTCACCCCACACCTATTGAATCAGCCATCTAGGTGATTTACAGAGCCCCCTTTGAGAAAAGCTGCTGGAAAGGAGGGAGCAGCCGAGGCAACGGCTTAGGGCAGAGCGTGCCTGGGGTGTTTGTTTGAGGAAGAGCAAGGAGGCCATTGTGGCTGCAAGCAGAGGGAACAAGGAGGGAAGCAGTAGAGATGAGGTCCGAAGGGAGACAGGGAAAGATCACGTAGGGCATGTGGGCCACAATAAGGCTTTGATTTTACTCTGGAAATGGGAGCTGTTCATGGTTTTGAGCAGCAGAGTTTATGATTTGACTTTTTAAAAGCATCACTCGCATTTGGTGAGAATAGACTCTTAAGAAATGAAGATGCCGTGAAGGTGACAGGATAGCAATGGAGGAGATAGAAATGGTCAGATTCAGGCTGTCTTCTAAAACTACAGCTATCAGGATATCTTTATGGATTGGATATAGTGTGTTAGAGACCAAAAGAAAAACTCCAGGTGTTTTGGGCTGGCAACTAAAAGGATGGAGTTCCTCCAACAGAGACGGGGAAGCTGTGGGTGGAGTAGGCTGGAAAACCATGATTCTGGCTGAGCTCAGTTATGCTCTCTAGGGAGTTCCCTGGCAGTCCAGTGGCTAGGACTCGGCGCTTTCACTGCCGGGGCCTGGGTTCGATCCCTGGTCAGGGAACTAGGATCCCATAAGCCATGTGACACATTCTAAAAAAAAAAAAGTTACGCCCTCTATCTCATGTGCATTCCTCACACTGTAACAAACCAGGACTCATACAGGAAAAGCGATCCTGAGATGCTTAGTTCTGCAACATGAAAGGGAGCGGTGGTGCTGAGTTAACACAGACAGTCTAGCCTGGCTGACATTTGTATTAGTTAGCTATTGCTGCATAACAAGTTACTACAAAACTAAGTGGCTTAAAACATTATTATCTCAGTTTCTGTGGGTCTGGAACCTGGCCACAGCCTAGCTGGGTCCTCTGGCTCAGGGTTTCTCACAAGGCTGCAGTCATGCTGAGACTCACTAGGGAAGAATCTGCTTTCAAGATCACTCACGTGATTGTTGGGACGATTCATTTCCTTGTGTGCTATTGAGTAGAAGGTACCATTGCTTTTTGCCACACGGACCTCTCCTTGGGTAGCTTACAACATAGTGGCTTACTTCATCAGAATGAGCACGAGAGAGAGAGAGGTTGGGAAAGAGAGTGTGAGCCAGAAAGCTGGAAATTTTTCTGTTGTAACTTAATTTTTAGAAGTGACAGCCCATCGTTTGTGCCATGTTTTATTCATTGGAAGCAAGTCACTATGTCCAGCCCTCATTTAAGGGGAGGGGATTGCACAAAAATGTTAATACCAGGAGACAAAGGTCATTGAGGCCATCCTAGAAGCTGCCTGCAAAACACTGCCAACCACTTTACTAGATAATGCCAACCTAATTTCCCATTAATTGTATTACTACTGTACATGTTTGCCAGGAGGCTATGAGAATTCCTGTTAATACACACATTTGGTATTGTTAAAACATCTTTAACTTTTAAGTCTGTGGGTATCTAGTTGTGTCTCATGGTCTTAATTTTCATTTCCTTGGTTGTAGTGAGATAGAATACCTTTGCATTTGTTTATTGAACATTTGCATATCATCTTTTATGGATTCCTGTTCAGGTCTTTTGTCCATTTTTCTATTGGGGTTTCCTTACTGATTTGTATTAGTTATTATATAGTCTGCTACAAACGTTTTGTCAGTTATATGTGTTAAAACTATATCTTCACACTGTGTAGCTTACCTTTTAATTCTTTTAATGAGGTATTCTGATAGAATTATTAATTTTAACATAGTACATATTTACCATTTTTTTTAAAGATTAGCCGTTTTGTGTCTTGTTTAAAGAGTATTTCCTGACCCTGGAATCGTGAATATAATCTCCTGTATTCTCAACGTTTTATTATTTTGCTTTTCACCTATATTTTATATTGTTCATGTGGATTTATAGTTGTCCTAGTAACACTTACTGAAAACTTTGTCCTTACCTCACTGTTCTTTGTCATAATCAGATGTCTTTGTGTGTGTATGTGTCTATTTCAGAACTGTCTATTCCTGTACCAGAACCATACTGTTTTAATCTCTATAGACTTATAATTACATTTTGCTAAATAGAGTGGTTTTACTATCTTTTCCTTCAAGTGTGTCATGGATATTCTTGTCCCTTTGCATTTCCACATGTATTTTTAAACAAACTAGGCAGAAAAACATCCTGTTGGAATTTTGATTGGATTGCATTGAATTTATAATTCAATATGTTGGAAATTGACTGTTTACATACTGAGTCTTAAAAATCCATGAACATGGTCTACCTCTTCTTTTATTGATTGAGGTATTCTTTAATCTCTCTCAATAAAATTGTGCAAGTTCTTCCCAGAGGACTGAAATGCCTTTTGCAAGATTAATTTCTAGGTATGTGATACTTTTTTATGCTATGTGATACTTAGATATTTTTAAAATTTCATTTCAAATGTTTTATTCAACCACCTTAAATTTATGTTAGTTAATTTATACTTAGAATCTTTATATACACAGTCAAAATGTATGAATGTTAGATTTCTTTCTTTCCTATCCTATATCTTTTTCTTTTTCTTGCCTATGGTCTTCAATGCAGTAGTAAATATAAATGATAATAGATATCTATCTCTTTGCTAATTCAAAAGGAAAGCTTTCTCTTTTCTTACCATTAGGTTTCAAATTTTCTAACAGTATTTTATCATAAAAGAATGAATTTTAAACAAACTTTCTGCATCTATTAAAATAAGACTATCTCATTTAATCTGTTAATATGCTGACTTTATAATGGATTTTTCTAATGTTGACTCAACCTTGAATTATTGAGATAAATCCAATTTGGTCATGTTGCATTACTCCTTTTTAAAATAGATTGATTTCATTTACTAATATTTTATTTAGGAGTTTTGTCCAATTTTTGAATAAAATTGTTTTTTAATTTTTCTTTCTCAAACTGTCCCTATTAGGTTTTGGAATGAAGACAGTATTAGTCTCATAAAATGAATTGGGGAGTACTATGTGTTTTTCTAGCTGGGAGGATTTATGTAATATTGGAGTTATTTCTCCCTTAAATATGTGATAAATCTCACTGGTAAAGCCACTGGGGCCTGGAGTCCAGTCAAGTCATGTTTTTAAAATCTGATGTTGTGTTTATTCTGCTTCCAAAAGCATGATTAAACCTCCTACTTTATTGGTGGCTTATCTGTACACTCCTCTACTCTTCATAGTTCTATCAAATTTTGTGTTGTCTTTTTAGGCCACATGATTTGGTGTATACATATTTAAATATCTTTTATCTTCCTGGCAAAGTGAACCTGTTATCATGGAACTAGTCTTCTTTATCTTTCTTTTTAATGTCTTAAAAAATCTATTTTTCAGATATTAAATAGCTACATATTTCTTTTAGTGTTTATATGATACATATTTTTAAACCTTTGCTTTCAAATTTTATTCTTGTGTTAAACAACATACAGTTCAGGGTTTTTTAAACCTAGTATGAAAATCTTTGCCCTTGAACTTGACCATTTAAGCCATTGTATATAAAATAATTACTGACATATTTAGATACAAATCTACCACCTTCTTATGAGCTTCGTTTGTTACATCTTTTCCTTTTCCCATTTTTGTCTTCCTTTAGATTGTTTTTTTTTAATTCTGCTTTTCTCTCCTATTAGTTTGAAAATTATACCCTAATCCTCCTTTGCTATTCTTTTAGTGGTTACCCAAGAAATGACAATTTGCGTCCTTAACCTGTCAAAGAATAATCTACCTTTATCATCCTCGTAGGTAACAGAAGGACCCCCAAATCTCCCTACATCTAATCCTTAAATTCATGATTCAGTCAGGGATTAGGGAGAAGAGACCATAGATAGATTTTTGGGCTGTCTAAAATTCAGAGAAATCAGAATTAGCCATGTAAACAATGCAACACTATGCTAAAAGATGTTTAGAGAAAGAGTGGTGATGGGACCAAGGGAATGATCAGCTTTGGTGAGGTCAGCAATTTGATCTTAAAGCAGGTCCTGGGTTCACTCATCCAACAAATATTTATTGAGAGCCTACTATTTGTCAGGCTTTGTGCTAAACACAGAGGATATCACAGCCAACAAGTCAGATGTGGTTCTACTTTCATGGAAGTGACATTCTTGATTCTAGTAAGAGAGACAGGTTCACATCTAACAAATACCATGTCCTTCCTATAAAGGAAGAAGCAAGGATCTAAGATACAGAATAACGGGATGGGAGCAGGGGGGCAAGGATGCTCCAGAAAGGCCTGTCTGAGAAGAGGACATTTAAGCTGAGGATGTATGGGAATTCATAAAATGAAGAGAAAGGGAAAGATTATTTCAGGTAGAGAGAGGGAAGAATTTGGAGTGCATAAAGGGCCAAAAGAAGGCTGGTGGGGCTGGATCTTAGTGTGCTGGTGGCTCAGCTGGTTCCATGCTTTGTGGGGTCCAGTACGAAATGAACTTTGAGAACATACTAAGAATTTCAGGATGGCAACAGTCCAGCATTAAACCAAATCACAGGGCCCTTCTGAGCACAGGCCTACGTGCCACTGCACAGGTCCCAGGACCACAGGAGAGGGAGGGGCATGAGCCTGTGGAACCTCAAGTAAGGAAGGGCTTTGAATTTTATTCCAAGTTCAATGGGAAGCTATTTATTAATAGTAACACTAACACTCATACTTCTCTTCCTATGTGCCAGACACTCAACTAAGTTCTTCAGAAGTTTTTACTAATTTAATCCTCACACAATCTTATTGTTCTAAAATTACACCTGTGGGATTTTAATTTGTGGAAGTGACTGAGTGATGACATCAAGAGGTCGATGCCACTGAAAGAAGACTTTTATTACTCATGTTTCCTGAAAGGAAGGGGCAGGTCACAGCACACAGAGGCAGGTTTTGGTCAGGAGGTGGAAGTCTAGGCCAGAGCCTTTGCTGGGGTTTCTGCAGGAAAGGCAATGCAAGGCAGAGTAAACAGTCTAGGATTGGCTGATCTGAATAATTCCAGGGGGCTTCGAGCTATAGGGGTGGTCTCCAGTTGCCTAGTACTTGGTCCTAGGGTGATTTAGGGCAGGGGGAATATTGCTTGGGTGTGTGAGAACTGGATAAGAAGTGGGTGGGGGACTTGGCCTTGGATCAGCCGGTCTGCACATGCAGGCCGGCTCACAGGGAAGAGGTCAACACTTCGGTAGATAGTTTGTGGCCCTGTGATGAACAGCTGCCAAACAGACATAACAAATCTAAGAAAGCACAGCTAAAACACCCACTGAAGGAAATACTGTTATCATTCCCATTTATTTTTTCTACATCCCCAGGATTTATGTTATACCTGGAAACTTGTACCTTTTGACCCCATTTCACCCACTCCCCACCCCCTGCGCCCCTGGTAACCACCAGTTTGTTCTCTGTATCTGTGAGCTCATTTTTGTTGTTGGTTTTTAGATTCCACATATATGTGAGCTCATATGGTATCTGTCTTTCTATTATCCCCATTTTGAAAATGAGGAAACTCAGGAACAGAGAGGTTAAACAACTTGCCCACGGTCACAGAGCTATTAGGGGCCAGAGCTGGGATTAGGACCCTGGCTTTGAACCAAAAGATAACTTGAATAAATGTGAAGTTAAAACTCATGGTCTATGGAGAAAGGACTAAAGAGAGCCAAGGGTGGAAGCAAGCACAAAGCTGGGGTGGGCATTCCTGGTAGAGGGGGCAAGACATGCGAGGAAACGGAGTGTGCAAAGAACAGGTGTTAACTTGCGTGGCCAATCAGGTGAACTGTTTCATTCAGCTGCCTGCAGGGTGCAAGGGAGTGCCGGAGGGAACTAAGCTGAAGGCGTGGGCCGGAGCTAATTTGGGGAGGGCTTTGTAGCCCATGCAAAGTAAGAACAGGGCGGGGATGCCGGCTCTCTCCAAGGGGAGACTGGAAGGCAAGAATGCCATCTCAGACCGTGTTAGCCCCGGTTCAGTGCGGGGCACAAACTACCCTAGCTGTGTTGAAGCAGAAGGGATTTGATGGAAGAAATTAGTGCCTATAAGATAATTGGCAAGACAGGTGGGCCAGCCCAGGATAGGCCTCTGAGAACAGCTCGTCACACAGCATCGCAGACCAGGAGATGGGCTAACGGTGCCAGAGATGGGGCAGAGGGGAATGAGAAGCTGCCCCGGAACCCTTAGCTCCACTAACACGCTGCCCTTGCAGAGACCAGGACGCTGCATCCAGGCTGTGTCACCATGCCCTCCAGGTCTGTACCAACAAAAGGCAGATGGACCACAGGGGTCCCCATGTGTCCCACACATGAAAGTAGTGACCAGATAAGGGACTTCTGCTAACGCTGCCACAGAATAAAGCCAGTGCCTCCACAGCTTGCCCACAAAACGTCAGATGTTCCCGAACTGTCACCCTTCCCTGCAAGAGCACCTGATCAGTGGACCCCGACTGCATCTGGAATTCTCACAGCAAGAAAGCCTGAGGTTTGAGGGTTTTAGCTTTCTGTCCTCTGAAGTATAGGAAGCTTCCCGCAACGGAGCACCATATCCACATCCACCGGGGAGACGACTGTATTTGCCCCGTGGACACTGGACAGACCGGAAGGGAAAGACATGGGAGACGTGGAGAAGCTAAGATAGGCAGGGCTTGGTCATTTACTAAAAAGACTTTAAACAGAGCTAAGCCAATTTAGCACATGCACTTGGCAGATTCATTTTAGGGAACATCGCATCCAATGATTAGAGGCGAGTGAGGGCTGTGGTCCGCTCTCCACAGCCTCCTAGCCAAGAAGCTATCACAGATGTGTTGCCGTAACATGGGCAAGACACGGGTCACCACTTTTCTCACTCCGATGCCATTTCCTCATCTTTCACTGCTTGACTGTTAAGCCAGTGGCACAGAAGCACTACATTCCTGCACTAATAGCTGTGCTACTAAGGACAGATATATTCACTTGACTTTCCCCAGAGGCGGATTCTAGACAAAAGTCAGCAGTTTAACTGGGAGGTACAGGACATGCTGTAGGCGAGTGGAATCAGGGAAGAACCGGGAAAGCAAGCACTAAAGGGGATTTATTTGGCCAGTTGCTGGAACTTAAGCCCATAAGGATATTCTAGGAAATAGTGTGAACACACTCCTTAGGGTCTCCCACACAGAGCTATTTATTCACCAGCTCCCATCAGTCAGTGGGTGTTAAGTCCCCAGACTTCCTGGCCTTCTGTGTTGGGCGACATAGCTGTCCTCCCCAGCTTCAAAGACCCAGCCGATCTGCGGTCGGTACCCACTACAGCCATCTAGAGCAGGTCTGAAAACTACCAAACCTGGCCCACAGCCCATCTTCATACAATCTTCATACAGCTTATGAGCTAATAATGGTTTTTACATTTTTAGAATTGTTTAAAAAAACAAGAGCATGTGTAACAGATTATGTGTGGCAACGCCTAAAATATTAACTTTGTGAACCCTTACAGAAAAAGTTTCTTAGCCCCTGACGTAGATTATCTTGCAGTAGCAAAGAATCCCCACATCTCAGGCTACAAACAGCCATTTCTCCCGTGCACTCTAGGGTCCAATGGAGTCAGAGGAGGGTTTTGCTACAAAGGTAGTCACTCTGCCCCTTCCTATAACACAGCCATGTCAACAGGGGGCGCCAGGGCTCATCACAGCAGGGAGAGAGAACTGAGAATCAGAGACCAAGACTTCAGTGCTCCACACTGAGAGGGTCACGTGCCATCTCCTCAGAATATGACCAGAGCTGCCCGCACGGCCTCTCTAGCTGCACAGGAAGCATGAAACATGCTATTCTGAGTCCAAGAAGTGGAAGAGATTTGGGAACATTGGTGAACACTGCTCACAGCTACCAGCGCTCTTTCGCATCTTCCCTCCATTTTCCCAATATAATTAAACAAGTTTTTAATCTAAACAATATTTATTGACTTCATATATTATATTTTCCTGGAGTTAACAACTGCTTCATTTAAAACAAAAATTTCTTAGAGTTCTTTGAACCTGTGGCTAAGTGTTTTATAGTCCACAGAGCTCTGTAAAATACTTTTCTCCCACATAGTCAAATCTATCAGGCATCTATTAATCCCATTTTTTCTTCATTTTCCCTGAAGACATTTTTCTTCTGGAGCCTCTTCCACACGAAAAGATGCTCAACATCACTAATCATTAGGGAAATGAAAATCAAAGCTATGAGATAGCACTTCACACCCATTAGGACGGCTTTTATAAACTAAATAAAAACAACACAAAATGAAACAAGTGTTGGCAAGGATGTGGGGAAATTGGAACTCTTACGCACTGCTGATGGGAATGTAAAATGGTGCAGCTGCTATGGAAAGCATTATGGAGGTTCCTCCAAAAATTAAAAATAAAATTATCATACGTCCAGCAATGCCACCTCTAGGTATATTCCCAAAAGAAGTGAAAGCAGGGACTCGATCAGGTTATTTGTATACCCATGTTCATAGCACCTTTATTCACAATAGCCAAAAAGTGAAAGCAACCCAAGTGGTCATCTGGAGATAAATAAAATTCCATACAATGGAATTCAGCCTTAAAAAGAAAGGTAATTCTGACACATTCTACAACATGGATAAACTTTGAGGTCATTATACTAAGTGAAATAAGCCAGACATAAAAGGACAAATACTGTATGATTCTACTTATATGAGATGCCTAGATTAGTCACATACATCGAGACAGAAAGGAGGATGGTGGTCAGCAGTGGCTGGGGAGCTTCTCTCTGAGGAAAAAAAGGTTTGAGCTCTACATTGGGCACCCATACTCTTAAGACCTGGACTTCAGAGAAAACCCCCCGAAATAACAGTTTTGAAAACCAATGGGGCTTATGTCCACGAGACCCAAAAGGCTACAGTGCACTGAGAAGTGGCTCTTAAAGGGCTCACGTGCTCAGACTGACCTGCCTCAGGAACCAGTGTGAGAGCAGCTGGCCGAGAGGTGCACAGACCTTATGTGAAAGAGGCTTATTTGCTTATCTTAAATCATCAGCTTGAGGGGCAGGCATCTAACTTAACACACATTTGGGGGCCTGCTGGGGTATTCTCTGGGGAAGGAGGCTGTTGGGTAGCGTCTTCACACTCTTCCCTCTGCTGTGCTCCAGAGTGCCAGTATCTTCCAGAGGGAAGATTTTACATGTGCCTGGTGCCCTGGTTTTTATGTCTGGTGCCGCAGCTTTTATGGATGCCACCTAGGGGATGCCCCTTGATCACCTAGCTCTGCTGGCTGGAGGGCTTGCATTCCTGGATCCCATGGGACTGTAACAATCAGAGACATAGTTCTTGGCCAGTTACCACCCTCAGGGCACTACACAGGCAAGTGAAATACACCCCCAGTCTTTCTGTGAAAGAGGCTTATTTGTTTGTCCTGGAGCTTTGGTATGAGGTGCAGGAACATATCTAGCAGCCTACTGAGGTTCTCTCAGGAAATAAAGGCTGGTGGAAAGCATCTTTGCACTCCTCCTCTGCCTTACTTCAGCTTGCCAGTATCTCCAGTAAGGAGCTTGTACATTCCTCTGGCACCCTGGTTCTTGTGGCTGCCCCCAGGGGACACTTCTAGGTCACCTGGCTCTGGTGGCCAGCAGGACTTACGCTTGTGATCCCAGAGAACTGTATATATTTCCATACTTTAAAAGCTGCTGCCTGAGGGTCTGGCTTTCAATCAGCTTGAATTGAGGTCCTAACTTAGATCCTCTTCTTTGGGACATTGATGACCCATAACTACTGGGAGCTGCTAAAAATAAAATAGGCAGCTTGGACAATCACAAAGGTTTGAGTGACAACCTAGAGCTAGGGCAGTGTTGAACAAAAAGTTTCCTCTCCTATACAAGGCCATTCTTTCAAGACTGGAAGAGATGGCTGTTTTATCTAATGCACAGAAACAAACACAGTCAAGCAAAACGAAAAAACAGAGGAATAGTTTTTAAACACAGAACAAGGTAAAGCCTCGGAAAAATTCCTTAAGGAAATGGAGGTAAGTGATTTACCTGATCAAGAGTTAAAAAAACAATCATAAAGATTCTCACTGAACTTTGAAGAATGGAGGGACCCAGTGAAAACTTCAAAGAGACAGAAAACACAGGTACCAAATAGTCATAGAACTGAAGAATACAATAACTGCACTGAAAAATACACTAGAGGGGCTCAAAAGCAGACTAGATGATGACGCAAAGAAAGGATCAGTGAACCTGAAGACAGGGCAGTAGAACTCAGCAATTAGAGAAGCTAAAAAAGAAAAAACGAAAGAAAGAAAGGTGAAGATAGCTTAAGGGACAACATCAAGCAGACCATCATTCACATTAAAGGGGTCCCACAGGGAGAAGGAAGAGACAAAGGGGCAGAAAACATACTCGAAAAAATAATGACTGAGGGAAATAGACACTCAGATCCAGGACAGCCATAGAGTTCAAATCAGATGACCCCAAAAGGCCCACGTCAAGACATATTATGATTAAAATGTCTAAAGTTAAAGACAAGGAAAGAATCTTAAAACCAGCCAGAGAAAAATAACTTGTTATATACAAGGGAACCTCCGTAAGACTATCAGCAGCATTTTAGAAGAAACGGAATATATCATGACACTCCCTTAACCTTCCAACCGAGAATACTCTACCCAACAAAGCTGACATTCAGAATTGAAGGACACAGGAGGGGGATAAAGATGGAGTAGGAGGACACAGAGCTAACCTCTTCCCATGAACACATCAAAAATAATTCTACATATAGAGCAATTCTCACTGAAAACAAACTGAAGACTGGCAGAAAGACTCTTATACAAAGAAGGCTGGGGCTTCCCTGGTGGCGCAGTGGTTGCAAGTCCACCTACCGATGCAGGGGACGTGGGTTTTTGCCCCGATCTGAGAGGATCCCACATGCCGCGGAGCGGCTGTGCCCGTGAGACATGGCCGTTGAGCCTGCGCATCCGGAGCCTGTTGCTCCACAACGGGAGAGGCCACAACAGTGAGAGGCCCGCGTACCGAAAAAAAAAAAAAAAAATAGAAGGCTGTAAGAAAAATCCACATGGAATTGGGTAGGAAGGGAAAAGACGTGATCAGGTTGGGATCTGCACCCCTGGGATGGAACACAGAGTAGAGGAGAATTCCATGGGTGTGGAGATACTTCTTGGGGAGTGAGTAGTGTGAACCACCTATTGGGCACCCCAGCCCTTGGATCTGACACTGGGAAAACAAGTCCCCTTAGTTGGTTTAAAAAAGAGTGGGACTGATGGTGAGACCATAGAAACCTAGACTCCACTTGTGAAGAGTACAAACACACTTGCTTACTCCCAAAACAAGGTGGAGGAAGCAGATTGAAACTGCCCAGGCCTCTGACCAGTTTCCTGCAACCCCGGCAGGTGCCCCAACCCGAGCCGAGTTCACCCCCGACCCCTCTCATTCCATGGTGCAGCTCTGCACTAGGATAAGGGCTGCTGTGGCTGAGAGGAGTGAATGGTTATGAGGAACAGAGCCAGCTTTGACCCAGAACATCTGAATGGGGCAAGGGTGGCCATTGCTGGCACCTAAGGAGACAACAGATCAAGAGGGGTCAGGGACACTGACTGGTGCTGGGATTAACACAGCCTGTGCCCCGACCCACTCCAAGCACCTGCTCTCACCCCTCTTGCTCCATGGCCCAGCTCCACACTAGGGTGAGGGCTGATGCAACTGAGAGGAATGTGAGGTTGTGAGGGACAGAGCTGGCTTGGACCGAGAACGGCATTTGAACAGAGCAATGGCAGCCATTGCTAGCACCCAAGAAGGCAAGGGTGCAAGAGAAGTCTGGGACTCTGGTGCCAGGACCACCACAGCCCATGCCTCAACCCATACTAAGCACCTACTGCTGCCCCTCTGCTCCAGCACTGCTCTCCTCTGAGGGAAATGTGCCAATGCTAGGAGGGGACAGACCACACACATAAAGGGCACAGAGCCAGAATGGCCCCAACACTCAGGGCTTCTGTTCCAGCAAGTTCAAACCAAACACTGCCCCCAGTATGGCATTGTTGGTCACTGAGCAGAGGAGAAGGTCCAGCTCACACCGAAGCCACTGGGCACATGCAGACTAAATAGGAATGGTCCCACACAAGGACACCCCTTCATGAGTCAGAGAAAGGAGACAGAAAAAGTTAAGCAAAATGAGAAGACAGAGGGATTTATTTCAAATGAAAGAACAAGGGAAACACCTGAAAAAAAACAACTAATAAACAGAAATAGATAATGTACCAGAAAAAGAGTTCAAAGCATTACTACCAAGAATGCTAATTGGATTACAGAAAAGAATACATGAACACAGTGAGAATTTTAACAAGGATCTAGAAAATATAAATAACCAGAATGAAGAATACAATAACTGAAATTAAAAAAATACACTAGAAGGAATTAACAGCAGACTAGGTGATACAGAAGAAGGCCAAAGTGATCTGGAAGACAGAATAATGGAAATCACCCAATCAGAACAGCAAAGGGAAAAAAGAAATTTTAAAAATGAGAACAGTTTATGGACCTCTAATGCAACATCAAAGTGTACCAACATTCTCATTATAGGGGTCTCAGAAGGAGAAGAGAGAAAGAAAAGAATCAAAAATATATTTGATGAAATTATGGCTGAAAACTTCCTAAATCTGAAGAAGGAAACATATCCAGTTCCAGGCAGCACAGAGAGTCCCAAACAAGAAGAAGCAAAACAGACCCACACCAAAACATATCATAATTAAAATGGCAAAAGTTAAAGATTAAGAAATAGGCATTAAGAAAAAAACAAAGAATCACATACAAGGGAATCTCCATAAAGCTATCAGCTGATTTCTCTGAAGAAACTTTGTAGGCCAGAAGAGAGTGGCACAATATATCTAAACTGCTGAAAGGGAAAAGCCTGCAACCTAGGATACTCTACCCAGAAAGAATATCATTTAGAATTCAAGGAGAGATAAAGAACTTCTCAGGCAGCCCCAAACTAAAAGAGTTCATCAATACTAAACCTACCCTAAAATAAATGTTAAAGGAACTTCTTTAAATAGAAAAGAAAAGGCCACAACAAAAGTAAGTATAGGGAAGGAAAAAGACCACTAGTAAAGGCAGATGTATAGTAAAGGCTGTAGATAAACCACTTAAATAAACTAGTATGAAGACTGAAAGAAAAAAATTGTAAAATCAATTATAACTACAATAAACAGTGAAGGGATAAACATGAAGATGTAAAATATGACATCGAAAACACAACACATGAGGGAGGGGCATAAAAAATGGAGAAAGTGTTTGAACTTAAGTGACTGTCAGTTTAAAACAAATAGACATAGGTCAACATATATGAACCCCTGGTAACCACAAATCAAAAACCTATAATAGATACACAAAAACTAGAGAGAAAGGAACACAAGCATACCACTAAAGAAAATCATCAAACCATAAGGGAAGAAGCTAAATAAAGAAGAAAAAAACCTAGAAGAACTACAAAAACTATCAGAAAAGTAACACAATGGCAATAAGTACATACCTACCAAAAACTAGTTGAAAAGTCAATAGACTAAATTCTCTAATCAAAAGATGTGGGGTCAACTGATTCACTTTGCTGGGTACCTGAAACTAACACAACATTGTAAATCAACTAGATCAACTATATTCAAAAAAAAGCAAAACAAAAGATATACGGTGGCTGACTGGATTTAAAAAAAGATCCATCTATGTGTTGGTTACAAGAAACTCCCTTTAGAGCTAAAGATACACAGACTGACAGTGAGAAGATGGAAAAAGATATTTCATGCAAATGGAAATGACAAGAAAACTGAGGTAGGAATACTTACACCAGACAAAACAGACAAAATCTACAACAAAAGACAAAGGAGGGTATTATACAATGATAAATGTTTCAATACAAGAAGAGGACATAACACTCATTGACATATATGCACCTAATACAAGAGCACCTAAATATCCAAAGCAAATACTATCCGACATAAAGAGAGAAATTTACAATAATACAACATTACTAAGGGACTTTAACACCCCACTTAATCAATGGACAGATCATCCAGAGAGAGAATCAATAAGGAAACAGTAGTCTTAAATAACACATTAGACAATTTGGACTTAATATCTACAGGACATTCCATCCAAAGACAGAAGAATACACATTATTTTCAAGTCCACATGGAATGTACTCCAGGGTAGAGCAAATGCTAGACACAAAACAAGTCCCAACAAATTTAAGAGGACAGAAATTATATCATGCATTTTTCCCCAACCACAATGATATGAAACTAGAATTACAGGAAGAAAAATTGCAAAGACACAAACAAGTGGAGAATAAACAACATGCTACTAAAAAACCAATGCATCAATGAAGAAATCAAAATGAAAATCAGAAGATACCTCAAGAAAAATAAGAAAAAAAAAAAAAAAACCTTTCCAAAATTTATGGGATGCAGCAAAACCAGTTCTAAGAGGGAGGTAAACAGTGAGACAGGCTTATCTCAAGAAACAAGAAAAATCTCAAACAACCTAACTTACCATCTAGTAATTAGAAAAAGAAGAATCAGAAGGAAGGAAATAATAATGATCAGAGAGGAAATAAATAAAATAGAGAAAAAAAACACAATAGAAAAAAATCAATGAAATCAAGAGCTGTTTTTTGAAAAGATAAACAAAATTGACGGGCGTTTGAAAAGATAAACAAAAGTGATGTGCGTTTAGCCAGGCTTATGAAGGAAAAAAGAGGACCCAAATAAATAAGAAATGAAAGAGAAGAAATAACAACCAATATCACAGAGATACCCCCTCCCAAAAATAAATCAGAAGAGGATACTATGGAGAGTTATATGCCAACAAATTGGACAACATAGGAGAAAATGAACAAATTTCTAGAAACAATCTTCTGAGACTGAACCAGGAAGAAATTCACAATCTGAAAAGACCAATCACTAGCAGTGAAATTGAATTAGTAATAAACTCTCAGCAAACAAAGTCTAGGACCTAATGGCTTCACAGGGGACTTCTACCAAAGAATAGCTAATACTTATCCTTCTCAAACTATTATAAAAACTGAAGAGGAGGGAATACTCCCAAGTTTATTCTACAAGTCCACCATTACCCTGATACCAAAATCAGACAAAGACACTACAAAATAAATAAATAAATAAAGTTAGTTACAGGCTAATATATCTGATGAATATAGACGCAAAACTCCTCAACAAAATATTAACAAACAGAATTCAATGAATATATAAAAAGGATAATACACCATGATCAAGTGAGATTTACTTAGGGATGCAAGGATAGTTCAATATTCATAAATCAATCAATATGATACACCACATTAACAAACTGAATAAAAATCATATGATCATCTCAATAGATACAGAAGAAGTTTGTGATGGAATTCAATATCCATTTATGATAAAAACTTTCCACAAAGTGGGTATAGAGGAAACATACCTCAATATAATAAATACCATATATGATAAGCCCACAGCTAACATTATTCTCAGTGGTAAAAAACTAAAAGCATTTTCTCTAAGATCAGGAAAAAGACAAGAATGCCTACTCTTGCTGCTTTTATGCAACATAGTATTGGAAGTCCTAGCCACAGCAATCAGACAAGAAAAGGAAATAAAAGGAATCTATATTGGAAGGGAAGAAGTAAAACTGCCTGCATATGACATAATGCTATACATAGAAAATCTTAAAGACACCACCAAAGAGCTACTAGAGCTCCTCAGTGAGTTAGGTAAGACTGCAGGATACAAAATTAATATACAGAAATCTATTACATTTCTATACACTAATAATGAACTATCAGAAAGATAAATTAAGGAAACAATCTCATTTACAATCACATCATAAAGAATAAAATACCTAGGAATGAATCTAAGGACGTGAAAGACTGTACTTGGAAAACTATAAGACACTGATGAAAGAAATTGATGATGACACAAACAGATGGAAAGATATACAATGTTCATGGATTAGAAGAATTAACATAGTTAAAATGACCATAATACCCAAGGCAATCTACAGATTCAGTGCAATCTCTCTCAAAATAGCAATGGTATTTTTCAAAGAACTAGAACAAATAATGTTAAAATTTGTATGGAGACACAAAAGACCCCAAATTGCCAAAACAATCTTAAGAACAGAACTGGAAGTATCATGCTCCCTGATTTCATACTATACTACAAAGCTACAGCAATCAAAAGAGTACGGTAATGGCACAAAAACAGACACAGAAATCAATGGAATGGAATAGAGAGCCCAGAAATAAACTCACACACTTACGGTCAATTACTCTATGACAAAGGAGGCAAGGATATACAATGGGGAAAAGCCAGTCTTGTCAATAAATGGTTCTGGGAAAACTAGACAGCTACATGTAAAAGAATGAAGTTAGAACATTTTCTCACACCAAATACAAAACACATTCTAAATGGATTAAAGACCTAAATGTAAGAGCTGAAACCACAAAACTCCTAGAAGGAAACCTAGGCAGAACACTCCTTGACATAAATTGTAGCAATATTTTTCTGGATCTGTCTCCTAAGGCAAAAGAAACAAAAGTAAAAGTAAACAAATTTGACCTAATTAAAGTTAAAAGCTTTTTCACAACAAAGGAAACCTTCAACAAACCAGAAGATAACCTATGGAATGGGAGAAAATATTTGCAAGTGATATGACCAATAAGGGGTTAATATCCAAAATATATAAACAGCTCAAATAAGTCAATATAAAAAAAAAGATTAAAAAAATGGGCAGAAGACCTGAATAGATATTTTCCCAAGAAAAACATACAGATGGCCAACAGGCACATGAAAAGATGCTCAACATTAATCAGAGAAATGTAAATCAAAACCAAAATGAGATATTGCCTCACACCTGTCAGAATGGCTGTCGTTAAAAATACCACAAATAACAAATGTTTGCAAGGATGTGGAGAAAAGGGAACCCTTGTACATTGTTGGTGGGAATGTAAATTAGTGCAGCCATTATGGAAAACAGTGTGGAGGTTCCTCAAAAAGTATAAATAAAACTATTTTATGATTCTGCAATTCCATTCCTGTGCGTATCTCTGAAGAAAATGAAATAACTAATTCAAAAATATACATGGGGGCGTCCCTGGTGGTGCAGTGGTTGAGAGTCCGCCTGCCAATGCAGGGGATGCGGGTTCGTGTCCTGGTCCGGGAAGATCCCACATGCCGCGGGGCGGCTGGGCCCGTGAGCCATGGCCACTGAACCTGCGCGTCCGGAGCCTGTGCTCCGCAACGGGAGAGGCCACAACAGTGGGAGGCCCGCGTACCGCAAAAAAAAAAAAAAAAAAACATACATGGACTCCAATGTTTATAGTAGCATTATTTACAATAGCTAAGATATGGAAGCAACCTAAGCGTCCATCAACAGATGAGTAGATAAAGTCATATATATATTGGGCTGTCCACAAAGTTCATTTGGGTTTTTCTCTATGCTCTTACAGAAAAACCCAAATGAACTTTTTGGACAACCCAATATATGTACACAATGGAATATGACTCAGCCATCAGAAAGCAAGAAATTTTGCTATTTCCATCAACATTGATGGACCTGGAGGGTATTATGCTTAGTGGAATAACTCAGTCACTGGTATGTGGAATCTAAAAAATTAAACAAACAAATGAATATAACAAAACAAAACAGACTCAAATATAAACAAACTAGGGATAGGGAAGGGGTGTATAGCGGTAAGGGTATACCAGGTACAAACTACTGTGTATAAAATAAATAAGCTACAAGGACCTATTGTAGAGCACAGGGAATATAGCCAGTATTTTATAATAACTTTGTAGTATAATCTATACAAATTTTGAATCACTATGTTGTACACCTGAAACTAATTTAATATTGTAAATCAACTATACCTCAATAAAAAATAAAAAGATAAGAAGGTACATTGAGATGGACACTTTAGAAACTGAACAGAAATAAAAGAATACTTTGAAGGGGCTTCTCTGGTTGTCCAGTGGTTAAGGCTCTGAGCTTCCACTGCAGGGGAATGGGTTTGATCCCTGGTTGGGGAACTAAGATCCTGCATGCCACACAGTGTGGCCCCAGAAAAAAAAAAAAAAAAGCTATAAAAAGAATACTTTGAAACAAATGAAAATAAAAATATGAAATATCAAGATGTATGCAATGCAACTAAAGCATTTCTAACAGGGAAGTTCATAGTAATGAGTGATTACCTCAAGAAACAAGAAAGTCTCAAATAAACATCCTAACTTTACACCTTAAGGAACTAAAAGAATAAATGAAACCCAAAGTTATTAAAAGGAAGGAAGTAACAAAGATTAGAGCAGAAATAAGTGAAATAAAGACTAAGAAGACAGGACTTTCCTGGTGGCACAGTGGTTAAGAATCAGCTGGCCAATGCAGGGGACACAAGTTTGAGCCCTGGTCTGGGAAGATCCCACATGCCGCAGAGCAACTAAGCCCGTGTGCCACAACTACTGAGTCTGCGCTCTAGAGCCTGCGAGCCACAACTACTGAGCCCACGTGCCACAACTACTGAAGCCCATGAGCCTAGAGTCTGTGCTCTGCAAAAAGAGACGCCACCGCAATGAGAAGCCCGCGCATAGCCACCAAGAGTAGCCCCTGCTCACCGCAACTAGAGAAAGCCTGCATGCAGTAACGAAGACCCAGTGCAGGCATAAATAAATAAATAAATAAACAAATAATAAAGACTAACAAGGCAATAGTAAAGATCAATGAAACTAAGAGCTGGCTCTTTGAAAAAATAAACAAAATTGATGAACCTTTAGCTAGATTCACCATGAAAAAAAAGGAAAGATTCAAACAAATAAGGAATGAAAGAGTAGTATTACAACTTACACCACAGAAATACAAAGGATCATAAGAGACTACTATGAACGATTATATGCCAACAAATTTGACAACCTAGAAGAAACAGAAAATTTTCTAGAAATACACAACATACCAAGACTGAAATAGAAGAAACAGAAAATCTGAACAGACAAATTATGGATAGGGAGGTCAAATCAGAATCAAAAACCCCTCAAACAAAAGTCCAGGACCAGATGGCTTCTTGGTGAATTCTACCTAACATTCAAAGAAGAATTAAGGTTAATCCTTCTTAACTCTTCCAAAAAATAGAAGAGGAGGGAACTCTTCCAAATTCACGAGGCCAGCATTACCCTAATACCAAAACCAGACAAGGATGCCACAGGAAAATAAAATTACAGGTCAACATCCCTGGTGAATATAGATGCCAAAATCCTCAATGAAATATTCACAAACCTCACCAAGATGGTGAAATAAGTCATTCCTGACAATGGGCCCCATCAGCACTGGGGTCTATTTGTGGGAGCTACTACTCTCATCTCACTCCAAAGGGATTGCAGGGGAATCTGTAGGACCACTGGGAAACTGACTTTAGTAGAGAGGGGGGAGGGACTTTCAACAACCAGCATATGAATCTTGGCAGACCAAGTTCATACCGGCAGTGCCGAAGTCATAATCACAACCAGTGGCTTTGCTTACCAGTAGAACCAAGTCAGGGACACACTCTGATCACAGAACTTGGTGGGGTGCAGATCTGCCTGATTTGTATACTCAAATGAAGACTTTTGCTGGCCCTAGAGTCAGGTTTGCCCATTCCTGGGCAAGGAATGGATTCACAGCCCCACCTGCTGTAGAGACTGTCTTCTGGCCCCAGAAGGGCTGACAACAACTTCTGGAAGCTGTGTGGCACAATGGTGCTCCAACCAAGAGGTGGGTGAGCAGAGCTGACTGCCCCCAGAGCAAAGCCAGTATGGAGTGTGGAGGGTTTCCATGCTACACACGGGCAGGGGGATTAATTTACAGCCAAGGCTGAGGGCAGCTCCTGACTTTTCCCAATAGGAGAGTATGTTTGGGAAACTGAGAGTAGCCTGGAGCTGCCCCTCCCCTTCCTGTCCCAGCAAGACAGCTGAGACAAAGCTCCACTCACTATGGAGAGTATCTTCCAGCCCCATCTGACCAGAAGGGCTGGTGACAACTTCTGGAAGCTGTGGGACCCAGTGGTACTGGAGCCTATAGAAGGACAGGCAGAGCCAATAGTCTGCAAAGTAAAGCCCGTGGCCCTGTTTGGCCAGGGAACTTTGGGTGCAGGTTGGCTTGAATTAAGACAACAAACAAAGATCTTTACCAGCTTTAGAATTGCTTCTCCCCATGCACCCAGGCAGGGAAATCGATTTTGTAGCCACACTCATATCACTGAATACAGCCTTCAGCCTGTCTAACTAGGGAACCTAACCAAGGCACATGTGAAGCTGTTTAGCCCATTTAATAGCCCTTTGTTTAGTGGTACTTGAATAGAGAGCATAGCCTATGATTTCTCCCATCTGCAGAGCAAATCTGGTGATCAGGGAATTCTGTGTACACTCTGGCCTGACTCAAGTCCCCAGAAAATGAGCTGTATGGGTGCTGGGTTGGCGGTGCTGCCTTTCCAGGGCAAGGGAGTTAATTTATAGACAGTCCCATCTATGACTGAATATGGTATCCATTCCCAAGCACTTAGTAAGCCTACCCAGAGAATCTGGGCAACTGCAGAGACCATCCTACAGCCTCCCTTGTGTAGGAAACCAAGGTCGAAGTCCTATCTCACTGTAGTCAGCCAGAGGCACACCCCCAAGCTCCATCCTCAGAGCTTGAACATATGCCTTGTTCAAAAATAGACCATAATATCAGGTGCAACTTGCCCAAGGACATTACCAACAGACATATCCAGAAACCCAAACTGAGCTGACTGGTGAAAATCTGTCTCTACCAAAGCAAACCTGTAAAGTATAGAAGAGGAGACCAATTACTCAAGTACAGATACCAGTGTAAGAAATCAAGGATCACAAAAAAATCAGGTAAATATGACAGCACTAAAAGAAACTAATAAAGCTCTCATAACTCACCCTAACAAAATGGAGATCTATAAAGTTTTATACAAAGAATTCAGAATAATCCTCCTAAGTTTAGCGAACAATAAAAAAAACACAATGCATGAACAAAATGAAAAGTTTGACAAGAAAACAGCAAGCATAAAAAAAAAAGCAAACAGAAATCTTAGAGTTGAATACAATAACTGAAGACTCAATAGAGAGCTTCAAAAGTAGATTCAACATGCAGAAGAAATAATTAGCAGTATGGAGGATAGGGCATTAGAAATTACCCAGTCAGAGAAGCAAGAAGAAAAAAAAGAATCAGGACAGAGTGAAACCAGTGCTGATGGCTGCCCCCTTGCCATACTTTCCAGCCCAAAACATGTGCTGGGTGGGGCTGCTAGTATGTGTAGCAGCTAGGTGCTAACTCAGGCAGAGGGACCCTGGGAGAGAACTCAGTCAAGGTGTGCAGAGACAGCCTGGAGAGCCTGGAGTGTGGTCCAGGCTGCCATTGTTAGCTCGCATGGTATGGGGCACAGATTCACCATTGGAGCCCTATTACCAGCATAGCACAGGGCAGGGCACAGGTCCACTGATGGAGCCCCATTGTCGGCATGCACACAGCAGGGCACAGGGCTGATATCTGAGCCCACTATTAGCCCTCCCACAGTGGGAGAGGGTCTGACAGCGGCGTACTTTGTTAGCACACACTCTTGGTGGCAGGTGCCACCACAGAATCACACGTCCCTTGTGGACAGCCCCTGGGGAGGAGTACACAGTGGTTCCTTTCCAAGTGGGAGCGCTCCAGTACTGCTCACATTACACCACAGCTTGGAGCTGGATATGGGGCAGACAGGTCCCAGGAGAGGCTTACCATAGAGGCAGCCCAGGTCCCAGGTGGCAGCAGCACAACCACCTCGATTCCTGCATCTACAACACCAGGACCCCAACCACCAGCCTAGAACTAGGTCTGGGACAAACACAAGGGGAAGGAACACAACCTTGGGCTGCTTCTGGGCAAAACTGCAGACACCTGCACAGGTGGCACATATGTTCACCATGACCACATGGGCCTCACTTGCTTCAGTGCTCACCTCCTTGGGGACGGAGCACACACCTAAGGGAAATTGAGTCTTATTAAGCCTGAACCTCAGGGTTTCTACTCCAACAACTGGGGAGCAGACCCAACCCCCGACAAGGCTGTGACAGCCATGGAAAGAGGAGGCCCCACCTAACAACCAGTGCAGTTTCTGGACACTACAGCACCAACCACACAACCATCAGGGGAAAATGCCAGCACACTCTGAGGGAAGACATGGCAGGCATCCATACCAAAAACAGCCCTCACACCAAAAATATTGGACTTACACAGTATACAAGGAAGCCTCCCACATAAAAACAGCCCTTCAAGACCACAGTAGACAACCATTTTTCCTAAATTCATAGAGACAGAGAAATCTAAGTAAAATGAAAAAGCAGAGGAACCACTACCAATTAAAAGAATAAGAGAAATCCCCTGAAAGAAGAAAGAATGAAACAGATCTCTCTAGTGTACTAGACCATGAGTTCAAAAGGAGGTTAATAAAAATGCTTAAGGAATTAAGAAAGATTATTAATAGAAATGCATATCACTATAACAAGGAACTATAAGCTATAAAAAGGAACTAATCAAAATTAGACAACTCAATTGCCAAGATAAAAACCAATCTAAAAGCAATGAATAGCAGACTATGTAGAAAAGTGAATAAGTGATCTGGAAGATAGAATATGGAAATCACCCCATGAGAACAGCAGACAGAAAGACAAATTTTAAAAAATGAACACAACATACAAGATCTGTGGGCTAAAATAAAGTGTGCTGACCTGTGCATAATAGGGGTTCCATAAGAAGAAAGAGAGAAGGGGATTGAAAATATATTTGAAGAAATTATGGCTGAATACTTCCCAAACCAAAAGAAGAAAACAGATATCAGGTACAGGAAGCACAGAGGGTCCCAAACAAGATGAACTGAAACAGACCCTCACCAAGATGTATCATAATTAAAATGGCAAAAATTAAAGGTAAACAGAGGATTCCAAAGGCAGCAAAAGAAAAATAACGAGTCAGTTACAAGGGAACACCCATAAGGCAAGTCAGCTGATTTTCTCTACAGGAACTCTGTAGGCTGGAGTGGAGTGGCATAATATATTCAAAGTCCTGAAAGGGAAAAACCTGCAACCTCAGATATTCTACCCAGCAATGCTGTCATTTAGCATAGAAAGAAAGTTAAAGAATTTCTCAGACAAGCAAAAACTAAAAGAATACAGCAATACTAAACCTCACCTAGAGAAGACCTTTCAATATTTCTTTAAGTAGAAAAGAAATAAAAATCTATAGTAAAGGGAAAAATCACAGTAGAAAAGGCAAATATATAAAAGGACTGAAGATCACTTAAATAAGCCAATACATAGAATAAAAAATCAAAATATTTTGTAAAAGTGATTATGACTACAATTAGTAGAAAAAGATAAACATGAAAATGTAAAATAGGACATCAAAATCACAGAATATGGGAGAGGGAAGTAAAAAATAATGTAGATATTTTAGAATGTGTTTGAACTTGTTTGACGAACTGTCTAAAGCAAGTAGATATAGTCATGGGTTAACATACATGAAAACCAGTGTAACCACAAAACAAAACAAAAAATAGATCTGCAAAAACTACAAAAAAGGAACTCAAGAAAAATATAAAAGAAAACTATCAAACTACAAAAGGAAAACCAAAAAGAAGAAATGAACAAGGAAGAACTACAAAATCAACTGGAGAACAAAGTTTAAGATGGCAATAAATGCATACTTATCTATAATAACTTTAAATGTCAATGGACTTTATGTTTTGTTTGGGGCATTTAGAGTGGCAGATTGGATAATAAAACAAGAACCTACAATATGCTGCCTACAAAAGACTCACTTTAGGCTGAAAAACACATAGATTGAAAGTGAGGGATGGAAAAAGATATTTCATGCAAATGGAAACTATAAGAAAACAGGGGTAGCAATACTCGTATCAGACAAAATAGACTTTAAAACAAAGTCCATAAAGAAAGACAAAGAAGGACACTATATAATGATAAAGTGATCATTATAAGAATACTACACTCATTAACATATATGAACCCAATATAGGGGCATCTAAATATATAAAACATTCTAACAGACATAAAGGGAGAAATTGACAGGAATACAATTATAGTAGAAGACTTTAATACCCCTCTGACATCAATGGACAGCTCTTCCACAAAGAAGATCAATAAGGCACCAGAGATCCTAAATGACACAACAGAACTGTTGGACATAGTTGATATCTACAGGACGCTACATTCAAAAAGACAGAATACACATTCTTTTCAAGTGCACATAGAACATTCTGTAGGATTGAGCACACACTAGGACACAAAACAAGTAACAAATTTAAGAGGATAGAAATCATTTCAAACATCTTTTCTGACCATAGTAGTATGAAACTGTAAATCAACAACAGAAAGAAAAATGAGAAAAAAAACCCCACCAATTACATGGAGACTAAACAACATGCTACTAAAAAACCAGTTGGTCAATGATGAAATCAAAGAGGGAATCAGAAAATACCTTGAGGCAAACGACAGTGAAGTCACATCCTTACAAAAATATATGGGATGCAGCAAAAGCAGTTCTAAGAGGTAAGTACATAACAACACAGGCCTTCCTCAAGGAACAAGAAAAACTTCAAATAAACAACCTAACCTACCACCTATAAGAACTAGAAAAGAGAGAACAAACAAAATCTAATGTGAGCAGAAGGAAGAAAATAATAAAGATCAGAGGGGAAAGAAATAAAATAGAGATTAAGAAAACAATAGAAAAGATCAATAAAACCAAGAGCTGGATTTTTGAAAGGATAAACAAAATCGACAAACCTCCAGCCAGGCTCACCAAGAAGAAAAGTGAGAGGATCTAAATAAAGTAAGAAATGAAAGAGGAGAAATAACCAATACCACAGAAATACAAAAAATCATAAGAAAATACTACAAAAGGATATATTCCAAACTGGACAACCTAGAAGAAATGGACAAGTTTCTAGAAACATACAGCCTTCCAAAATTGAGTCAAGAAGGAATAGATAGTTTGAACAGACTGATCACTAGAAATGAAATAGAATGTGTAATTTTAAAAAACTCTCTGAAAACAGAAGTCCAGAGCCAGAGGGCTTTACTGGGGCATTCTAACAAGCATACAAAGAGATTGAAGTGGAGGGAACACTCCCAAATTCATTCTATAGAGTCACCATCATCTTGATACCAAAACCAGTGAAAGACACTATAAAGAAAGAAAATTACAGGCCAATATCTTTGATAAATATAGATGCAAAAATCCTCAACAAAATATTA
This sequence comes from Monodon monoceros, assembly GCF_005190385.1. Taxonomy (NCBI): domain Eukaryota; kingdom Metazoa; phylum Chordata; class Mammalia; order Artiodactyla; family Monodontidae; genus Monodon; species Monodon monoceros. Next base: position 27,767,869 of record NW_021703785.1, on the reverse strand, counting down.
GCCAACCAAATCCAATGATACATAAAAGGGATCATACACCATGATCAAGTTGGATTCACATGGGTCGCAAGGATGTTTCAACATAGGCAAATAAATCAACGTGATATAGCACATTAACAAAAGAAAAGACAAAACCATATGATCATCTCAGATGCAAAATTCAACATCCATTTATGATAAAAACTCTCATTAAAGTGGGTATGAAGGGAACATATCTCAACATAATAGAAGCTATTTATGACAAATCCATAGCCAACATAATACTCAACAGTGAAAAGCTGAAAGCCTTCCTGCTAAATTCAGGAACAAGACAAGTATACCCACTCTCACCAGTTCTATTCAGTGTAGTACTGGAAATCCTAGCCATAGAAGTCAGACAAGAAAAAAAAAAGGTATCTTAATTGGAAGGAAGAGTTAAAATTGTCATTATTTGCACATGACATGATACTCTATATAGAGAACCCTAAAGACTCCACACAAAAACTATTAGAATAAATGAATTCAGCAAGGTAGCAGGATACAAGATTAATATACAGAAATCTGTTGCATTTCTTTACACTAACAATAAAATATCAGAATGAGAAAATTTTAAAAATCCCATTTAGAATTGTGTCAGAAAATAATATACCTAGGAATAAACTTAACCAAGAAAGTGAAAGGCTTATACACTGAAAACTATAAAACACAGAAAAAGGAACTTGAAGATGATACAAAGAAATGGAAAGATATCCCATGCTCTTGTTTTGGAAGAGCTAATACTGTTAAAATGGCCATACTACACAAGGCAATCTACAGATTTAATGTAATCCCTATCAAAATACCCATGACATTTTTCACAGAACTGGAACAAATAATCCTAAAAGTTATAAGGAACCACAAAAGACCCAGAGTTGCTGAAGCAATCTTGAGGAAAAAGAACAGAGCCACAAAGCTACTGTAATCAAAACAGTGTTATGACACAGAAACATACATATAGATCAATGGAACAGAATAGAGCCCAGAAATAAACCCACATACCTATGGTAAATTAATATTTGACAAAGGAGGCAAGAATATACATGGAGAAAAAATATTTTTACCAAGTGGTGTTGGGAAAGTTGGACAGCTACATGTAAATCCATGAAATCAGAATACTCCCTCACACCATATACAAAAATAAACTCAAAATGATTCAAAGACCTAAATATAAGAGATGACACCACAAAACTACTAGAAGAGAACATAGGCAAAACATTCTTAGACATAAATCGTATCAATATTTTCTTAGATCTGCCTCCCAAGGCAAAAGAATTAAAAGCAAAAATAAACAAGTGGGACCTAATCAAACTTAAAAGCTTTTGCACAGCAAAGGAAACCACAAATAAAACAAAGACAACCTACAGAATGGGAGAAAATATTTGCAAACAATGCAATTGACAAGGGGTTAATACCCAAAATATAAACAGCTCATACCACTCAATATCAAAAAAAGAACGATAACAACAACAACCCAATCAAAAAATGGGCAGAAGACCTACGTGGATATTTCTCCAAAGAAGACATACAGATGGCCAACAGGCACATGAAAAAATGTTTAACATCACTAATCATTAGAGAAATGCAAATCACAATTACAATGAGATATCACCTCACACTAGTCAGAATGGCTATCATCAAAAAGCCTATAAGTAATAAATTCCAGAGAGGGTGTGGAGAAAAGGGAACCCTCCTACACTATTGGTGGGGAAGTAAATTGGTGCAGTCACTATGGAGAACAGTATGGAGGTTCCTAAAAAAATGAAAAATAGAGTTACTATATGATCCAGCAATCCCACTCCCAGAGTTTTCACCTTTTTCTGGATGAAAAAGATGAAAACTCTAATCGAAAAAGATACATGGACCCCAGTGTTCATAGCAGCACCATTTACAATAGCCAAGACATGGAAACAAACCAAATGCCCATTAACAGATGATTAGTTTAAGAAGATACAGTATACACACACACACACACACACACACTCACGCACACCGGAATATTACTCAGCCATAAAAAAGAATGAAATATTCCATTTGCATCAATATGGATAGACCTAGATAATATCATACCCTAAGTGAAGTAAGTCAGGCAGAGAAAGACAAATATTATATGATATCACTTATATGTGGCATCCAAAACATAATACAAATGAATCTATATACAAAACAGAAACACTCACAGACATAGAAAACAAACCTATGGTTACCAAAGGGGAAAGAAAGAGGGGGGGATAAATTAGGAGCATGAGATTAACAGATACAAACTACTATATATAAAATCGATAAGCAACAAGGATTTACCATATAACATAGGGAACTATATTCAATATCTTGTAATAACCTATAATGGAATAATCTGAAATAATACATACATATAAGTGATTAACTTTTCTTACACCTGAAACTAACACATACTGTAAATCAATTCTACTTCAATTAAAAAAAAAACCAATAGGCTGCCTAAAGGAGACTCACTTTAGCCTCAAACACACACATAGACTGAGAGTGAAGGGATGGAAAAATCATTTCAAGCAAATGGTAACCAAAAAAAAAAAAAGCATAGATAGCTATACTTATATGACACAAAATAGACTTTAAACTAACAATGGCAAAAAGAGACAAAGAAGGTTTTTATATAATGATAAAGTTGTCAATACATCAAGAAGATATAATAATTGTAAATATTTATGCATTGAACATCTAAGTACATAAAGGAAACACTAATAGAGCTAAGAGGAGAAATAAACAGTAATATAGTAATAGTTGGGTACTTTAACCACACTCTCAATGTATCAAACAATAGTGGAATACACATTCTTCTCAAGCACACATGGAACATTTTCTAGGATAGACCATATGTTAGGCCACACAACCAAATGTTAGGTCACAAAACAAGTCTTAAGTCAAGAATACTGAAATCATACCAAGTATCACTTCTGATCACAATGAAACTAAAAATCAACGATAAGCAGAAAACTGGAAAAGTCATAAACACAGGGAAAGTAAATACTCTCCTGAACCACCAGTGGATCAAAGAAGAAGTTAAAGTAAAATTTTCTTGAGACAAATGAAAATGAAAACTTACCAGAACTTATGGGATGCAAGAAAACTGGTTCTAAGAGGGAAGTTCATAGTAATAAATGCCTACATTAAGTAGCAAGAATGATTCCAAAAAATCGACCTAACTCTATGCCTTAAGGAACAAGGAAACAAACAAACAAAGTGAGTCCAAAGTTAGCAGAATGAATGAAATTATAAAGATCAGAGCAGAAATAAATGAACTAGAGAACAGAAAAACAATAGAAAAGATAGACCAAACTAAGAGTTGGTTCTTTCAAAAGATAAAGAAAATTGACAAACCCTTAGACTAACCAAGGAAAAAAAGAGAAAGGACCAAAATCAACAAAATTATAAATGAAAAGGGAGACATTACAATGGATACCACAGAAATTCAAAGGATCATAAGAGACTACTATTAAGAAATATATACCAACAAACTGGACAACCTAGAAGAAATGGAAATATTCTTAGAAACATGCAACTTACCAAGACTGAATAAGGAAGAAATAGAAAATCTGTAGACGCCAATTACTAGCAAGGAGATTGTTGGGAGATTTCTGATTACTGATTCAAAGAAAATCCTAGGACCAGATGGCTTCACTGGTGAATTTCATCACACATTTAAATAAGAATTTACACTCCTTTTCAAACTCTTCCAAAATACTGAAGAGGAGAAAACACTCTCAAACTTATTTTACAAGGGCAGCATTATCTTGAAAAACCAAAAAAGACACTACTAGAAAAGCAAACTACAGGACAATGTCCCTGATGAATATAGACGGAAAAATTTCAATAAAATATTAGCAAACCAAATTCAATAGCACATTGAAAAGATCACTCATTATAGCCAAGTGGGATTTATCCCTGGAATGCAAAGATAGTTCAATATACACAAATCAATGAATGTGATATGACATAATAATAGAATGAAAGAATCATATGATCATCTCAGTAGACAGAAAAAGCATGAGAAAAATTGATATTTATTCATTATAAAAACTCTTAACAAATTAGGAATAGAAGGAACATATCTCAACATAATAAAGACCATATATGTTAAACTCACAGCTAACATCATACTCAAAATGGTGAAAGTTTGAAAGCTTTTCCTCTAAAAATGAGGAACAAGATCACCCACTCTCTCCACTCCTATTCAACATACTAACTGGAAGTCCTAGCCAGGGCAATCAGGCAAAAAAGAAATAAAAGTCATGAGAATTGAAAAGGAAGATGTAAATTTGTCTCTATTTGCAGACAATATACTTTTATACATAGAAAATTCTAAAGACTAAATCAAAATACTTTTAGGTCTAACCAAGAGATACAGTAAAGTTTCAGGATACAAATTAATACGCAAAAATCAGGAATGTTTCTATACACTAATAACAAATTTTCTAGAAAAAAATTAGGAAATTGATCCCACTTACATAGCATCAAAAACAATACTTAGACATAAAGTTCCCTAAGGAGGTGACATATCTCTACTCTGAAAACTACAGGACATTGAGGAAAGAAATCAAACCAGACAAAAATAATGGAAATGTATCCTATGCTCATGGATTGGAAGAATTGATATTGTTAAAATATCAATATTATGAAAACCATCTATAGACTCAATGTAACTCTTATCAAGATCCCAATGACATTTTTTTTTTTACAGGAGGAGAATAAAAACCCCTAAAATTTATATGGAATCGCAAAAGATCCTGATGACCAAAACTACCTTAAGAAAGAAGAACAAAGCAAATTCATCTCGCATCTTGATTTCAAGCGATCCATATAGCTAGCTATATAGTCATCAAAACATTATAGTACTGGCA